>NW_021635529.1:0-574182 GCF_004799145.2 Neltuma alba | reverse complement strand
TCCGGCCGATAAGGATTCTTAGAGTACCCTTTTAGGATTTTCATGTATCTCTTAAAAGGGTACATTCATCTTAAACACACAGGGCCAGAAAGTCTTATCTCTTGCACAAGATGAGTTATCAAGTGGACTATAATATCCAAAAATGATGGAGGAAAATGCATTTCCAATTAGGAGAGGATCACATAACCTTCGTTTTCTAATTCATCCAACTCAGCAGGATCAATGACTTTACTGCAAATGGCACTAAAAAACATCAAGTCTTGTAATAGTACTTCTCACATCGCTTTTCATAATGCTTCGATAGCAAGTGGAAGTAATTGTTGCATCAACACCTGACAATCATGAGACTTCATTGTCGTTATCTTCAAATCTTGCATTGAAACAAGTTTGCTCAAATTAGAAGAATAACCTTATGGCACCTCAATACTATTGATAAAACCATAGAAACTTCTTTTCTCTTTTTTCTGATAATGTGTGCATAGCTAGATGTAAATAAGCCCTCTTACCATCTCTTTCTTGTAGGTGGAGGACTTTTCTTATTCCAATTTTGACTAAGTCTGGTCTTGCATTGATTCCATCCTTAGTCTTTCCACTTATATGTAAAAGTGTACCAACAAGGCCCCACACACATTCTTCTCCACATGCATCACATCTAGACTATGTCTCATATCAAGACTTTGCCAATATGGAAGATAAAAAAAGATAAATCTTTTTTTTCCCCATATATTCCTCTCACCGGCAGTCTTCTTCTTCCTTTTACTCCACCTGCTGATAAACTTCTTCTCTAGTTAATGGTCTTGGAGGCATTTCATATTCTTGTGAGTCGTTAAATGCCTTTTTCAATCTACGGTAAGGGTGATACTGACTAAGAAACCTTATGTGACCAAGGTATACCGTCTTCCTGCCATATTTAAGTTGCATATAGTGGGTGCCTTCTTTGCATATTGGACATGCTTTATGCCCCTTAACACTATCCTGACAAATTTCCATATGCTGGAAAGTCAATTATCGTGGCGAAGATCATGGCACATAAATTGAAGGTCTCTTGTTTATATGCAACAAACACATCAACATCTTCCTCCTATAATTTCTTCAGATCCTCAATCAAAGGTGCGAAATACACATCGATATCGTTTCTTGGCTGTTTTGGCCCCGAGATCATCAAAGATAGCATGATATACTTTCTTTTCATACGTAACCAAGGAGGCAAGTTGCAAATTATGAGGAGCACTGGCCAAGCACTGTGTGTGCTACTAAGATCCGTACAAAGCCCTAGCCGAAGGTTGCTTGGCTTACCACTGAATTGAGGAAATTTTTGATCTATCGTTTTCCATTGAGGAGAATCTGCTGGGTGACGAAGCTTTCCATAACATATTTTCTCATCAAAATGCCATCTCAAGTTCTTTGCATCTGTGGCATTAGCAAATAGACGCTTAAATTGTAGTATTATTGGAAGATATCATAGAACCTTCAAAGAAGAACCTTTGGTCATCTCATTATAATCACCATCATCTTTCTTAACTTTGTATCTTGAAGTCCCACATTTATGGCACTTATTCAACCCTTCATACTCATTTCTGAATAATATGCAGTCATTAGGACACGCATGTACCTTCTCATATTCTAAACCCATCGGACACAAAATTTTCTTTGCCTCATATATTCGTTTTGGAAGTGAATTCCCTTTTGGAAGAATATCACTCAGCAGTTCAAGTAATTCCGTGAAACTAGCATCAGTCCAACCATTTCTTGCCTTCAAGTTCATCAATTTCAACATAGTTGTCAACCTTGTATAATCATCTTTACACCCTGGGTATAAAGGCGTCTCTACATCACTACACAAAGTTTCAAAAGTGGGAGAAAATTGTGTAGAGGATTCAGACCTTATATCACAAAACATATCCAAAATTCTATCACCAAAGTCTTCATTCACAACCTTCTCCTTTGTAGACAGTATAGTCTTTCTAACTTCTCCATGTCATATCCAATTTGTATACCTCAAATTTATCCCATCACAGATAAGATGCTCTTTTATCTCAGAAATACTCTGTTGACTATTGTTTGAGCATTTGACACAAGGACAATAGTACAATCCACCTCTTTTACGAGGGGCATTTCTCTGAGCAAACTCAAGAAACCTTTCAACCCTATCTTCATATTCTTTGCTGATTCTCTTAGCTTTCATCCAACTATGATCCATTGTTCTACAGAATCAATGAACATAGTTGTCAAGCTCAATTCTAATTCCTTAATTCAAATATTGAAATAATAAAATCATTAAATGTTAGTCAATAAATTAAAATTGACTAACATTTAATTACAAATTAAAGGAAATGTCTCTTTTAAAAAATAAAAAATTTGACAAAATTTCACCTTAACAACTATGTACAAACACCAAATTAGAAACAAAAACACTCGAAATTTTTAATCAAAATTAAAATTTTCTCAACCCCTATTTATCTTATTAAATATATTATAATAAAAAATAAAATATATAATTATTTTTAAAAATTAGATTAATTAATTTCTTAAAAATTAGTATATATATAGTGAATGAATGAAATGTTAATAAAATAAAAAATCAAACAAACACATATAAGTTTTGTGAAATAGTTAAACAAAAATTATTTTAATCAACAAAAAAAACTATTCTTCATAACATATTTCAACATGATAAATTTGAAGGAATATAACAAATAAAAAAAATAAAAATTTAATTTCAAACCAATTCAATGAATAAAGATTATTAAAGCTAAAACTTCTGAATCTAAAATGGGAACACAAATGATATCAATTTGCAATGAAATTTTAAACAACACTTTACCATCAATCAAAGTTCATAATGGAAAAAAATTTACAAAATACCAAACAGATTATTTATTACTAAATTCTCAAATTTATTACAAAAAATCTACCAAAAATTCGAAATAAATATCAAAAAATTATTAAAAAATCAAAAACTTCAAAACTAATCAACTTCAAACATTTAAACATGTTTCTAATATAGTATATAGGAAAGAATTGAGATTTTCTCACACCAAATGCCCACCAATCAATGGTTCAAGCACATAAAAAACACAAAATCAACCATACAAGCCAACCACAATGTAAAAGTAACAAACCCATTTGAAATACAATAGATTTGTATGGTCAAAACATTCAAGAAACCAAGAAAAATTGAAAAGAATGAAAGAAGATGATACTCACAGAGTAGAGATGATTCAAATGCAAAAAGAGGGGCGTTCAAATGGTGGCGGATGGCGGCAAGACACCACAAGCTAAATGGAGGAGTTTAAATGGTGGGGAAGTGGGGCGAATGGCCGGTAATGTAAGTTTTTTGGTGGTGGGACAGAGGGGGACCACGGCGCACTGAAACGAAACTGTGAAAATGAGAGAAAATGAACCCACCGTAGGGTTATTTTAAAACTTTTCACGGCGGTTATTAAGAAAACCCTCGTGGAAAGTATTTTTAATAGCAGTTATTTAAATAACCGCTGTTAAAAATGTTTTCCATAGTGGTTTTCTTAATAACCGCCATGGAAAATCGACACTTAAACAACTTATTTACAAAAATACCACGCTTTGTTTTCCACGTCGTTTTTCTGATTAACCGTTGTTATTTGACGACGTTAAAAGTCTTTTTTCTAGTAGTGATGGCGGTTCTGTTAAAAACCGCCGTAGAAAGTTCCGTGGAAATTTGATTTTCCACGGCAGTTTTTAACAGAACCACCGTGGAAAGTCTATTTTCCATGGTGGTTTTCAACTACCGTGTTTTATTTATCTTTCAACGTCGACTGTATCTATTGCGCCTCCAAAGCCGTCATGAAAAACTCTTAATAACTGCCGTTAAAAGTTTTTTTTCCTGACAGTGACAATTGTTGGAATAATATGAGAGATCGAGGTTGCCTACTTGGTATAGTGCTTTGCTTGTCTTTTCTTTTCTTTTCCAGTGCATGAGAAAAAGAAGACGTAAAGCCTCAAGGGAAGTTCAAGATAGTTGAATTCTTCCACCAGTGCTACTTCCAAATTGAGTCCTCTCATAAACAGGAAAATAAATGTATAGCTACAATCAACGGTCCTCATGATCACCCTCAAAAGTCTTGGTCCTCCACTTTCAAAAGTTATACAGAATTATTAATGTGGAACGTGCTCATTTGAACCTTCATATTCCTCTTCCTTCCTCGATCCTTCCTACATGCTCCAAATTTGTGACAATGATGCTCACTTCTCACATGAAAACATGAAAAAGAAATGTAATAACTTTTAGTACTTATACTCTGACACTATGTGTATCTTTATTTTCTTATACATCATTAAATAATCGAAAAGCATCATCAGCTAGTCTTTATAGTTTACCTCATTGTTTGATCTGTTCATTTTAATCTATTGATTTTATAAAATTTTATTTCCAAAAAATGCATGTATTTTAAAAAATCAGAGTGGGACAAATAAAATAGATTTCATAAAGAGTCCGTGAAATTTTATAGATTCAAATTGATGGTTTATACATTACTCAGGGATGGGATATACACACACATAT
Source organism: Neltuma alba (assembly GCF_004799145.2). Classification (NCBI taxonomy): domain Eukaryota; kingdom Viridiplantae; phylum Streptophyta; class Magnoliopsida; order Fabales; family Fabaceae; genus Neltuma; species Neltuma alba. The sequence goes on along the minus strand of NW_021635529.1, from coordinate 569,642 downwards.
GTGCGTAACGAATCAAACTATAAGAACCCAATTCACACAAAGAAAATTACATAGACTTAGTTGAGGTAAATTATAAGGACTTGTAAGTTAATTTTCCTTAAAATCAATGTATCTGTTTATATTCAAAATAACATGTTTTTATCTACTTGTTAAGCATGCGACTCATACCATTTAAAGGGAAGAATTTAAATCTACCATTATCAAGACACTATTGTTCATAAAAATAACTTGTAAGTATGTATGTAAGCCTTTTTTTATCATCTAGTTATAAATTCTACCTCTTTTTGTTTTTTTTATCACCTAAAACTCACCTCGCCTGGAAAAAGAATGGAAAAAAGAAAAGACTGCATCATACTTTTAAAGAACGTAAGTGATATATAACTTTTTAAAAAGTGCAAATGACATCCTACGACCACAGTTTTAAAAAAAGAACAAATTATATTCGGGTTTTGCACACATATATATATTTAAAGCAAGTCCTCTATATTAAAATTTAATGATTTTTATATTTATACTAAGTTATTAAATTTCTTTCCTATATTAATCTTATATTTTTCCTTTTTTCACTTTTCCAAACTTCTCATTACTATTCTCAATTTGAAATATTGTTTAAATCGAATCCAATCCACAAAGAAAATACAGAATGAATTGAGGCCTTTATTCAATTATTTAACCATATTTTTAAGATAAAAGCATCCTTAAAATTAAAAGTCTTAATCTGTTTCTTTGCTGCCCATGAGTATATGTAGGTGAGAAAAGTGACATGGACAGTGTCAGGCATATTGCAACCTGGAATATAGAGAAATATGTAATCATGAAGTGATAAAGGATTTACATGCACCTCCATAGGCCAGTGAATTCTCAAGGCTTTCACGTATTGTCGCTGCTATTTATCTCTGAGAAAAGAGACTTTTGTGCTTGGATCGTTTACACTAATTGGTTACTTCCTCCGGCCTTAAATGTAGAGGTTAGGTAACTAACTTACAAAAGATTAATTAATTAGTTATTTATAAAGGAATATTTGTTAATTTTCTTACGATACACAGCCGCACTAAAAATACTTGCATCGATGGAAATCCACTTTTAATATTGATAATTTAGGAAAAATTATAAATTAAAAGACAAATTGAATTGAAATCTTATATTTAGGATTAAAATGAATCTCTCAACTGGCTCCTACATTTAATTAAGATAAGAAGCTTGTATTATATACAAACTCTACAGCATATGTTTATGCATGGATTCTTCTACAGACGGTGTTGATTATGTGACAAATATATAGCTAGTATAGAGTTTTCATCAAGCATTGACAAAGTATAAACTAAAGTAAAAATTATAAATTAAAGTTTAGAGATGAATTAAACATTACCATATTGATGAAAAGGAAATTTCCTGATAAACTCAAGACTCACACTACATAAGTACTTTACTTAGTTACTAGAAGAGAGATAGATCTCTTAGAAATGACGACCACTTATTTTCCTAGCTAGTAAAGCATATGTTTAGTAGGCCGAAAAAGATTCCTACAAAAGTAGGTCGAATAAACTATATCAGACTAGAGTGGGAATAATAGAAACACAAACAAGGGTATAGGTATAAAAGCAAGTGCAGAAATAAAGTTAGGAACCCACTTTGAACCATGACAATGCATGATGAAAAAGGCACTACTAAATGCTATCATCATACTTATTATAGAGATGAACAAAGCAACCAATCCAGATATGAGCTTCAAGGGTAATGACTTGCGAAAAGTATCTTATGCATAACGTGGGAAGAGGATAGACAAGAAAATAAGTATGGAAGTTGAGGATGAGATCATTGTAGTCGCATCAGATATGGCAAATATCAAGAATGATGGTTTCTGCAAATAATTAGGGTTTCCTGAACTGTCATTGATACCACCAGGTATACTAAATACAGCTGTAAACACTCCAGTAGTAATAAGAGTTGAAACAACCATGCATTTTTTTGATGTTTCCTTCATCCATGATTATGCTTCTTTTAGCAAGTCTTTGTGCTCCTTTGTGAAAAGTTGGCGAGGAGTCAAGCATATTGTATTTTTCTTCTGTATATATGACGGTAGCATTATCTTCTCCACCTCTTGCCATGTCAAAGAGTATAATATGCTATCAATATCACTATAGAATATATAAACTTTATAACAAATTGTAATATTATCACAAGTCAGTAGTTTATTCCTCTACTATAATATACAACCTACTCAAGTATTTTTTATAACATACAATACCTCAAACCACAGTAACTAAAGAGTCATTTGGAAAGTTGTTCCAAAAACTACGTTTAATCAATGAGGTGGTGCCAATCTTGCTGCCATATACAATAAGTTGTCTTTATATCTAGTATCCTCAAAACAAACTATGAAATCTTTGATCGGGCCAATATCATGTATGAGATTGAAGATATCAGATTAACGACACAAAACTGCAACATGAATTATGCTTCGATTTCTTCCATCAACTTCCCTTATTAAATCAGGATAGGTACTTATAAGCTCAGCTAGAAACTCAAAATTTCCAACTTCTACGGCATTAGATATTACAGGTGAAGGTACTCTTATGTGATTTTCATGGATTAAACTGTACGAATTGGCTTGAGATAAGTCTAGTTTGATTTTTTTCCTCTTGTAGAGAATTGAAAGAGATTCAAGTAGAATTTTGGAGTACCTCAATACGATTTTTATAGAAGTAGTCATGATTTTTCAAAATTAGACCAAAAATCTGGAATTTAACCAGTGAACAGTAACCCAAGAACTAATTGCAAATCTTCAATCTACGAGCTTGGTTCGTGAAGCGCTTGAACCGTAACACTTCCAAATGTGTACTCTGAGGGGTTAAAGGAAGGATGTGTATACTAAGAGATACAAATTTCCAAAGTTGAGCCAAGAAAACTGAAAGTTCCAGAATTTACCAAATAAATAGTGATTTTCATGGATTAAACTGTACAAATTGGCTTGAGATAAGTCTAGTTTGATTTTTTTTCTCCCATAGAGTATTGAATTTAGTGTCACCATTGAAGGTTTACTTTTAGTGGTGACACTAAAAAGTCACATACCTTTCAGCAGTGGAAAAAAAACCACAACAAGTGGACTTTCAGCGGTAACTTTTTTTGTTACTGCTAAAGGTCTACTTTTTGCGGTTTTTTTTTTTCACTACTAAAAGGTATACTTTTAGCGGTGAATTTTTAGAGGCGCCGCTGAAAGTATACCTTTAGCGGTGACTATTAGTGTAACCGTTGAAGGTCTAACTTTCAGTGGCGACTTTCTAATGTCACCACTGAAGGTTTGGCTTTTATCGACGGCTTTCTAATGTATCCACTAAAGGTCTGACTTTCAGCAGCGACTTTCTAATGTCGCCGTTGAAAGTACAATCTAATAATATATATTTTATTTTATAATAATAATAAACAAATTCAATCCAGCTCAATGGCAAGATGATTAGACACAAAAAAGAGGTGGTTACAAGTTCGAACCCTGAAGAAGACACATTTAAGGTAAAAATATTTGGGCGGTGATGTGTCATGAGAGTGGTGATGTGGCAATGATGTGGAGGCGGCTAACAATGACATGGAGGTGGCTAGTGGTGACATGGCATCTGGTTGGTGATGATGTGGCAACTGGCAGCGATGAGGTAGAGGTGGCCAATGATGACATGGCGTCGACAGTGATGACGTGGTGTCAATAAAGCTAATTTTTCTTAAACATCACGTTCAATGGTGACAAAAAAGTTGCCACTAAAAGTCACTTTTGGCGGTGATAGTTTGTCGCTGCCAAAAGTTCTCTCAGCAGTGACAATAAGGTCGTCACCGAAACTAGCTTTCAGCAGTGACAAATGTCACTACTGAAACTTCTAAAAGTCGTCGGTGAAAGTGTCTTTTAGCGGCGATCTTTTTTGTCACTACCAAAAGTTTTCAACCACAGTAATTACGGCAACAACTTTCAGCGGCGACAAGTCACCACTGAAAACTTTCAGCAGCGACTTTTATACTTTCAGTGGCGATTTTTTGTCGCCGCTGAAAGTTAATTTTTTTGTAGTATGTCGTCCATAATCACTACATCATCATGTTTAAGCAATATACTCCACAAAAATTTTACTAGTCGAAGTTGCTGAGTTTGCCTCAAACCTGGGAAACACAATAGAATTTATTGTATGTAGTAAAATCACTATATCATAATTATATATTATTTGTAATTTGTGATCATGGACGCTTACAGGACTTCATGAGCCGCTTTCTATATCGTTGACTTTGGCAAATAGAACTTAAAGGCTTTCAAGCCAATATGTGCAGTATTGTCTCGTTTGAATCATCTCTCTCAAAAGCTAAATTTGGATGCATCTCTAGACACGTCAAGGCTAAATCTGCACAGATGAATATGTAAAATAAGTCATATATGTGATTGATACATGTTTAACACAAGGTATATATGATGTGCATCACACTTCGAATTTTATAGTCTTGTGTTTTTGTTTATGTATGTGTGATATTCTAGTTCTTAGATTTCATTGTTGACCCAGCAGAAGAGTAGTACTATCCAATCAGTATAATCATGAAAAGCCTGAATAGTTTCTGGATAAAGATGCCAAGCCATGTCACTTTGTCCTTGTAAAACAGCCACATGAAGAGAAGTGGTTCCTTGAGCGCCCCTTATCAATGGGTCTTTGTTTTTTCTCTTCATGATCTCAACAATCTGCAGATTCCCAGTTGGTGTAGCGATGCTGAATGCAGTGTTCCCATTCACATCTTGCAATTCCAAGTCTTCTGGATTCACTTCCTTCACTAGCTCATCCACAAAGTGAATATGGTTCGATCCAGCAGCCACATGAAGCACCGTCGACCACCCCTTGGCTATGGCAGTGCAAGCTAGACTCTGGTCTTGATCTAAGATACGCTTTGCTGTTTTCCAATCACCTTTCAGTGTTGCTTTGTGAAGGGGAACACAAAACCGTTGATATTTATCTCTTCGCTCTTTTGAAACAAGTTAATTAATGGAAACATTGTCATATAGATGGAAAAAGAGAGAGAGAGAGAAAGAGATGAGAGATCATACGTGTGTGATCTATAAGATTAAGGTTAGGCCTTCTGAAATGAGCTGAAGCAACCCTCTGAAGTTCCTGTGCTGGTATAGTCACAGAACTTATATCTGCTACGGCCATTTCCCTGTCAAGAAAGCACAGTATATGTGTGCTTTCAAAAATTAGTTCGCCTTTTTGAAGTGAACCTTTGAGGATAACTTTGGTTATGTTATGCTTGGAGCTAGCTATGGCATGTAAGGAACAAAACACCATTTTACTGCTCAAGGATTGGTTAATGAGTTTTTGGCTCTGCTAAACCCTTGAAACATAGAGATAAAAACTAGTTCTCTATTTATGGTATAGATGCAACAGCAGGCTGGAAATTCTTTTGAATAATAAAATTATACCTTTTACTTTATATATATATATATATATATATATATAATATGCACCATCAAGTATATATACTAGACTTCTAAATTTATTCTGATTTATAAATGAATTAAACTTGTTATGAATAAAAATATTTTAAATTTAGTAAGTAGGAGGAGATTCTTAAAATTCAGAATTATTTATTAGAATGTAAAAAGGTAATTAAAAGTAATATTTTTGAAAAATCTCAACTGAAAATAATAATAAATAATATTTAATTTCAAAACATGTCGGCACATGCGCACTGCACGCGCATGTTGAATAAACCAATTTTATTATTCTTCACTCAAAAATGATAAAATAGGGGGGTTAAGACATAGAACATGATTACTTAAAACATAGAAGTAGTTTTTTTACAGGATAATTAAAAGAGTAAAGATATATCCAGCACCTGATTTTATTTTTCAGGTACATTTAATTAGCAACTAAAGATTAGAGTACCAGATATAACTAAAAAATAATATTGGGGTATTGAATGGATCAAGAAAATAAGATTAATATACTAGATGCATTTGAGAAATAAGATTAGAATGTTGACCTAATTTGGAAGCATCTAGATAATTGTTTTTGGTACAAGTGTCTTAAAAATGGTTAATATAATCTTTGGTTACTCAAACTTGCACGAATTTTGGTTTTAGTCTCTTAAATTTTAAATATAGGTTTTGTTTCCTTAAAAGGCAAAATGATTTAGGCTTTTATTAAATCATATGGACTAATATTAATTTTTCACAAGGATATTGGATAGTTACAAGTAAATGATTTGCGTGGGTCAAGGTAAACATGAAACCTTGACTAATGTACTTTGCAGTTTGTATTGTTTGTTGACTATAATTCATGAACCCAGTTACCATAAGGAACATGGGATTCCTAAGAAATTCTGCATTTTTTCTATACCTATTTGAATTGGGTTGACCAATCAAAATTTATTTAAAAAATAAAATCAGAAATTCTAGATTGTTGTATATTAAGATTATTGTATATATCAAATTCAAAATAAGTGTCATTTCATTATTATTACTGATCAGTTAAAAATATCTAGACTCCATAAAAAGGGGGAAAAGACAAGCTTTAATAGAAAAAATTGAGGAGTAAAAGTTGTAATTTGAAATTTGAAGGATCAAAATTAAAATGAGGATGAATTTGAAAGACAATATTAATTCAAAAAAAAGGTCTACAGGAGCCGCGCCATTATTATAACATGACGTGATCATGCGAACATTGCGCCCGAAGAGGAGCCTCCGCCCTTTTCTTCCTCGTCTTTTTTCTCCCCAGAATTACAAAAGCAGTGGAGTAGAAAAGCGAAGTTGCTGCGGTGCTGTCTAAAATTAATATTCAATTGAAACAAGATGAAATAAATTGTTCATAAATTGAAATAATACTCCCCCTTATCTCGTTTAAAATAAAACATAACATTGATTTATCTAAATTTTTTAAATAATTTTCTTAATTTATATAAAATAATTAATTAAAACAACACCAGAAAATGATTCAAAAGTTGGAACTTACTCCTTCGGTTCTTAATATAATACTCATTTTGTAATATTTTTTCTGATCGTTTTTATAACAGCCTTAAATTTGAATTGTTTTAGTCCTTTTCATAAGATCCTAATGGAAATTGTTTGAACATTTAATGACAATTGGCATATTATATTATCTTTCATACTTTTACTCATTACTGCTATATTTCTCTTTCTTACTTGCCCCTTATAAATAAGGGCATTCTTAAAAAAAAATTTATTTCTTACATATTTATTACTTTTAATTATAATTTTAATTGTTCTCTTAAACTGTGTAGTTCACTTACTTATCAAGACTCTTTAAAAAAAAAAAAAAAACCACAAGAAGTACAAATTACACTACATTAGGTTTCATATTAAGTATGGAGCAATCTTTCTAACTTATCAACATGACCTAGAACAACGAAGAAGACGAGTATAGGATAGTAAATTTACGTGTGTATACGATGTGTGGACAAGAACAAGCAAAAAGCGCTGTGTCTCTCTGGTGATTCAGCCTCGAACGAGCTCGCCATCATCTAATTCCTAGAATACGGTCATACGGATTCATTAAACATCAAACCATTCTTTCTCTCGATCTCTCTCTTAAAGGCACAAATTAACCAACCCATCCAGATGAATATATAGACTCAGTAACCAGAGAGAAGTTAATTAACGATGCAGGGTGTGAATACCAAAAGCAACTTCGGAAAAGCTCAAAAAGTTTTCGATGTTTCACTTTCTTCTAATTGGACTGAGTTAAAACTAACAGTAACAGGAGAGAAAAAAGATTTACACAGAGAGAGAGAGAGAGAGAGAGAGAGAGAGAGAGATCAAGTAAGAACTAAGAGGTTTGAGAGATTTGAACGAGAGAGAGAGAGTTGAATAGATTACCTGAGAGTAGAGCAGCGGTGGATCTGAATGAAGGCGTGAGGATTATCTCTAACAGCAAATAAATATCAGAATCTATCATCACAGAAACAACCCAACTCATCATAGTCAAGTCTACCACTAAGTTGTTGAATAATTATTACAGTACAGCCCCACAATCATTATGCTTTATCCCTATATTTAACAACTTTATGATGAAGAACAATATTAAATGGCTTTTTTCCACTAAACCAGGACAGGTACCATCCTTATTAATTAACCCAACGCTTAGCTTGGTGGTTATTAAATATCTTGCACAAAAAATAGCCGCACATGGTGTTTGTGCGTACATCAAATTTAAAAATTAACTCACGCGATCATTGATAAATTACAATGCAAGTCTAACTTCATTTCTGCTCTTACTTTTATACTCATACCTTTATTTGCGTTTCTACTATTCCCACTCTGATTCGATGTAATTATTAGGTTAATACAATCTTTATTTCTTTAAGTTACTTATTTTAATTTTAGTCTACTCAAGTTTTAAATAATAGCTTTAATTCCTCAAGGGCACAATGATTCAAGTTATTATAAAATTATAAGGACCGAAGCTTTAGATGGAAGGAAACTTGAAGAACTAAAACCAAAATGAAGACACATTTGAGAGAGTAAAAATTGTATTAACCCTAATTTATTTATGTTGTACTTACTTTTGTACGAATCTTTTGTGACCTAGTAAACATATGCTTTACGAAGAAAATCATTAACTGGAAGTCATTTCTGAGTGATATCTCTCTTCTTGCAAGTAATGTACTTACGTGGGATGAGTCTTGAGCTAATAATTAAGGAAATATTTATTATTTTCCTTTTCAATATATGGTAGTGTCATAATTCATCTCTAAATTTCCCTAAAATTATAACTTGAACTTTAATTATAGTTCATCCTCTGCCAATGCTTGATGAGAACTTTATACTAGCTATATATAGGTTTCACATAACCAACACAATCTATAGAAGAAAGTATGCAATTAAAAACTAAATCCTTCCACGAACCGTAGAAGCCATGGAAGTGAAATGCAGCGAAGCTTCAGATAGGAAAAGGCACGGCAAACGACATTTTTTTTTGGGGGGGGGAGTTCACTCTCTCCAGTCTTCACTACTTGCTTCGTTGAACTTTGTTCTTTTAAATATTCTTTGGATGATGTGATATTTCAACCGTGTTTTTTCTCTGATAACAATCCCGAATCTTATCTCAGGCAAAAAAAATAAAAAAAATAAAATAAAATCACTAATATTATCGTATAACACAAATTTCATTTTTTATCATTTTTAATTCTTTTATTCTTTTTTGTTTTTTGTACTAAGCATAGGCATTCTACTATAGAAAACAATCATATTTGACTCACTTTCGAACACTAAATGTGGTGTCTCAAACAGTCACATTCATTCAAATAATTATCTTATGCATTTGATAGAAAAAGCTAATACATTTGTTGCCTAGGTCTTCCATTTGGCAACCCATATAAGTAATCAAAAAAATATTTTTATACAAGTTGAGACAATTTATCTCGCATATTTATTTTGGACTTTATAAAATTATTTTAAAAAAGCTAATCCAAACACTTATAACTTTGTTGACACGAGACACATTCCTCTTCTTTTTTTTTTTGTAAAATCACTTAATGTTTTTAGTTTTTAGTGTAAGGTCGTAGGTTTGAACCCTTGACGGAAAGTATAACAGAAATGTGAGTTGTAATAAAAAGATGATAATGCAATTTTGCAATAAATTTTAAAACTAAAAACATATAATCCAAGTGTGTAATATGCATAGTATTAAAAACCGAACTAGACCAAAAACCAACCAACTGGTCACCTGATCAATGGCAAAAACCGGCAATGGAGTCAACCCAAGGGGGTGACTCGATGTAACCATGTTAACCCAACCAGTTTGATGGGTTGACCTGGTTATATCTTTTTCTTTTTTTTTAAAAGTTCTTTTAATGCGAAAAAAATTATTAGTTTAGTGACTAAAGGATTGAAGATAGAAATATTTTGTTACCATAAATCTATTTTGATATTTTGCTAGAATCAATATTTAGTGATTTTAATAGTATGATACTATAATGTCAATTTGTCAAGAAAATTGTAGAGAAAATTGAAAGGAAAATATAAGTATATGATTATTTTGTTAGAGATTCAAGATACTAAATTGATATTTAGTCTTTTAGATGGTATGATGAGAATTTAATTTAACTTTTAATTTTTTTATTCCTCATTAGTTTGACCTTAGTTTCACTCCGGTCTGACCCACTAATTTTTAATCTACTGCCTTGACCAATTTAGAGATGGGCAGGGTTTTTAGTATCTTGGTAATATGATATACAGATTTCATCTAGAAGATAAAGTAACTAGTGTAAACAATACAAGAATATAAAGTAACTGTTTAAAGTCTCCAAGGTAGTCAACGGGAATACATAGAAGTGGGACAGTGATATTTTTTGTCAATTAAAAGATAATAACTTTTGTGGGAAACATTTGGACCAAAAATCAAGACAACTTTTTCTTGCCTTTGAATTTTCAAAATATAGGAAATAACAATGTAAACAACACAATACTATATAGGGCGAAGGGGCAAATTTGCCCATTGTAACATTTAAAAGGAGCACTAAGCACCATAATAAAATGATGAGTCCAAAATTACCTATGTTTCAATAAGAGCCTAAAAATACTACTTCCATTAAATTGACCTATGCTGATCGTTAGTTTGAAAATGACCAATTGAGAGGACATGGAGGGTTATATGTAACTAATGAAATGCAATGTATTTTGATTAGGAGAATAAGATGGTAGAAGACTAGGGGGAAAACAAATATCACGTGCTAGCAAATATTGGAGAACGAACCAAAAACCAAAACCGCAGCTACATCATCTCTAATCTCAGATGTCTTCTTCATCTTTCTCCTCCACCTCGTTACCACCGTCCTCTGCATCAGTGATAACTATGGCATCATCGAATCTGTCATTGTAAGCGGTCGTGAATTCCCTCAAGATCAAGACAGCCATCCACAGTGTTAAGATCTTTGATGCAAGTCCTCAAATCCTGCAAGCTTTTGCCGAAAGTGGCATCTCCATCATCGTCACAGCACGTAACGGAGACATTGTGTCAAGCTTTTAGTACCTGTCATGAGAGCTCTCCACAGAGCTCTAAACGCCGAGGGTATCAGGGCGGTCAAGGTATTCAAAATCGGCTAGTTTTCCACTTTTTATGGTAAACCCATACCCATACTTTGGATACAACCTCAAAAATGCAAACTTCACTTTGTTTCAGGATCACCTGAGGTGGCTTTGGTGTGGCCGCGGCACCACCGCCAATAGTGGAGGTGACCAGAGCAAACCTCATCCCAGCGTGCCATAAAGACAATAGGTAATCGGGGGGATAAACACGATAAGCATTGTGAAACGAATCTTAAACTAAACTTGGACAAGCTTTTGCGATGTAGAAACAAAAAAGAAAATTCCAAAGATTCATCATATCTCCTCTTGTAACTCAGAGAACCAAGCTTCTCATTATTGTTGTTGTTGTTGTAATACATTCTTATCGTATCTTGCACACCTTCGTTTCGAAAGCTCCGGTTGCTGGTGACCTGATGAGTGTGGATTCAGATAGGGAAATAGTGAATCTGTGAACACATTGTGAAGAGAGAGAATGGTGATAGAAAGAGTGTGTTGGGAGGAAATCAATGTTGGTAGGGAAGGGGTCTAGGGGAGAGGGAGAGAGAAAAAGGGTGAGAGTGAGCTGGTATTGAGTCAAATACATGGACATTGTATAGTGCCCACAAAAATAAAAGATAACGGCCGTTTAGAAGAATTAACGGAGATGGTATCACTCCAGTTGTTGTTGTTGTTATAATACATTCTTATTGTATCTTTCTCACCTTCGTTTTGACAGCTCTGGTTGCTGGTGACCTGATGAGTGTGGATTTGGATAGGGAAATAGTGAATCTGTGAACACACTGTGAAGAGAGAGAATGGTGATAGAAAGAGTGTGTTGGGAGGAAATCAATGTTGGTAGGGAAGGGATCACGTGTTAGGGGAAAGGGAGAGAGAAAAAAGGTGAGAGTGAGCTGGTATTGAGTCAAATGCGTGGACATTGTATAGTGCCCACAAAAATAAAAGATAACGGACGTTTTGAAGAATTAACGGAGATGGTATTTTTATCTATTTTAAAATATTCTTGTGTATTTTTACACCTAACATTTTATTATGGTGCCTAGTGCTCTTTTTTGATATTATAATGGGTAAATTTGCCCCTTTATCCACTTTATGTATAAGGCACCTCTTAGAATTATGAGATATAAGATTAAAAAAATAGGATGATAGTATATATTGAAAAGCCTATGTCTCCTTAATCTCTTCTTATCCGTATATAATACGCTTTATGTATGAATTCTCTCCGTTATACTTTTCTTTTTTTGGCTTGCTTTTCATGAGATTATTGATTTAAACAGGCATGTTCAGTGGGGGAAAAAAAAATTAGGACAAGACAAAACAGTGACCGGACAAGATGGGATGCGGGGCGGGATGCGGGGCGAGTAATAACTCATGCTTGCAATGAGGCCCCAATCCCACATGGGGTGTCTCGCGTGACAATGAAAGAAAAGCATTACGCAAAAAGAAAAAAATTACTATAAAATTTTAAGAAAAGAATGTTATCACTAAAAAAATCCTAATAACAAGTTAGTAACGTAGACTTATTATTGTTTTCTATATTAAAACTTGTTATAGCGTGCTACTCACTAGCCATGAAATTTTTTTTCATGATTACATTCTTTAAGTGATTATATCAAAAAGAGAAAAAATTGTGGGGTTTTCCAATTTGATTATAAATTTTGTAAATGTATTTTTTTGGCTAAATTATATAAAACTTTTATAAATTTTGTATCATGAACAAGGAAAAAAGAAGGAACCGGACACTCAATCAGTTGAGGTAATAGTACAAGAGTCAGTGGATCAAACCGGGATTAAATCGGTCATATTGAAATAATTTAATTTAATTAAAAATAATAAAACAAAACAATATTAATAATCACTAAGAATAAAATACAAGGAAATACAATAATAGTTTGATTGTAACAATAATAAAGTACAACAACATTGATAATGTTCATCTTTACAATTCTTCAATAATTAAAATTAATAATCATTGATACCAAAATCATCATTAAAATTCATTCAAATTTACAGTGACTAAAATATTAGAAGCTGAATAAGAAAAAACAGACACCTGAATTTTTACCGATTTAAGCGGGTGATACTAGTTTATTCCATGACTGCTTTAGCTCTTAAATCAGACCAAACCAGAGGTCAATCAGTCTAGTCTTCTTTTTTCGTTGATCACAAGTAAATCTTTTCCTTAACATTTAAAATTTTATATTTAACCTCTATGAGTTTTTATATTTATGTAGGTAACATCAAACCATTAATTTTATAGCCCTTAGATTTTATTTTTATATGCATATAAGTCCTATAAAATTTTAAGTTATATGCAGATACACTCCTTATGACTTTAAACTTGCAAAAAAATAATAAACACAAGTAACATCACGACAATCATCCACATAAATGTAAAAATTCGTGAACATTTATTATAAAATTTTAAAGGCTACAAAGATTATCTACATGTTATATAATTATGCATTTTTCTTAATTAAACACGGCCAGTAAATGAAAGGAAATCACACATCCTCCACCAAAAAATTCTAACACGGAACTTCTATCAGCTTTGGCAAGTCCTTCACCGATAAACTTGGAACCACACGACACACACACACACACAAACACATATTACCTATTATCCATGTGTGTTGTTCCTCAAATTATATTACTTTATATTTTCCACCGGTTTCATATTGCTCCCATTCTTTCTTATTTTGCTGGTGAAAGGAAAATCTTTCGTGCATGAAGCCAACGTATAAGCTTTTAATAGATACTTTTATCAGGTGAATGAAAGTATTTTTAACTCAAATTTCTCAAGTCCCCAAGTTTTTAACAGATGTTTTAAAAATTAAAGTCATTTAATAACATAAACTTCATTACAGGCCATTGGTTACACACATGGGTATCTTTTTATTAGGAACAATCATATTTGAAACACTGTTAGGCACCAAATGTCGGTATCTCTTCCAATGGAGATTTGAATCTTAATTTATCACATGATAAGTGATTAACCCTTTTTGCTAGATTCAACCAGCCAACCCCTCATTGGTTTTTTTCATATTAGTTTTAATTGCTCCAGGCTAAATAAAATTAATTGCCAAATATTTTTTCGGCCAAAACGTCAAACCCAATAAATTGTTGGGTTGCATTTGGACTAGGACTTGTTAGATTCTTGTATTCTCTTTTTGGTTAAAAGACAAAATATAAAATGGCCGCTTGGAAATCTTTTCTTGAATTCCCATACCATGAAGGGATAAGGTCTATTTTTGCCCGGAAAGTATCGAGTTAAGAGTAGTGACTACTTGGAAGTATTTTTTGGAGCAATGTCGCCTCAGAAGTAACCAAAACGTTGCAATGTCAACCTTAGCCAACAGAAACCTAACATTTGCCATTAACTTGACACGATGAAGTCTGGACTTACACGCTGGCTATAAGCGAAGTTTCAACGTGGCAAGAGAGGGGCTGATGTGGGCAGAACACTTGGATGTATTTGGCTTGAATAAAACTAAATCCCTAATCCCTAATCCCATTGACAGGCACGATTGCGAGAGTAAGGGCAAAGTTAGGGTGAGAGAAGGTGAAGAGCATGTGAGCTGTGAGTCACTGGCAAAGTAAGAGTAGAGCTGTGATCAAGAAGAAGAAGAAATGAGAGAGCTTGACTAAGGAGCATGACCTCGAGTAAAGTTGGCTGACATAGAAAAGCAGAAATCAAGTCATCTAAGCAACATTACTTGATAAAGGAATCAATCAAGTAATATTTGACTCAATAAAATTTTTGATTACATAAAAGCATAGACAACAGAAAGAAGAACTTATAAAATCAAATGAAAATATCAAGATTCAAGTTCTTAGATTTGATATTGAAGGTTACTATGCTTAATCACTACTAGAAAAAAAAAAAAGCCTTTAATTGCAGTTAAAATAGGCTTTCTACGGCAGTTTTAGAGGTGCAGTGAATTTCATCAATGTTGTAAGGAGAATATTACACGGCGGTTTATAATCATCATAAATATAACCTTCCATGGCATTTATAACCATCGTGAAATAACTTTCCACAGTGTTTCTAAATAAGACATCATTAAAAGTTGACTTTACACGGCTGTTCTTAAATAAAACACCATGGAAATTTACATTCTACATTAAATTTCCTATACAACCTCCTTGCACTTTACAGACCCAACTACAACTAATGGAGCAGAAGAATATGCAAAACCCTTTCAAGATATAAACTCAATCCTCACTTTAACATCCAATTCTTATTCAATCAACTGCACATTATAATTAACAACCACTTAATAGTTAATAATCAAACAATGAACTAAAATGTAATGAATGACTTAACTATTTCACATTTTCAAAATTATCAAGTAATGTTATTGACAAAGTATCCCTCATCATGTTGATTTCCTTGGCCTTATATGGCACATTATCTTGGAATGCCTGTAAATTAAAAATAACATAATCATTAGTCAACTTGATCAAAAATGTCAAAAGAATTGAAGAATTACAATGTAACTTATATTTACCTTTAACTTCTCAATAACCCTTGTCTTAATGATGTTATTCATATAGCAGATGACAATATCCGCATTCAGTACTCCCGAATTGACAATAGTACTAACAAAATGAAATATAAAATTGATTATCTAAAAAAATTTATAAACATTAACTTTGATTATTGAAAAGATTTATAAGCATATACTTAGCTCAAAACAACATACTTATGGAAGAATCCATGTTGGTGGCAGCTTGTTTTTCTCCTTGGCCAAAACATTCAAACTATGCAAAGCCCTATCAGTAATAAGAAGGAAATGATATTAGAGCATGTTTTTGTAAACTTTACATGTAATAAATATGTAAACATAAACTCACATGTTAATGAAATCTCTAGTTTCTTCTTGTGGACCTCCACAGAGGGAATCGAACTAGTAGACCTCTTTTTATTAGAAGGGCAAAAAGAAGGAGGGTCTAATGATAATTGCAAAACATGAACCATGTTAATTATAATCTTGTGTATATAACTTGCGTATCTCAAATACAATAATATACTTACCCTTCCACGTAAGGTGCAAAATATATTTTCTTTTTCATATGAGTCATTCTGGTCATCATGTAGATCGACCTCGCTTCCTCAGTATTTATTATTTTCTATACCTTTTGAAGACACATAAAGCCATATGTGCCCTCAAGTCCTCTATCCTGGCAGATGTGAATAAAGTGCCTGTTGTTCAAATAAGAAAGATTAGGATATATATAAGTATAACATGAAATAAGAAAATGATGTTGTAACTTACAAAAAAGCCAGCTGCATGAAGATTATATCCAGCTCCTTAATGTTGAGGAACTGAACAAGGTCCTTCTTGTCAATGGTGAAGTCGTATGTTAAATTTGAACCCACAACCCCCAGCGGCATGTTGAAAGCAAGGGGGTTTTCCATATTTTTCACCATGAAATGAAAAAGCCCCAAACTTCCATACATAGCCCCAATGTGAGTAGCAAGAGGCTAGAAGATGGGATCTATGGTCTTTGTTGCGTTCTTTGTTGCCGCTTTCTTTGCTGCTGCTACTAGCTTTCAAACAAGTCTTTTTAGCCACAAAATGAAATTTCTTTTAGCTTAAGCCAATAGTCAAACCTTATCAGTAGCATTGGGTACTTGTGTACTACTTTGACCATTACAAATTTTATTCACTATCACCCTTACTTGATCCTTTGGAACTTTCTTGACATGGATCATTATGCTCGAGAATACTTGACCATTAGCAACATCACGAGATGAACCTTTAAAATACACATAGAGAGCACACGGCAATCCATTATCTTAGGCAGGGTCAGGGTTAGACACTGTCAACTGTTGCATCTGATTATTACTGCCTTTCCACTTTTAATAATAAGTGAACCCTAAAACATTGAAAGAAATTACTTAAGGCATATTAAATAATTTTAAATGGATGAAATGAACCTTGAGAAGATTTGAGAAGATGTGTGATTATTACCTGTGACGGTTCAGACACTCGAGGCATCTGGAAATCGATTGTGCCCATCATCATCATAGCTTATTGAAACTTAGCATCAAACTCCTCACACATCTTTTGTATTTTCACTTTGTGTTCTTGACTGAGTTGAGCTCGAACACTCTTTGTTTCTTCTTTTAATCACTGGTCAAGCTCCTCTTTAGATACCATGTCAGTGGAGGATGAACCAGTGCTTCTTCACGAAGCAAGGCCCAAGACCGTTTAATACTGATCCTTTTAGGGGCCTTTATAACTCTACCGGGATGGTTAGCCTTTCCAATCACAAGGGCCAAGATATTCATCCATCCATAAGGAACGAATGTACCTTGGGATACTTGCTCCTCAAGTGTATCCTATAACATTAAAGTAATAAATTCAATTTAAGATAATTGAAAAAAGCAGTTAGTGAAGCATAATTTTGATATTACTTACAATCCTATCTACAAGAGCAGCAGTCTCTAGAGTGATACATTGACCCTTTTTAACTCTCGCTGCCTTTCATTTTTCTTGATGAGAGTGATGCTGGATGGGTAGAACTCTGACAGGATTCGAAGCAGCAGCCATCTGTGTAGCTTGCAACTGCTCCTCTATCATACTTTTTTCTAACTCGTTGTACCCTCCATAAGACATGGTATGTGGATACACATTCAGCTTAAATATTTGCTTATTCTTCCTACTTAGTGCCTATGACAATGAAACAAATTCAACAAAGTTATTTTAGTTAAATAAAATATAAATTCATTAACAACTAAGTTTGTATAAACCAACCCTGAAATGCAGGGCCTTCCCGTTGCTGGAAAAACCTCTCCTATGTCTCGTCACCAATAAAAGAGTATCGATCCTTAGGATGTTTGCCTCTTTCCCCCTATAAAGTTACTCCCTTGTAAGTAGAGATTTAAAATCTCTCTACCATTCATCAAATTACTATAACACACAATCTTTCATCTCCTTTATTGCAAGAATATCAAATGTAAGCTACAATAGAATACAATAGAGTTAGAAGTAATGTCACATCCTGAATTTTAGACCTAAAAGTACCGAAATTAGCCTGAAATGGACAGGCTACTAGACTCTTTTTGCTAAAGGTCCTAGAGATTCCCTGGAAGGACAGTAGAATTCTCAGGGACTAAATCACAAAGGGAAAGTTTTCTAGGATTGAGAAAAGAAGTTAGAGACTCAGAAATCTCGGGGTCCAGGAATGAGAAATAGAGATGAATGTAGGCCAATAGTTATGTTGGAAGCCTCAATGAGGTGAATTTTGAGGTTAACCCAAACCAATGGTAAAATTGTAATTTTGCAAAGTTTTGGGTTGCTAAGGGCAAAAATAAAAATTATGCTCGAAAATCCCAGAAAAATCCCAGAAAATGAGAAATGGTAGGTTAAGGCCTGAACACTTCAGAAAAATTCCAGAAAAATGGGGATAAGGTTCAGAGGCATGTATGAGGCTAAAAATGATGAAAATATCTCCAAAAGAAAATTATGGAATTCCCAGGGTTTCGACTGATTTGGAATATTTTCAAAAATGAATTATTTAAAGTATAGGGAGACCTCAGATAATTGGAAGAAAATAGAAAAAAAAATACTTGAGGAATTATCACAGGTTTTAAAAATAATTCCGTTCCCAAAAAGTGAAAAGGTTGGCTTTAATAGAATTTAAAGCCTATTTATATACTATCCGGGAAAAGTCAAAGTCAACTATTTAGAGGTTGACTTTGGATTTAAGAAAAATTAGAGGAATTCCCCGTGATGAATAAATAGTATTGGTGCCTGGAGACAGATTCTCAGAGTTGTGGACCGATAGAAAGAATTCGGTGAAGATCACTCCGAAATAAATATTATTAATTATTTTAATAAAAGAACAAGGGAAGAGCATCACTTTCTTTTTAGGCATGTTATATAATGCTATGTGGATTTATTTGAAATGAGAAAATGGTTCCAGAACATGTCCTTGTGGTCCCGAGTAAGTCAGGACCCGAAAATGTATCATATACAGTGCAGAATGGCAAGATAGGTGGAGAAATAGCTAATGGCTATATTTTGCACGAATTTTATTTTAATTTCCTCCCTATTTTTATGCCACAATGATGAAGGGACATGGGATAGACAAGTGTACAGTCAGATGGGGAAAAGATGGATGACACGTGTCCGGTTAGATACAAGACACGTGTACAGCTGGATTGGAGACATGTGCCTTGATGAGGTAAGCATGATGTCATAGGACACTTGCCACCATAAGATTAAAAGAGAAAATGGATGGTCCAAATCAAGCCACACATTTTTAAGATCAACGGTCTAGATTCAATCTTGTTTTCTATAAATACCCCTCTCTACCCCTCATTTTCATCCAACCTAGAGGAGACCTTGAGGAAGCTCTGGAAAAATAGTTTCTAGAGAGAGAAAAAAGAGGGAGGAAGAAAGGCCAAGTGGTTATATGCAAGAGCAAGCTCCAAAACAAGGTATGTTTATGGTTTTTAATGTAGTTTTCACTACCCTTGTTTTTGTTGAGCTTGGTTATGGATTTTAATGATTTTTGGGAGCTTGAAACTCTATGGGGACATGCTGCACAAAATTCTTAAGAATAGGAGAAGATGAAATTGATGTTAGAATGATATTTAAAGGCTTGAAAGGAACAAGAATCAGGTGGCTTTATGTTGAAATTGGTTGAATTTCATGACTATGTAACTTGAGTTATATTTTGGTCAAGGCTAGTTCATAGGGAAGGAGTTTGATTTGATTATTTTGAGCTTAGAAATGGATTCTACATGCAAAATTTTGTGTGAATAGTATATGGAATTAATTTTAGAAAGGTTGGAAATTAATCTCAAAAGTTAGAAGTCAATATAGCTTAAAGAAAACAAAGTGTTGATGTTGTTGATGATTACCATGGCTATAATGTGTTAGATATGATTAGTTTTGATGATGTCAAATAATAGAGCAAAAAGTTTACATAAATTATTTATCTCATATTTTGACTAACTATCATACTTAATATCTTGTGTAGTTTCCTCAAGAAAAGAAAGGAGTTATTATGTTGCACTTTGAGTTATGGAGAATGATCAAGAGGAAGAAGAAGAAGAGAGATTGAGAAAAGAAGAACTTGCAAGATCAAATGGAAATATCAAGATTCAAGTTCATAGATTTGATGTTAAAGGTTGCTATGCTCAATCAGAAATTTGAATGGCTCAATCGGAAGCTAAAATATCCAACCGGGAAGTTATACCATCATATATTGAGTCACCCTTCATATAAAGATGGAAAATAAGCTTCATAGGTGATTTTCATGGGAAATTATCGATCAATTGATCGATCATCCAATGATCGATCAAGTTATCGATAAAAACACATCCTCTGTTATGCTCTGTTCTTCGTTCAGCTCTGACATAGGTTCGGTATTTCTTCAATATCTCTCAAACCACAAATCCGTTTGAGGTGAAACTTGATTCCTATGAAACTAGACTCAGAACACGGTTCATGGAAATCAAATTCACCTTCAAAGAGTTTCATATGAGGGAGATATGTTGCTCGAAAGATTGCAGTAAGGATTAACGCCTTTATTCCGACCTTTAGTCATTGTGATGAAGATAACTGTGCAACCACAACGAATTTTGGGGTGATTCTTGTTGCATTAGAAATTAGACGCAAATAGCTTTCTGGGGATAGGTCATTTGCAAAATTTGGAGTTGAATTGGAAGATTTATGATCACCCAAAGTTGACCTTCAGTTTGCTGGAATCAGACTTCGAATTTATTGAGGCAAAGACCAGAAGTTCTACACTGAACGATTAAGTTCTCAAGCAACATGCTACTCAAACATGTTATTGAGTAAAAGATCTAGAAGAGATGAAGAAATGAAAAGCCATTATCATATGTTACTCGAGCCTGATCAAGCGACTACATACTCATCGAGTTACTGGTACTATCTCCTCAATTCTTCTCTTTTATCTTCATACACATTATTGAGATTTTATAACCCATTGGATAAATGGTTTTCGGATAACGTTATGGATAAATGTATTTATCGATCACTTGATCGATAAACAAGGTTAACGTTATGGATAAATAGGCATTTATCGATAACATGATCGATAAATAGATTATCGATGAGAAGACAGATAAATGGTAATGCGGTCTACTCATTCTATGTCTTGCTTTAGTCTCCATCTATCGATCACCTTATTGATCAGTCATTTATCGATAATATGATCGAACATTGCTTCATAGCTCTGTATGCAGATAATTATTTTAGTAGCTTATCGATCACCTGATCGATCACATGATCGATAATTAGCACATCGGTTTTAAACCATGATTCTTCGATCACTGGATCGATAATCTTATTACCGATAATATGATCGATCACCGCACTTCATGTTTACCTTGTTTTCACATAACGTGATCGATAAATCAGCTTTTTGGTTTTACAAGAATAGATCTTTTTATCGATAGTATTATCGATCAACCTTTTATCGATCACCTATTCGATCAACTCACATAGCCTGTGTTTTTACTAAATATACTTTTGCTTATTGTTTATCGATAAGGTTATCCATCATTCATTTATCGATAATGTGTTCGATCATCAATGACTAAAGTTTCATTTCTGTAACACTTGGATTATCGATAATCTGTTCGATCAACAAGTGTTCGATCACTTGTTCGATCTTGGAACGTTTTCCGTTTAAACATCAGTCGACTATGATGATTCTTAAAATCAATTATCTATTTTCTTTCAAGCTTTTCTCAGCCTTCTTTTTACACATAACTTTCTATTAAAATGATACGAAGGCAAACGTAACTTGAAAAGGTTTATTCTTGCATAAATCATTTTTGGGTCACTGTACTCATGTTTCATCATTTATCGATCATTTCTTCGATCATCACATGATCCATAACCTATTTGATAATTGCATATATCTACTATATCTTTTCCTCATATAATTAATCGATAATATAATCGATCAAAGCTTTATCGATCAAGACATCGATTAAGTAAGTTCATCTTACTTTCTGAATATCTGATGATTGATTCCATGTTTTCCAACTTATTGTTTCTATGATTATCAGATACTTATCACTTGATCTGAGAAAGATTATTTCAGATAAAAGAGCCACAACGAATTTATGATGTGAAGAATCGACGTTCGTCAGAAGCTTCCAACGGCTAGTTTTAACGGTCATATTCTTCAAGCCAAACGGGAAGAAAAAGCTCAACGGTCAACTACCCAACATCATCTATAAATAGAAGAGCATTCAAAACAAGAAAAGGAAGAGTCTGAGCTTACAACATCAAGTGCTAAAATGCCGAAGCAACGTATTCTCATTTAGAGCTCCGAAAGAAAACTCCCTGTCTCTGTACTTCATAGATTAAAACTTATGTATTCGTAAGATAGAGAGGAGAGTTTCCCAAACGTGCTTAAAGAGTCGTCTATCACTTCTTTGAGAGAAGAAATATTCAATCTTCATTATCATTATTAGATTGTATCCTTACGGTGAGTAAGGGGGAGTATTTACCTCGGTGTGAGGTTGCTGCTGAATAGACTGATTAGTCTAAGAATTGTAAGTGGCGTCACAAGTGCCCGGATCAAACTTGTGATTGTAGTGGTTCTCAAGTACCCGTGTTAAACTTGAGGGAGATAGTCAATTGAAAATCTCAAGGGGAGCCTGGGGACTGGACGTAGGTCAGTGAGGACCGAACCAGGATAAATCATTGTTTGCATCTTCTCTTCCCTTACCTCTTTATATTTCCAGCTAAACCATTTTACTACTGTGATTATGCTTACCTCGATTCATTGTTTTTTATACTCAGAATTTCTTATGAATTTCATTACAATGCGAAAAGATTTTTAATTTTAATCAACACCCAATTCACCCCCTCTTGGGTGTTCAGCCATTCCAACATAATGAATGAATGGAAATGATGTGTTGATGCATTTAGGGTCATGAGACATTGAGGAAGATGAATGGGAAAGGTTGAGCAAGCAACCTTGATAGTTAGTAGCAAAAGGGGGTAAGAGGAAGTAAAGAGAAAGTGTAAAGACACAAGGTAGCAAACGTGACCTTACTCTTATGTGCTTGGTATTTGCATGCATGTATGACATGTTTCTATGTTATATGATTATATGAACTCATGTGTTGTGATTGTGAATGTGTTTGAGATATGTCATAGGCCTATGTGTTTTATGATAAATGCATGATGATTTCCAAACATGTCATTATGTTATAAAGATGTTAAGTTGCAAGCATGTTATAAATGCCAAGCTTGCCATGTATGTTTAGGTGGTTATTGTTTGCTACTGAGATTCTCCTGAATCTAGCCCCTCCCTAGCCAACTATTTAGGTCAATCAATAATGCATAATTATTGCATGAAGGAGAGCAAGAGAAGGAAGGAGAAAAAAGTGGAGAATTATTCATGTTAATAATTGAAGCTATTTGTTAATGTATAATTCTCCTATTGTGTAAATTATGTATATGAATGCCAATGATGCAATATATATGTTTAGAATATTTATGGTATGAATGGAAAGGTACAAAAATGAATGGTAAAGGATAGGGCCAAGTTATGCCTGCGAAAACAATAAAAAGAATTAAAGCAAGAATTGTCTAATGAATACAACGTAGGTCCTAGAGCATTCAACTTCCAGTTCCAATTTGACCTATCAAATGATAAGCTAACCCATGAAATTCGGTAGATATGTTGTACACATCCCAAGCTTTAAAATGATAGGTAGATCACCTCAATTGGATGTGTACACAAAAATATATGAATTTCCAAAGTTGAGCCAAGAAAACTAAAAGTTCCAGAATTTACCAAATGAACAGTGATCTTCATAGATTAAACTGTACGAATTGGCTTGAGATAAGTCTAGTTTGATATTTTTCTCATATAGAGAACTGAAATAGCTTCAAGTAGAATTTTAGAGTACCTTAATGTGATTTTTATAGAATTAGTTATGATTTTTCAAATTTGGATTAAAAATCTGAAAGTTAACTGGTGAACAGTAACCTAAGGACTAATTGCAAATTTCCAAGCTACGAGCTTCTTTCATGATTCACTTGAACCATAACACCTCCAAATGCATACTCTAAGGGATTAAAGGAAGGATGTTTCAAGTAAATAATTAATTATAATTGAAAAAATTAGAGAAAAAAATTTGTAATGTACCAAAATATCCTCCCAATGCTTGTTCTTCATATTTTCCTCTATCATCCTCCAACTAGAAATGTCAATCTCACTCTTATTGTGTACTCCTCTGTCTTTTATTATAAGATCCAATTTTTTGAATGAGTTTGTTCCTTTTATAAGATCCTTTTTGAGTTTGTCTGAGTATTTAATGCAGTATTACCTATTTTACCCTTAATTTAATATATTTAATACATTCTCTTTCTTCATTTTTCTCAATATTACTCTCACATTTATCTATTTATATATAGAGGTATATTTGGAAAAAAAACTACATTTTTTACATATTAATTGTTTTTAACTAATTTTAACTATTTTTTTAAACCACATAATTTATTTAAAAAGATCTTATAATAAGGGATGGAGTAGTATTAGATAACCCACATAACTATTAAAATGAGTCCTTTAGGACCTATTCCCTTCAAATCATCATCAAACTCTACTGTTATCCTTGTGGGATGTGTGGTCTCATCATGCAAAGCCAATTTCTTCATACGGGTTGGCCCTCTGCCCCTTTTCTTGCTAGTAAAGGAGCTGTCATCACCAGAACCTTGTTAATTGGATCCGTCCATTTCCTGTTCAAAGAACAACCAACAAATGTAAGAATAAGAAATATCAAGTAAATTTAACAAAAAAATCACATTGTGAATAAATATTGGAAAGATAATAAATGATAAATATCAAATAAATTTAATGAGAAATATTAAATAATTTATTTAAGCCTGATAATGATTATCCTCCCAAATTCCTTCATAATGATCATCCTTAACAGTATAGTCATTATCTACCAAATCTAATTCAGTTGTTTTCGGTCGAGTAGTTGTGAAAGGTAGGGTTTTGTCGAAATTGAACTTGAGTCACTATCATCTCCACCAACTGCTTGCCTCTTACCTTAGAGCATGATAGACAATTTTTTCTTTGCTAAACTAGTGACATAAAAGACTCGTTTCACTTGACTTGCTAAAATAAATTGCTAATTTTTATATCCAACCCTCTCAAGATCAACCGAAATTTACAGAGCACTACTATTAACCCATTTACATTTAGAGATGGAAACTTTAAACTTGGTATATCTAAGCTCTCATATCTCTTCTATCACTTCATAATAGGATATTGACACCAATGTTAGGTTTTTATCTTTTGAACTAGAAAAGTGCATAGCTTCGGCTAGTACCATCACCCCACTATTCTGGATAATACTCTTATCATCTTGGGTTCTATGTAAAATAAATAACCATTTATGTCATATCCGTCCCAATACACAACCTCAAAATGAGGTCCTGTAGCTAGTCTTTGTATTATCTTAGAAGGATTGCTATCCTTTAACACTTCTTACTTGAACCACTCTGCAAATGACTTGTTATGCTTATTAGCTAGTTGCATATCGTTCGTTCTTGGATTCAAGTTCTTCAGCATATTCTTGTGAGCATCCAAGTAAGGCAAAACTTTATCCATGTTGTTTAAAATATATAGATGTGCCTATATTACAACTTCACGAGACATGGACCTCACTATGACACCTTGTGTTCCCTTGCCTCTCCCTTGATCATGTCGAGAATGAGGAAGTCTAACTGCACTTACCCTATCAAGATATGCGTTATAAAATCCAACTATCTCCTCAGCTATATATCTCTCAACAATTGATGTTTCAGGCTGATAAGGATTCTTATAGTACCTTTTTAGGATTTTCATGTATTTGTCAAATAGATACATCCACCTTAGACATACAGGGCCACAAAGTCTTATCTCTTACACAATGTGAGCTATCAGATAGACCATAATGTCAAAAAATGATGGAGGAAAGCATATTTCCAATTAGGAGAGGATCATATAATCTTCATTTTCTAATTCATCTAACTCAGCAAGATTAATAACTTTGCTGCAAATGGCATCGAAAAACATACAAAGTTTCATAATAGTGCTTCTGACATCATTTTTTATAATGTCTCAAATAGCAACTGGAAGTAATTGTTGCATCAACACATGACAATCGTGAGACTTCATCCCTATTATCTTCAAATCTTACCTTGAAACAAGCTTCCTCAAATCAGAAGAATAATGTTGTGACACCTTAATACTATTAAAAAAACCACAGAAACACACTTTCTCTTCCTTTGATAATGTTTGCGCAGCTAGATAGAAATAAGCCCTCTTATCCTCTCTTTCATATGGGTGGAGGAGCTTTTGTAACATCCCGATTTTTAGGCCTAGAAGTATCAGAAATAGCTTGAATGAGATAGGCTATCAGACCCCTTTTTAGTAGAGGTTTTAAAGATGAGAAAGGAAGTTAAAGCAGTTTTAGGGACTAAACTGCAAAGTGAAGGTTTTAAGGGGCTAAAGGGTAATCAAAGTTAGAGGCTCCAATAAAGTCTCAAAGGCCCAGAAAGAGAAAAGAGGCTAGATACAGACCAAAGGTTAAGTTAGAAGCCTCAAAGAGATAGTTTTATGAGGTTGAGCCTAAGCAGGGGTAAAACCGTAAATTCATAAAGTTACGGCCATCAGGGGTAAAAATGAAAAGTACTTAGAAAATTCTAAGAAAATCCCAGAAAATGAGAAATAATATTCTAAGGCTCTTTTGTGAAGAGAGATGATGAAAATACCCCTGAGGTAACTTAAAAGCAATTTATAAGTTTATGGCTCAATTTGAGATGTAGAAATAGATTTAATTGTTTGAGTCATAAGGAAACCTCAGAAAATTATGGTAAAATGGGGATGTATGATCTAAGAGACTATAAAAAATTATAAAATTAGTCTCATCCCCAGAAGACCAGTAAAATGGCTTTAAGAATACTTAAAAGCCAGTTGTGCCGAAAAAAGGCATTTTAAAGAATGATTTTTAAGTGGGGCTACAGGTTGAGTTATGACATGAGAAAATTCACAGATTTTCTCTAGAATATGAGGAATTTTATGATATTTTTGGATGAATTTTTGGAGCTCTGGATTGAATAAAATGCTCCAGTCAAATATTAAATAATTTTGTCCCCTAAATAGGAGACAAAACCAAAGAAAATATCTAAGAGCCATCATGACGATGTTGAGTCAGCATGCTGAGTCATCAAGCGTAATCATGACACCGACGAGTTATCATGCTGAGTCATCAAGCGTAATCATGACACCTACGAGTCATCATGCTGAGTCACCAGAAGATATTTATGGACAGCATAAAAATCAGAATGCAGTATGGGAATATTTTAGACAGTCTTTTGTCTACCCGTTATAGTGAAATCTCTACTGCGTGACTCACTAAGGTCAAGTAACCTGTCAGCAAAGCTAATTATTTTCATCTTTGCTCCTCTAAGATGGTGCCATGTATGTACCTTTTATTGGCCAGAATTTTAAGAAGAAGTTGTCCCAGTGGTACAGGGTAAGTCAGGACCCGAAAAATATCCGTTACGGTGCAAGATTGGCTTGATAAGTGGAGAAATAATTAAGAAAATATTTTTACATGAATTTTCCATTTATTTCCTCCCTATTTTAATGCCAAAATGATAAAGAGATATGAAAGTGACAAGTGTACGGTTAGATGAGAAAAAGAAAATATTACGTGTACGGCTAGATGGAAGAGACATGTACGGTCGGATGCGAGACACATGTGTGGTTGGATTAAAGACATGTGGCTTGATGATGTAAGCATGATATCATAGGACACTTGTCACCGTAAGATCAAAAGAGAAAATGGACGGTCCAGATCGAGTCACGTATTTTTAAGATCAACGGTCCAGATTCAGTCTGTTTTTCTATAAATACCCCCTCCCCTCCCTACCATTTCGTCCAAGCATAAGGAATCCATGGAGAAGCTCTTGCAAAATGGTTTCTAGAGAGAGAAAGAAGAGGGAGAAAGAAAGGCCAAGTGGTTCCAAGCCATATCAAGCTCTAAAACAAGGTATGTGATGGTTATAGCACCTGATTTTATGCCTATTTTGGATTAGTTACTGTGCGTATCTGATTCTGAAATTTTGTATGCTTAAATTGCACTCTGTGAGATTTAAATCCATAGGTAGAACACTTCATTTGGATATGTGTACGATTTATGGTGATTTTTCAAAGTTAGGGTTTAAAATCTGGAAACAGTGTTGAACTTTTAGAAGAGTTTCGATTTCCGTACAATTCTGGTGCTGTTCGGCATAGAATTGGTTCCTGAAACTAATTTTCATGTAAATTTAACTTAATTATATTTCAGTGAGACTTGGAACCACTCAATTTGGATTTTTCTAGAATTAATTATGAATTTTCAAAGTTGAGCAAAAATTCTGGAAATTCTGCGTGAACAGTACCCGCGAAGCAAAATTTCCAGATTTGGTATTCTTGAATCTAAGGCCATCTAAAGTGGTCCTAATTGACAAGAAATGAATCTTAAGGATGAGAAATGATAAGATTTATGTTAGAAAAGTTGGAAAGAAAACCCTAAGACTAAGAGAAAGGGTTGAGATTCAAGAAAGCTAGTCTTGAACTTTATGTAATCTAGTGGTCCTAATGGATTGTATGATCAATATGACTATGTTTAGGACCTTTGAAACATCCAAGAGGATGTTTGGTGATGTTGACCGAATGTCCACATGGTTGGAAAGACAAGGGAATCAAAGGAAAAGGAAGGGGAAAGCCATGCTACAAGGTAGTGAACTTACCTATACTGTGTGCTTGATATGTATGCTTGCATGATGTGATTGTGTTGCCATGATGTGACTAAGCTATGATGAAATGTTTGCAAAGTTATGTTTGCAAGTTTATATTATGATTTGCCTTGGCAATATGTTATGGAAGCATGAAATGCTTTAGCTTACTTTCCATGGCATTTATGTGTTAATGTTATAACATGTCATGCATGTGCATTATGTCTTGCATGCTTATGGGTAGTGTTTGTTACTGAGATTCCCCCGAATCTCACCCCTCCCTAACCAACCATTTAGGTCAATCAATGATGGGCAATAATGGCATGAGAAGCAAGGAGAAGTAAGCAGAGAATTATTCTTGTTAATGGATGAGACTGTTAATAAATGTATAATTCTACTATTTTGTGAACTATGTTATAGATGCCAATAATGTCATTTATTTAATTATAATATTTATGGCATGAATGAAAGTGTATGAGCATGAACGAGAAAGAGTAAGGCCATGTTATGTATGCCAAAGAAATAAAAGAATTAAAGAGATGTTAAGGGATAAAACGTAAATCCTGGAACAGTGAGTTTGTAGCTCCAGTTTGAGCTATCAAACGAGTGAGTTAGATCATAAGATTGAGCAAGTAAAGAGATCTGATGTTTCTCTTTAAAATGAGGGGTAGTTTGCCTGATTCCGATAATCGAGCAGAAAGTTATGCCTTTTCAAAATTAGCAAAAATACAGTAAAATCCGAAAATGACCAAATGAACAGTAACTTTTTCAAAGGAAATTGAGCTCGAATTTCAAGGCAATCAGTTTAGAAACTATTTTTCCTCAAAATTTCATCCAAATAGCTTTCTGTAGAACTTGGAATCACTCAATTTCAATTTTTCTACAATTAGTTATGAATTTTCGAAGTTTGTCACATTTTAAGGTGACAATGAATAGTAACCCTTAAATGAAAATTTTCAAACTTGATTTTTCATCAATTGTAGCATTCAAAAGTGATTCCAAATGCTTCTGCAAGGAAAGTTAATTGATTTAAACATGAGGTGTTACAGTTTTCTTATTCCAATTTTGCCTGTCTTGCATTGATTCCATTTTTAGTCTTTCCACTTATTCGTAAAAGTATACTAATAAGGCTCTCATACATGTTTTTCTTCACATGGATCATATTTAGAATATGCCTACATCAAGACTCTGTGAATATAGGAGATCAAAAAAGATAGATCTTTTTTTCCATATATTTCTCTCATCGTCAATCTTCTTCTTTTTACCAAAGATCACATTAACTGCTTCCATCCATTGATAAACTTCTTCTTTAGTCAATAGTATTAGAGCCTATTGATATTCTTATGAGCCATTAAATGCCTTTTTCTACCTACGGTAAGGGTGATGCTCACTAAGAAACTTTTTGTAACCAAGGTAGATCATCTTTCTTCCATGTTCAAGTTGCATGTAGTAAGTGCCTTCTTCACATATTAGACATGCTTAATGCCTCTTAACACTGTATCCTAATAAATTCTCATATGCTGAAAAGTCATTTATTATGGTAAAGATCATGGTATGTAAATTGAAGGTCTCTTGTTTATATGCATCAAACATATCAGCACCTTCCTCCTATAATTTCTTTAAATTCTCAGTCAAAGGTACCAAATACATATCGATATCATTTCTTGGCTATTTTGGCCTTGAGATCATTAAAGATAACATGATATACTTTCTTTTCACACATAACCAAGGAGGCAAGTTGTAAATTACCAGGAGAACTGGCTAAGCACTATGTTACTAAGATTACCATATGGATTAGTTTTGCCTGTACAGAGCCCTAGCAAAAGGTTTCTTAACTCACTACCGAATTAAGGAAATTTTTGATCTATTGTTTTCTATTAAGGAGAATCTAGGGTGTGATAAAATTTTCCACCATATATTTTGTCATTAGAATGCCATCTCAAGTTTTTTGCTTCTGTGGCATTAACAAATAAATGCTTAAACCGTGGTATTATTAGAAGATATCACAATACTTTCAAAGAAGAACCTTTAGTCATCTCATCATAATCACCACCGTCTTTCTTCACTTTGTATCTTGAAGTGCCATATTTAGGGCACTTATTTAACCCTTCATACTCATTTTTGAACAATACGCAGTCACTAGGGCATATATGTATCTTCTCATATTCCAAACCTATTGGATGCAAAATTTTCTGTACCTCATACATTCCTTTTAGAAGTGAATTTCCTTTTCAAAGAATATCACTCAACAGTTCGAGCAATTCCATGAAACTAGCATTAGTCCAACTATTTCTTGCCTTCAAGTTCATTAACTTCAACACGGCTGTTAATCTTATGTAATCATCTTTACATCCTAGGTACAAAGGCGTCTTTGCATCACTACACGAGCTTCACATCAGGGAGAGAACTATGCAAAGAACTCAGACCTTATGTCCCAAAACATATATGAAATTCTATCACCAAAATCATCATTTACAACCTTCTCTTTTTCAAACAGTATAATATTTCTAATTTTGCCATGTTATATACAATTTGTATATCTCAAATTTATTCTGTCACAGGTAAGATGCTCTCTTATCTTAGGAATACTCCGCCAACTATTATTTAAGCATTTAACACAAGGACAACAATATAACCATCTCTTTTACTAGGGGCATTTCTCTTAGCAAACTCAAGAAACCTTTTAACCCCATTATCATATTTTTTGATAATTCTCTTAGCTTTCATCCAACCACAGTCTATTGTTCTATAGAGTCAATGAGCATAGTTGTACTATCAAGCTCAATTCTAACTGTTTAATTCAAATATTCAAATAAATAAAACAATTAAGTGTTAGTCAATAAATTAAAATTGACTAATACTTAATTACAAATTAAAAGAAATGTCTTTTTTATTTTATAAAAATTTTGACAGAATTTTTCTTTAAATATAACGAATCCTAAATTATTTAAACAATGGACAAAATCAATCAATCAACAAACCAATAATATAATAAACAAAGACAAGATAAATTTGAAGAACTATAATTAACAAAACAAAAGTAACAATTCACTTTCAAACCAATTCAATGAATAAAGATTCTTAAAGCTAAAACTTTTGAATCCAAAATGGGAACAAAAATGATATCCATTTGCTATGAAATTTTAAATAATACTTTATCATCAATCAAAGTTCATAGCAAAAAAAAAAAAAGGTTGGCCAAAGCACTTAATAGATTATTTATTGGTAAATTCTCAAATTTATTACAAAAATTTGAAATAAATATCAAAATATTATTAAAAAAATTAAAAACTTAAGAACTAATCAGCTTTGAATATTTAAATATTTTTCTAATACTATGTATAGGAAGTAATTGAGGTTTTTTAACTCTAAATGTTACCAGCCAACCCCCCAAGCACATAAGATATGCAAAATAAACAATACAAGACATCTAAAATGTAAAACCAATCAACCCATTTGAAATACAATGGATTTTTGTTATCAAACATCCAAGACACCAAGAAAAAAATGAATAAAAGGAAACTCACTCAATGGGAGACGATTAAAATGCAAGAAGAGGTGACAATCCATGACAAAAGATGGCGGAATCAACCACAATGCCAATAGAGGACTAAACACAGCAGAAAACAGTGGGAATTTGCCGGTATTACAGTTTGGGTGGTAGGACAGAGGGGGATCATGAAGCTTTGGACTGTGAAAATGAAGGTTATGTTTAAAACACTACTGTGGAAAGTACTTTTAATAGTAGTTATTTAATTTAACTACTGTTAGATAACCACTGTAGAAAGTTAAATGTCATGTCTTTTATTTAGAAAAATACCACCTTCTTTTTTTTTCATGGCATTTTTCTTTTTAACCACTGCTAAATAGCGACATTATATGTCTTTTTTATAGTAGGGAATAAGAAATTGAAGTGGCTTAATTAGAAGTTAAAGTGGCCTAATTGGAAGTTATATCATCACATCTTGAATCACCTTTCACCAAAACTCAACTATAACCTTTAGAGATAATTTTTACATGTATTTCTTGATTTTATTTTTGAGTTCTATGTTTCTCCAACACTTATTTATCAAGAAATCACATGATATTTTATGCTCTACTCTTCATTTAGCTTTAACACATGTTTGGTATTTCTCAAATATTTCCTACATGACAAAACTGTTTAAGGTAAAATTTGATTCATATGAGAATATACTCAGAACATAGTTCATAGATCCCAATATCAACTCTAATAAGTGTCATACGAAGGAGATATGCTGCTCAAAATATGATACTAAGGTTTCATGCCTTGTCCTGACTTTTAGTCACTATGACGTAGATAACTTTGAAACTACAATGATTTTTAGAGTAGGACTTACTGGCTTTGAAAGTAGACTTAAAGAACTTTTTGTTGATAGATTATTTGCTAAATTTGGAGTTGAATTGAAAGATTTATGATCACTCAAAAATTGACTTTTGTTTTGTTTGTATTAAGGTTCAAATATCAAAGACCAAAAGTTTTATTTTCTACTTCATACTAGAACAAGTTATCAAGTTAAAACATATTCGAGTCAGTTGTTGAGTAAAAGTAAGAAAACATGTGATATATTTCTAAACTCATGCTTACTTGAATAAAATATTCAGTTCAGAAATAACTTTTTTATACTCTATTTTTGCTGATGGATTCAAAATCAAGTCTAAATATTTTATTACTCCATCTAAATATGTTTGATACTTGTAAAAATATCTTAGATAATCCAACAACATATTTAGCAAGTGATTAAATAGGGATTAAGCCACAACGGATTGATAACTTTTTGTTAGAAGCTTTTAATAACCTCTTGAAATTTCTACTAATTTAGCTTATTTTAATACTCTTTTGTTTGTTTTGAAAGCTAATTATGTAGCTTTATTCCCTTAGAACTAGAAAATATGACTTCAAAATGTGAAGTTTGATTTGTGCTAACATTTAGGGATTATT
The DNA here is from genome assembly GCF_004799145.2 of Neltuma alba. Classification (NCBI taxonomy): domain Eukaryota; kingdom Viridiplantae; phylum Streptophyta; class Magnoliopsida; order Fabales; family Fabaceae; genus Neltuma; species Neltuma alba. The sequence continues at coordinate 535,837 of NW_021635529.1, read as the reverse complement.
TGCATAAAGCTTCTAGAATTCTTGGTATAGGAAGTCACAAGAGCTGGAAGATGAATGACAAGGAGAAATATTTAATCTATTTTGGTTGATCAGAAGAAGATCATGGACATAGAGCGAGCAAGAATAGAAGAACCAAGTGAAGAAAGCCAAGAATGGATACTTTGTCATGGCCTCTGAAGCAAAAAGGAAGGAGAGGCATTTTGTGCTAGCTGCCGCAGCGTCTTGCTAAATCCACTGTGGTACCTAATCCCTTTCAAACAGTTTTCCTCTCTATGTAGTTCGTTGCAGTGTATGAGCCAATTTGTCATGGCACCTATTCCTGCGCAACTATGTATTTTGTAATGTAACTTAAAATATAGGACATATAAAAAGTGAAACTCGGGATTGTTGGCCAGATTTTGACTTAGGGACTTGTTTAGAGGAGTTCTCTCTAGGGTTTAGAGGTTTTGGAGCCTTGAAGCTTTAGGCTTTAAGTTTAAAAGAGATTTGGAGCTTCTTTCCTCATTTTCCTTAGTTTTCTTCTTCTCTCTCCTTTATTTCTATAATAGCTGCAAAATACCCTTCTATTGTGGCTCTTTGCTGAACATGGGTAGTTAGAGTAGTCATTTTAGGATTATTTTGATCTATGTACGGATAAAGACTTGTTTAACCTCTTAGTGCTTCCTTGTGATTTAGCACTTAGAGTGATTTGTTTGATTAGTTGAAGCTTGAGAAAGTTAAATTGATCTTTGAACTTGGGTAAAAACATGCTAGACCAAAGTTTAATGTATTAAATCAATGGTTTTTTGATATAATAGAGATATATCTATTGACCTAGTATTGCCTAAAAAGGGTTTTGGTTTTCAAAATATAATCTCACTACTGCAAAAAAGACATTTTAAGATGGTTAAAATAAGCTTTTCACAACGGTTTTGATAGCAACGTCTATGCCATTGACATAAAATGTACAAGATTTCATAGCAATTTAAGAATTGCCATAGTATGTGACATTTCATGGCAGTTATATAATTAACCATCATGAAATATATATATATTTTTTTGGTTTCCCTCTCATCCTATTGATAAGGATGGAATGGGGGAATAAAGCCCCGAGGGAAGGTGTCACATCCTGAATTTTAGACCTATAAGTACCAAAATTAGCCAAAAAATAGGCAGGCTACTAGACCCTTTTTGGCAGATGTCTCAGAGATTCCCTGGAAGGACAGCAAGATTTCCAAGGACTAAATCACAAAGGGAAATTTTTTGGGACTGAGGAAAGAGGAAGTCAGAGACTCAAAAGAAGCCTTGGGGCCCAGGAATAAGAAATAGAGATAAATGTAGGCTAAAAGTTATTTTGGAGGCCTCAATGAGGTGAATTTTGAGGTTAAGTCAAACCAGGGATAAAATCATAATTTTTCAAAATCTTGGGCTAGTAAGGGCAAAAATGGAAATTATGCTCGAAAATCCCAGAAAAATCCTAGAAATGGGAAATGGTAGGTTAAGGTTTGAACACTTCAAAAAATTTCCAGAAAAATGGGAATAAGGTTCAGAAGCTTGTATGAGGCTAAAAATAATGAAAATACCCCTAGAAGGAAATTGTGGAATTCCTAGGGTTTTGACTGATTTGGAATATTTTCAAAAATGAATTATTTAAGGTATAGGGAGGCCTCAAATAATTGAAGAAGAAAATAGGAAAAAAATACTTGAGGAATTATCATAGGTTTTAAAATAATTCCATCCCTAAAAAGCAAAGATGTTAGCTTTAATAGAATTTAAAACCTATTTATACACTATCCGGAGAAAGTCAAAGTCAACTATCTAAAGGTTGACTTTTGACTTAAGAAAATTTAGAGAAATTTCCCATGATTAATAAATAGTATTGGTACTTGGAGATAAATTCTCGGAGTTGTGGACCGGTAGAAAGAATTCGGTCAAGATCACTTCGAAATAAATATTATTAATTATTTTAATTATTTTAATGGAAGAACAAGGGAAGAGCATCACTCTCTCATTGGGCATGTTATATAATGCCATGTGGATTTATTTGAAGTGAGAAAATAGTGCCATAACATATCCTAATAGTCTCGAGAAAGTCAGGACCCCAAAAAGTACCCTATACGGTGCAAAATAGCAAGATAGGTGAGGAATGCCTAAGGATTGTATTTACACAAATTTATATTAATTTTCTCCCTATTTTAATGCCAAAATGATGAAAGAATGTGAAAGAGACAAATGTGCAGTTAGATGAGAAAAGAAGGTATTACGTGTACGATTGGATGCAAGACACGTGTACGGTTGGATTAAAGACATGTGGCTTGATGATGCAAGCATGATGTCATCAAGTTGATGTAAGCATGATGTTATAAGACATATCTCATCACAAGATAAAAAGAGAAAATGGACGATTAATATCAAGCCACATATTTTTAAGATCGACGATCAAGATTCAGTCTTGTTTTTTATAAATATCCCCTCCCCACCCCTCATTTTCATGCAAGCCATGGACCTATAGGGAAACTCTTGCAAAATAGATTCTAGAGAGAGAAAGAATAGGGTGAGAGAAAGGCCAAGAGGTCATATGCAAGACCAAACTCCAAAACAAGGTATGTTCATGGTTTTTAATGTAGTTTTCACTACCCTTGTTTTTGAGCTTTGTTATGGATTTTAATGATTTTTGGGAGCTTGAAACTCTAGGGGGACATAATGCATGAAATTCTTAAGAATATGGAAAGATGAAATTGATGTTAGAATGATATTTAAAGGCTTAAAAGGAACAAGAATCAAGTGGCTTTATATTGAAATTGGTTAAATTTCATGACTATGTAACTTGATTTATATTTCGGTCAAGGCTAGTTCATGGGGAAGGAGTTTGATTTTGATTATTTTGAGCTTGGAAATGGATTCTACATGTAAAATTTTTTGGGAACAGTATGTGGAATTAATTTTAGAAAGGTTAGAAATCAAGCTCAAAAGTTACAAGTCAATACAGGTAAAAGAAAACAAAGTGTTGATGTTGTTGATTACCAAGGCTCTAATGAATGAATAGAAATGATGTGTTGATGCATTTAGGGTTATGGTACATTGAGGAAGATGAATGGCAAAGGTTGAGCAAGCAACCTTGATGGTTGGTAGCAAAAGGGAGGAAGAGAAAGTAAAGAGAAAGTTTAAAGACACAACCTCACTCTTATGTGCTTGGTATTTGCTTGCATGTATGATATGTTTCTATGTTATATGATTTTATGAACTCATGTGTTGTAATTGTAAATGTGTTTGAAATATGCCATAGGCCTATGTGTTTTATGATAAATGCATGATGATTTCCAAACATGTCATTATGTTATAAAGATGTTAAGTTGCAAGAATGTTATAAATGCCAAGCTGTGGGTGGTTATTGTTTGCTATTGAGATTCTCTCAAATCTCACCCCCTCTCTAACCAACCATTTAGATCAAGTATAATGGATAATGATTGCATGAAGGAGAGCATGAGAAGGAAGGAGAAGAAAGTAGAGAATTATTCATGTTAATGAATGAAGTTATTGGTTAATGTATGATTCTCCTACTGTGTAAATTATGTATGAATGCTAATGATGCAATGTATTTGTTTAGAATGTTTATGGCATAAATAGAAATGTATAAGAATGAATGGTAAAGGATAGGGCCAAGCTATGCATGCCAAAACAATAAAAAGAATTAAAGCAAGAATTGTCTAATGGATAAAACATAGATCTTGGAGCAATTAGCTTCCAGCTCCAGTTTGACCTGCCAAATGTATGAATTAAGCCATAAAACTTGGCAGATATATTATACACATCCTAAGCTTTAAAATGATAAGTAGATCATCTCAATTGGATGTGTATACTAAAGGATACGGATTTTCAAAGTTGAGCCAAGAAAACTGGAAATTCCAAAATTTACCAAATAATAGTGATTTTCATGGATTAAACTGTACGAATTGGCCTGAGATAAGTCTAGTTTGATTTTTTTTCCTATACTGAATTGAAAGAGATTCAAGTAGAATTTTAAAGTACCTCAATACGATTTTTATAGAATTAGTTATGATTTTTCAAAATTGGACCAAAAATCTGAAATTTAATCAGTGTATAGTAACCTGAGAACCAATTGCAAATTTTTAATCTACAGACTTGTTTCATAAATCGCTTGAACCATAACGCTTCCAAACACGTATTCTGAGGGGTTAAAAGAAGGATATTTTTGAAGGGATATGAGAATCAACCAATCAATTACCATCATGGAGGAAAAGTAGATCTTTTTCTTGTCATAATAATACCACTTAGTTTTGCCTTCAACTACCAGATCGAAACCACTAAGATTTAATAAAGGTAAAATCAAAGACTCAAATATGATAAAATTCATGAATTTAAGGATGTCAAACTCTGATCTGCAAAATAAGGGAGACAGAAATCAGATTTATTCAAGCTTTTAAGTATGTTTAAACAAGGAGAGGAACAAAAATTAGATTTATTTAAACTTAGAACAAACTTCATATTTTTAATCAAAGAAAAAAAACCAAACTACAAAAACTATGAAACCTATGAAAAGAATAGAGGAGAAAATGTGAAATACTCACAAATAAGGATGAAGTGGATGATGCAATAGTGACAGCTATGACGACGGTGATTGCAATGGAAGAACATGGCAGAGACAATAAAAGTAAGGAATAAACACCGAGAAAGGTAGGAAGAGGGAGAAAATTGAGTAGGGACGGTAGGGAGAGATTATGAGCTCTGACTATGAAAAGTGAAATATTATCATGCGATGGATAGGGTTTTAAAATTTTGATAAACTTTTTAAGGCGGATTTTAAAAACTGCCATAAAAAAAACTTTCCATGGTGTTTTTCTAGAAAACCACCGTGCAAAGTGAAATTTACTTCGATATAATTACAAAAATATCACTGTCATTGTTTTTATAGCGTTTTCCCTAATAACCGCTGCAAAATTAGCATCATAAAAGCTACTTTTTGTAGTAGTGTCTTTTCAACAAAAGTAAGAGATTATAAGGTTTTATTAAGATACAAAACCTGGTTTTGACTTAAGAAAGCTAAATCAATAGCTATGAATTCGAGAATAACATATTTTATCACTAAAACACTAAATGAGAAGTTTTTAATTAATTTTTATGAAGTATAATAGTGAGAAATAATCTTAGATCCTTATTTGTCTCAAAGTCAAGTTTTTAACTTTGATTTTTACCTTTGTTTTCAAAGTACCTTACTTAAACAATTTCATTTACACATTAATTTTACTTAACCTAATCATGAACACAATTGCGATATCTTTATGTACTTGTGACTTGTGCGCTTGCTATTAAGCTAAACAGTGAGTGTCGCTTTGAGATTACTCCAAAAATTAACTGAATTAATGCAATATAGTACACAATCCGGGTCGTATGCACTTTGAGGAGCCGAAAACGAAATTAAATCTTAGTAAATAAATATAAGTAACCTAAACTATAAAAATGATTTTTGATTTGATAATTGCTAATTAAACACCATGAATTAAATTGAAAATTAAAATACTTTTTTTATATAAGAATAATTAAAATGAATGAAGATTAAAGAAATGAAAATGAAACACACGAATAACAATGATAATAATTAATCCTCCAATTTAACAACGCAGGCAATCCTCACTCCAAAAGATACAGGAGTTAAAACAATGAATTAAGAATTATAATAAGCTTTTAATCTAACAACCAAACCACCTCGAATGGCCACAAAATATTTTTCTAAAATCTTAACTTACTAACTGCAACCAGAATAGTAAAATGAGATTAAGGATGCTAAAAACCAATGCTTAATTAGAACTCTTAAATCCAAAACAACAAAATTAAAGCTAGCAAGAGACAATATGATCCAAGATTCCAAGCCACCTAAGAAAATCACGATATATTAACTCCAAAATCAATACAAATGTCATAATCACAACATTATAATTAAAATTAAAGCTATAAACAGCCCAATGTCAAATGCTAATGATAGCATACTAGGAGGCATTGAATATGGAGGTCATGAAGCCCAAATAACACTCCTTCAGTTAGAAGCCCAACAAACCCTCCAGAGTGTTCAAGGGATTTATAGCTCGAGAATACTTGCGTGGAGGAGGACATGGATCATTCCTTGGATGATGACATGGATACATACAGATCTTAATGTGACATATGGAAGGCCGCCCTGAAAACCACCATGGTATATAAGTCATCAGAGTATGAACATTTAGACTTTGAGAAAGATAAGAGCATATTCTAAGAGACCAAAAGGAGCATTTGAAGCCAATTTCCATGTTGTTGAAGGCCCAACACAATTATATATGCATGGAGGAGTCTATTAGAGCTATATTCTTTTAAATTAGGACCTAAATGCATTTTGCTATAGACCATGAGAATTCCATAACGTGATTCAACCACATTCAAGCCCAAATAGATGTCTAAAAGGCCCATTTATGCTTTTGGACGTGAATAGCAATGAAGGTCCATTTGGAAGGTTCAAGAAGATTCAAGAAACATCAAGTGTGATATTATTGACATTAATTAGGATTTTGTTTGTTTTAATTAGTTTCCTATTTTACAGTTTCTTATTTTCAAATAGCAGACTTGTTCTTGAAGTTTAAGTTATTTACTTTTATTTCTATGTAATAAATAGTGCCTCCCATAGTCAAATAATCATTATTGAGGCATCATCCTTAGCATTTATGTCTTAGGATGCTGATTCTAGAGTGTTCTATTGTTGCTTATATATAGGCTACATTTTTTGTAATTGAATTAAGACTTAGATGAATGAGAATTGAGTTTATTTCTCTCCGTATGAACTTTGCTTGCATCCTTGTATTCTTGTGAGAATACTCGACAGTATCAAGGGATTGATCAACCTTGTGGTTCTTTATGGCTAGGGTTGTAAGAGACAGGTTCTCTTAAGGTCCTACCTGAATCAACCGTCCGTTCGTTACTTGATTCTAGCCGGTCCGTTCATTCTTCTCATATCAGCTACACAGTAATCCAACCTCAATAATCTCCAAATATAATCAGATTAAACAATACAAATTTTCCAATAATCAGAATAACTATTCTAAGACCTAGGAATTCTTAAACAACTATTGGATAGGAAATTAAAGTAACTAAAACTCCCCTTTGATGATCCTAGCTCCTGCCATTGTTATTGAATTAGAAAATTACAGAGTCCTAGCAACGGTTTGCCATAAAAAATGCTATGATCAATATTCTGCTATAGAATGCCATGGACGAACACTGAAAAATAACGTTGGAAGAATCAGAGAAGTGACACAAACAGTTACAGAGCAGATCAATATTCTGCTCATTTTTTTTGTTCACTGGTCGCCCTCTAGTTCCGTTGTCGTGCTAAGAAGAGGAAGAAGATGAAGACGATGGTGATGAAGGGAGGTTCCCCCTCTGCCGTCACTCACTTCTCTAGCATCGTCGGCCACACTTCGCTCCATTCTGTTCGTGTTGCTCGTCTGCATGTGTGTGCCGTCACTCGTCTCTTGCCCCCTGTTCACGCTGCTCTCCACTGAATATGAAGATGATGAATAGTGGACTTAGGGATGGGAGTAAAATGCCCCTTTTATTATTATTTATTTTTTTAATTTATTTTTTCTTTTCTTTTTTTCTTTTTTTAATTTTTAAATCTTCCAAAAACCGACAATCACAATTCAAGAATAAGGTAGTATTAATTGTCCTTAAAAATCAATCAATCACAATTAAATCAAAATATGACAATTTTGCCCCTCTGAAGTGATAATTCAAAATAAAACATATTAAATCAATTAACAATCAAACAATGCCAAAAGGACTAATTAAGTTAACAAAACCCACTAAAAAGATATAAAAATATATAAAAATAATTGAGTTTGTCAACTCCCCCATATTTAGCTTTTTGCACTCCTGGACAAAACATCAATAAAGAAGAATCTAATAGAAAGACTTAATGCAAGCAAACATAAGATCGACTAAGCATGAATGCGCAATTAACTCAAGTAACTTTTATTCCTAATCAATCAACAATCATAGAATACTTCAGTGCAAAGAAATTAACACAAGAAACATAACAGGGTAAAGGAAGAGAAACATAATAGAACTCATATAGGGTACAAGTGTTTCACTAATCTCTTAAATGGGAAAAATTTCACTCAATCCACCTAGATTAGCACCTACCATAAGCTTATAGAGATTATAATGTCTCCACCACTAGAATCGAGGGATTAATCCCTGGAATATCCCCTAATGACCATCCTATAGCCCCTTTATGACTCTTCAACATAGAAATCAATCTTTCTTCTTCAGAACTACTTAAAGAACTAGAAATAATAATAGGCAATTTAGAATCAGTAGCAAGGAAAGACATATTTCAAATTAGGAGGGAGGGGCTTCAGCTCTAAATCAGGAGATTACACAACAGAAGGAACTAATTCTTTGATGTCAAGTGCATTCAATGCAAGTGGTGCATCCATGTGGCTTGAGGAAGGAGATATTAGCTCATCATGATGTGTATGTCTTCTACTTCCCAACTCACTGCCACTCTTGGATGGCCTACAAAAAAGAGGATCGGTATCAATCTTATCAGCAGAAACATTAAGTAAATCATAAGGAAGAGTGGGATTAGAAGTGACTAAGTTAGTAGCAAGCTTGTTCTAGCCTCTTTTAATATTCTAGCACCACTCAAAGGAGAAGCTACCAGTGTAGCTTGTGTAATAGTTCCTTTATCATTAGCACCTGTAAAATCAACAAGCTCACCTTTCTCAAGGCTATCATCAAGTGTAAAGTTCAAAGCAGGATCACGGTTAAGACAAGATGATGCATCAAAATCATGAGAGATGGAAAAGAGGCAATTAACTTCTAAACAGTTAACACACACTCTATCACCATAACATGAGCAAAAAGAAGAAGAATGAGGGGTAGATAAACAAGTAAATGTATCATCATACTCAACAATCTCATCATACCAGTCATGTTCATGCATCTCAAATTCATGCAAATCATCAATATCATTAACAGCACAATTAATCAAATTAACACCCAAGTAAGAGCAATCTGCATAACCTTGACTTATAGCATCAAAAATGTTTAAAGTAATCTATTGGTCCCTAAAGCCCATGGTAATGACCTCATCTTTCACATTAATTATGGTTTGGGTTGTTCTAAGGAAAGGTCTTCCTAGAATTAAAGTGCTATTGGCTTTAATCTTATCAGTCATGTCTAGCACATAGAAGTCAGCTGGGAATAAAAGACCATTCACTTGCATAAGACTGTCCTCAAGAAAGCTCTTAGGGTGTCTCATAGTCCTATCAGCTAGACCTAGCATAATACTAGTGTCTTTTAAGGCATGAATACCCAAACTCTCATAGATAGAGGTAGGCATAACATTTATGGCTGCACATAAGTCTAGTAAGGCAGGTGAAATGTTTGTTTTGCTTATGGTACAAGGAATAGTGTAGGAACCCGAGTCTTTACACTTAATAGGTAGCTGTGGCTTGAAGATAGCACTAACACTAGATCCTAGTTGGATTCTCTCACTATGCCTATACTTCCTTTTGTTTGTACAAAGGTCTTTCAGAAACTCAGCACACTGAGGCGTCTTCTTAATCAAATCAAGTAATGGCACATTAACCTCAAGTTTGCTAAACATTTCAAAAAGCTCTTCATTATCTTTTTTTTCAACAACTTTCTTAGTCATGCGATAGGAATGAGGAAAAGGCAAGTCAGAAATGCTTACCTCATTTCCTTTGGAAAGCGATCCTTTCTCTATTAGCCCTTTGAATTGAATGGAGGTCTTTTGAGTAGCCTTGGAAATGTCTTAAGTGGTTTCAGAAGGAGGAGACTCAACTTTTATCTCTTTATCAACCGGTTCTTCATCCTCTTCATCATCTTTGAACTACACTTTCTTAGCACCAATTTTCTTACCACTTCTTAATGTAATCACATTCAAAGATTTAGGATTTATCACCCTATTAGAAGGCATTGAACCACTAGTTTTAGCTTGCTGTTCACTCATACCATTTAACAACCTAGTGACGTAAGAAGTCAAAGTAGTGGTTCTGGTTTCCCATTGCTCTATCTTATTCTCTAAGGCTACAAATCTAGCTTCAAATTTAGCTTCGGACTTAAATATGTGCTCAGTTATTGCCTCAATACCCTTGAGTATTCGAGAGAACCGCTCATCATCCTTAGACTGCAGTTGTTGTGGGGTAGACATGGCTCTAAAGGATTCTCCTTGTAACCCTTCATAGTAAGATTGCCCTCGAGGAACTATATTCCCTTGAAACCCTTCTTGAACCTGCTTATTGTCACCTCCTTCCCATCAAAAATTTGGATGAGCTTTCCACCCTTCATTATATGTATTTGACTATGGGTTCCATTGCTTAGATTGATTGACCCTTCCTTGATACATGGCGGAAACTTCCTTATATCTATGAGGGCAAGGAGTAGAGATGTGCATAACAGAGTTACAATGCTCACAACTAGGTGCAGTCATCTCCATAGAATTAGGATTCTGAGTGTCAATAGGGGGAGTGTGAGATGCAAGCTTATTCAACTGTGTAGTCAAAACAGTAATTTGAGAAGTAAATGTGTTCAATTGAGGAATGTGGACTGAAGAAGGATTAGTATACATTGCATTGACATTTTTAGACTCCCTGATGTTATGCTGTTGATGGTTCAAGGGCATTTTCTTAATAAGTTCCTATGCCTCCTCAGTAGTTAAATAAATGAGAGAACCCCTAGAAGCAGCATCCAACATCCCCTTGCCTTGGGTCTTAAGTCTATCATAAAAGTATTGGACTAACTGTTCATCTGGAATCTAATAGTGTGGACATCTAGAAAGCAAGTTTTGAAAACAGTTCCAGTAGTCATAAAGTGATTCATCATAGTCTTGTTTTGCAGAGTGGATCTCCTTTCTCAATGTAGAAATCCGGGAAGCGAGGAAATACTTCTCTAAGAATGCTTTTCTAAGGTTGTTCCAATAATAGTAGGCATCTACCATATGCCTAGGTAAGCTCAGGTACCATTCTTATGCCTTGCCCTCCAGAGACAAGTGGAATACCTTTCAAAGAACCTCATCTAGACTAGCTCCGACTGGTTTCATGCTAGAGCATACCAAAGAGAGAGATTTCAAATGATTATATGGGTCCTCACTTGTCAAACCATAGAATTTAGTCAAAGAATTAAGTAGTGGACCTTTAATCTCAAAATTAACATCAATATTAGGGCATGCAACATTAAAAGGCTCATAATTTGCATTAGAAGTAGTGGCTTCCCTAATGGTTCTTCTTCTAGAGTTACCTCCATTATTCTCTCCTACTATATCATGTTTCCTATTATGTCCATTGCCCCCTTTGTCATTACCACTATTGTTGTTACCGTTAGGATTGTTAACAGTTTCCATTATGTAACCTAAGTCAAACACCAAATCTAGACCAGCTGAATTGTTTATTTCAACCTCAGGATTACTAGACGCACTAAATTCACTAGAGGACAAGTTAGACTCGTGTGAAAGATTTTCCGCTTCAATTATAATCTCACTAGTCCTTTCTACCTTTTGGTCTTGTCTAACTTCCCTTAAAGAACTTTGAAGCTCAGGATTGGAAGGAACTAGGATTTTAGACCTACCCCTTATTGGCATAAACAATCAACCAACTAGAAGCAAAGTGCAAAATTGACTTGCACAACAAGATTCAAGCAAAAGCAGATGAATGCAATGAAATGCAAGTGTGTGTGTGTATATATATATATATATGAGAATAACAAAAAAGAAATGATCTAAATGAAAAAAGGAAATGAAATGTGTATTGAATGAAAGGATCTAAAGACCTTTTTTTCTAAAAAAGAAAGTTTTGAATGCAATTATATGATGCTAAATGCTAAAACTATGCAATACTAACTAAAATGCAAATGAATAAAAAATCAAGATACTTAGTTGTATTTTTTTTTTGGAGAAATTTTCTATGCAAATGAAAGAAATGCTATGGAAAACCAAAAACAAAAGCAAACTACTAAAAAAAAGTAAAAAACTAACAAAAATGAAAACTAAAATGGGTCAACAAATAAATCCCAATCAAGATTGCTTGACGATTGATTACTAGGGAACCAATTTCTTGGCTCCCCGGCAACGGCGCCACTTGAAATAATGCCCTTTATTTGTCGCTTTAGGATTACTCCAAAAATTAACCAAATTAATGCAATATAGTACAAAATCCGAGTCGTATTCACTTTGAAGAGCAAAAAACAAAATTAAATTCTAGTAAATAAATGCAAGTAACGTAAACTATAAAAATGATTTTTGATTTGATAATTGCTAATTAAACACGATGAATTAAATTAAAATTAAAATAATTTTTTAATTTTTTTTATATAAGAATAATTCAAATGAATGAAGATTAAAGAAATGAAAATGAAACACATGAATAACAATGGTAATAATCAATCCTCTAATTTAACAACGCAGGCAATCCTCACTCCAAAAGATACAGGAGTTAAAACAATAAATTAATAATTATAATTAAACTTTTAATCTAACAACCGAGCCACCTCAAATTGCTACAAAATATTTTTCTAAAATCCCAACTTACTAGCTGCAACCAGAATAGTAAAATGGGATTAAGGATGCTAAAAACCAATACTTAATTTGAGCTCTTAAATCCAAAACAACAGAATTAAAGCAAGCAAGAGACAATATGATCCAAGATTCCAAGCCATCTTAGAAAATTACAATATATTAACTCCAAAATCAATACAAATGTCATAACCACAATATTATAATTATAATTGAAATTAAAACTGTAAACAGCTTAATATCAAATGCTAAATAATAATCCAGCCACAACAATCTCCAAATATAATCAGATTAAACAATACAAATTTTTCAATAATCAGAATAACTATCCTAAGACCTCAGAATTGTTAAACAACTATTGGACAGGAAATTAAAATAACTAAAACTTTCTTTTGATGATCCGAGCTCCTGTTATTGTTGTTGAATTAGAGAATTATAAAGTCCTAGCAATGGTTTGCCATAAAAAATGCTATGATCAATATTCTTTTATAGGATGCCATGGACAAACACTGGAAAAAAACGTTGGAAGAATCAGAGAAGTGATGCAAACGGTGACAGAACAGATCAATATTCTGCTCGCCCTTTTTTTCCTGTTCGCTAGCCACCCTCTGGTTCGGTTGTCGTGCTGAGAAGAGGAAGAAGACGAAGATGATGCTGATAAAGGGAGATTCCCCTTCTGCCGTCGCTCACTCCTTTGGTGCCGTCGGCCACACTTCACTCTATTCTGTTCGTGTTGCTCGTCTGCTCATCTACATGTGTGATCTACATGTGTGTGCCGTCACTCGTCTCTTGCCCCCTAATTCACGCTGCTCTCCACCGAATATGAAGATGCTGAATAGTTGAATTAGGGATGGGAGCAAAACGCAGCGTTTTGCTCCCCTCTTTTATTATTATTTACTTTTTCTTTTTTAATTTATTTTTTTCTTTTCTTGTTTTTCTTTTTTTTTTTTAATTTTCCAAAAACTTGCAATCACAATTCAAGAATAAGGTGGCATTAATTGTCCTTAAAAATCAATTAATCACAATTAAATTAAAATATGATAATTTTGCCCCTCTATAGTGATAATTCAAAATAAAACATATTAAATCAATTAACAATCAAATAATACAAAAAGGACTAATTAAGTTAACAAAACCCATTAAAAAGATATAAAAATAATTGAGTTTGTCAGCGAGCAGCTTCCAATGACTAGTTTCAATATATTAGCTTTTAAGAGATACTTTTACCAGGTGGATGAAAGTATTTTTAACTCAAATTTCTCAAGTCCCCAAGTTTTTAACAGATTTTTTAAAAAATTAAAGTCATTTAATAAGATAAACTTGATTATAGGTCATTAGTTATGCATACAGGTATTTTTTTATTAGAGGTAATCCTATTTGAAGTACTGTTGGGCATTAAATCTTTTAACGGAGATTTGAATATTGCTTCATCATATTGTGAGTAATTAACCTATTCTACTATATCCAATCAATCAACCCCTTATTGGTCTTTTTGTATTAGTTTTAATTGCTGCAGGCAAAATAAAATTAATTGCCAAATGTTTTTTGGGCCAAAACGTCAACCCAATAAATTTTTGGGTTGCATTTTGGACTTAGACTTGTTAGATTCTTGTATTCTCTTTTTATCAAAAGATAAAATATTCTAATCGAGTTTCCATAGCATGATTTTCAACGCCCCTCCTTACAATTTTAAAACAATTTAAAGTTCACCAATGATTGACGCGAGAAATCATCATTTGAGACTGACAATATTAAGATTAGAGGACTGAAAAATATTTTATAAAATTAAGGAACCAAACTGAAATATTATATAAAATTAGAAGATCAAATGTAAGCCTCTGTTTTTTTAATGGTGGATTCAACCATGCATAGATGTTCAACTGTTTTTTGTAACACCCAAACTTTTGGGCCTAGAAGTACTAGAAATAGCCTGAATTGGATAGGCTACTAGACCCCTTTTGAGCAGAAGTCCCAAAGATGATAAAGGAAGTCAAAGCAGTTTTAGGGACTAAACTGCAAAGTGAAAGTTTTCAGGGGCTCAAGTATAATCAAGTTAGAGGCTCTAGTAAAGTCTCGAAGGCCCAGAGAGAGAAAAGAGGCTAGTTATAGGCCAAAGGTTAAGCTAGAAACCTCAAAGAGATGATTGTATAAAGTTAAGTCCAAGTAGGGACTAAACCGTAAATTCAGAAAGTTATGACCAACAGGAGTAAAAATGGAAAAGTATACAAAGAATTCCAAAAAAATCCTAGAAAATGGGAAATAATATTCTAAGGCTCTTCTGTGAAGAGAAAAGATGAAAATACCCCTGAAGCAGCTTAAATGGAATTTATGAGGTTATGGCCGGTAAAAAGTATACCGTTTGAGGTAATTATTTAAAATAGCAAGAGACCTCAAAAATGTACACAAAAATGAGGTTAAAGGGTTGAAAGGTTTTACTAATTTATAAAATTAGTCCCGCAACCAAAAGGCCAGTGGAGTGGCTTTAATAAATTAAAAAGCCGGTTATACTGATAAAAGGGTATTTTAGTAAATGAATTTTTATGCAAGGCTTAAAGGGAGTGTTGTGGCCTAAAAAAATTCATAGATATTCTCTAGAATTAAATAGAATTTATGAAGCAAACAAAAGAATTTTCTGAGCTCCGGAAGGCCATAAAGGAAGCCGGAGAAATGTAGGCCAAGTAAATTCGAAAGAATTAAGTTTGATTCAACAATTAGGATCTAATCTCCCATCTCCTCTACCACTTTTATGACACTTGGCATCTTCTAGAAGGTTGAGGTAAGCACGATGCAAGAAGATGATGTAATGATGATGCAAAAGTCAACTTGAAGTTCCAAAATTGCCCTTACCCTTTCTATTAGCCACCAAGGGTATTTTGGTCCATTTAAGCCAAATTTTTGGCTATAAATAGGTACTCCTCCCCTCACATTTTTGGCCAAGCAAGGAACCATAGGGGAAACTCTGCCGCTCTTGCATCTAGAGAGAGAAAGAGCTATTTCTAGTGAGAGAAAGTCTACCTAAGTTCAAGCTTCAAGATCAAGGTATATGGTGGCTGTAGCATCTGATTTGATACCTATTTCGAATTAGTTACTGTGTGTATCTGATTCTAAAATTTGGAATGCTTAAATTACACTCTGTGAGCTTTAAATCTATGGGTATAACACTTCATTTGGATATGTGTACAATTTATGGTGATTTTTCAAAGTTAGGGTTTGAAATCTGGAAACAGTGTTGAACTTTTGAAAGAGTTTCGAGTTCCGTACAATTATGGTACTGTTCGGAGTAGAATTGGTTCCTAAAAATATTTTTCCTTTAAATTTAACTTAAGGAAATTTCAGTGAGACTTGGAACCACTCAGTTTCAATTTTTCTAGAATTAGTTATGAATTTTTAAAGTTGAGCAAAAATTCTGGAGTTTCTGCATGAATTTTTAAGGAAATTCCAGATTTGATATTCTTGAATCTAAAGCCATCTAAAGTGGTCCTAATTGATAAGAAATGGATCTTAAGGATAGAAAATGATGATATTTATGTTAGAAAAGCTAGAAAGAAAACCTTAAAAGCAAGAGAAAGGGTTGAGATTCAAGAAAGCTAGTCTTGAATCTTATGTAATCTAGTAGTTCTAATGGATTGTGTGATCATTGTGACTATGTTTAGGACCTTTGAAACATCTAAGAGCATGTTTGGTGATGTTGACCGAATGTCCATATGGTTAGAAAGTCAAGGGAGTCAAAGGAAAAGTAAGAGGAAAGCTTGAGGTGCAAGGTAGTGAACTTACCTATTGTCATTGCTTGATGTTGTATGCTTGTGTGTTGTCGTGTACATGTTATTGAATGTTATTATGACATGTTTTAGCTACTATAATTGCTATAATTGCTATTCATGATGAGTAGATTATGTCTCTATGGCCATGCATCAAGAAGTTAGCTTGAGCATGCTAATATGTCACTAATTAACAAGAGAATAAACAAGTTACGTGTAGTGCATTAGCATCCATTTAGCATGATGAATATGGTATTGTTTGCTACTGAGATTCCCTCGAATCTCACCCCTCCCTAACCAAATATTTAGGTCAATCATCAATGGGCAATAATGGCATGAGAAGCAAGGAGAAGAAAGTGGAGAATTATTGATGTCAATGAATGATATTATTATTCAATATGTAATTCTCCTATTATGTAATTATTGTTATGGATGTCAATGATGCCATGTATTTAATTATAATGCTTATGGCATGTATAGAAATGTATGAGCATGAATGGGAAAGAGAAAGCCCATGTTATGTATGCGAGCGAAATAAAAAGAATTAAAATAAAGAGATGTTAAGGGATAAAACGTATGTCCTAGAACAGTGAGCTTGTAACTCTAGTTTGACCTACCAAATGAAGGAGTCAAGTCATGAGATTTGGCAGACTCATAATACACATTCCAAGCTTTAAAGCGAGAGGTAGATCACCTCAATTGGATATGTATATAAGGAGATACAAATTTCAAAAGTTGAAGCACAGAATCTGGAAGTTCCAGATTTTTGAAATGAGTAGTGATATCTATTGATTTAATTGTACGAATTGGGCAAGGATAAGTCTAATTGGATTTTTTTCCTTAAACAGCATCAAAATAGATTTTAGTAGAATTTTAGATCACCTCAACACGATTTGTATGGAATTAGTTATGAATTTTTGAAGTTGGACCTGTAATCTGAAAATTTAACAGTGAATAGTAACCCGAGTAATTGTGTTAAAATTTTAAATCCACAGGTTTGTGTCATGATCTGCTTGAACCATAACGCTTACGAATGCGTGCTTTGAGGGGTTAAAGGTAGGACATTTTATTTTCCAAATTGAATAGCAATCATCTATGAAATACCCGAAATTTGCCATCAAATTGAGTCATTTTTCACCTCATCAGCATCATTAATGAAATGTTGACATCCCAATAGATTGGAAGAAACTCAGCTACGGTCTTCTTCTACATAGAAGCCAATTTCTGGATTTGGATAGTGTGAATGTGGAAGAGGAAGAAACCTCAATTTGTTTGGAGCACCAAATCCCTAAAATCTCTAACACTGTCCAAGAAAATTACTATGTTAGGGTTCTAATGGCCGTCTTGTTTGTACACATGCAAGAGCAATCTGGTTCACTTCTAACCATCCTCTTCTCACGGTTAATCATCAGCTTAATCAAATCAAGCTTTTTCGAAATTTGGAGCCATATCTTGTTAACTATTCCATCTTCTACCTCGTATTTAAAGTATCCCTAATAAATTAACACTTTCTAACTAACTAAAGTATACCTATTAATTACACACATTAAGGGAGTTTTCATCCAAGAATATTCATGATTAAAAAGATACTTTAGAGAATTCAACTCATATAATTTGTTATAAATAACTAATTTAACAAACTTCTTATATTACAGACTGGAGGTAGCAATACTTTGAGTAAACTTTACCACGCTGATAGACAACACTAGAACCAACAATGCTCACCAAAATACAACTGAAGAAAGACGCCCTTACCACAGAAATAGATTCACCTTCCAAAACAAAACACAAATGATAATAAGTAACAAGAAATTACCCTTGTTAACTACTCACTAAATACCCTTTTTTAACCTTGTATACTTTTTCTGTAAACTTTTGGATCCATTGTGTAGTGTGATTTCTCATTCCATATAACCCAAGTCATTTGAATTAGGTGTACAGTTTAGGTGATAGAAGTTTTAACTATTAAGAGCATATAATACAAGTGATATTTTCATTATGTGTAGTGCATTTGTCACATTTTCACCAAGCAATCACTTATATACCTTCCATTTTTAATGTCACACCTTACTATCAGATCCACTTAGGGTTTAATTAAAACCATTTTAAACCATATTGGATGGTCTTGGACTCAAAAATTCTTGGAAGAATGCTGATTTTTGGATTTTTACTATTCATCGTGTAAAAATCCAGTTTTCTGGCCCAAATTCAAAATTCATAACTTATTCCAAAAAAATCCAAATGGGGTGGTTCAAAATTTTATTTACATATCTTTAAGTGCTTTTTCAAGAAAAAATAATCTTATGATCCAATTCCCTAGGAAAAAGCATCAGGTTTTTGTGAAATCACCTCTGTCCGTTTGGCCAAAATCCTTTTTCCAGATCCTGAACCTTAACTTTGAAAAACCATTAAAAATTGTATACTTGGCCATTTTTAACGTGCTATCTATCAATTTGAAGCTCAGGACGTCAACTCTAACCATACCAAATTTCATGCAGAAATTCATTTCTTAACTAAATAAAACGTGGATCTAAACTAACATCTTGCTTAGGGTTACAGCACCAACCATTGATAATTATACATAACCAAATGTCCACGAATTTTTATGGTGTATCACCATAATTTAGCCTCCAATCTGTAGCTTGCTCTTGGAATTTTTAGGCCCTAAAATGTTACATTATATTTGGGGGATGAGATTTTGAGAAATCCCAGTAGCAAGATCAATCAACCAAAACATTACATGCATCAATTACAAGCATTTCAACCTTTTGCCATTAATAGGGAACCACTTTACCTCATACATGTAGCACTCTAACATACAATAGCCAAGGCATATAAAGCAAGGAGTATAGCTACACAATCATCATCATCATTTAGTTCAACCACATAATAACACATGAAATTGCATAGCACTCAATGCAACACTTAACATTAAGGTTAATTAAATCTTACTACCTTAATCCAATGCTCTTTGATTTTCTTGTTCTCCTTTCTTGCTTCCACAAATGCCAAACCCTAACATGGCAATCCACAAAAAGGACAGCAAGAATCATCAATCATTCCTCATAAAAATCAATAACATAACTCAAGTAACTCCTAAACCCCCTTAAAGCTTCTATCTTTGTTCTTGAATTTTTAGAGTTGGTTTCCATAAACCCTAAAAATTCCCTCTTGACCTTTTCCTACATGGTTTTTCATATAGATTCCAAATATCTACTTAGATTTAACAAAATAAATTTTCTTCTTTCAGTTTCAGCTTGGCCGAACCATTAGGGTTCCTTATCCAAAAATTTCAACTTTGATTCTATGGCTTCCAACACTTGTTCTTTAGATTTACCCTACACCATTTTTCATTTTGAACACAATGGAAGCCTCAAAACTTTGAAAAACTCATCCTAGGGTCCAGATCTAGCTTTGGCCAAAATGAAACTCAAGCAACATGGCAACGAAAACACTTCAAAATCAACTTACAACCACTTGTAATCACTTGGATCTAATGTGCTTTGAAGTGTTCTAGCAAGATTAAACCATAAAACTTCCTCCTCTACAATATATATGTTTCGACTAGTATCAAAAGAGAAGGGAAACTATGATTTTCAACCATACAACTTAAGAGAATCAAGCAAGGGATGACATAGAATCATCTACTAACTTTAACTCCAAGCTTACTTGATCCAAAGTGGTTGATTCTCCCTTGTTTCCACCTCAAGCTCTCTCTTTTCCCTCACCTTTCTTACTTTGGCCGAACCATGATCAAATTTAGGGGGAAAGAAGAGCTCATTAATGAACCAAAAATATCCCACCAACCATCATTAATGTCATGCCAAGTGTCATAAGCCTACTTAGTCTTAATCCTCTCTCTTAATTAACTTAAATCATAATGTAATTAAATTCCAAAGTCAAGATCCTCTCCATTAGTAGATTAACAATTAGAAAGCTTTAATTACCATCCATTGAAGGCTTGACAAGTGGCGACTTATGGGCCAAGCAAAGTGCAAGACTCCGATTAACACTTTATCGGTGCACATCTATTCCGGGTTTAACTTCTTTTCTATAATTACAGTGCTCTGGCCTCTGTAATTATTTTTTGTCAGATCCATAAATTATTCTCCTCATTTTTATCTTCCCAAATTTTCCTCTTTGTCTCAATTTTAATTTCCCAATAATTAAATAAAAAGGAAAACTATTTTCCTTCTCTTTAGTGATTTTTCCTCTTTCCAAAGGAATTGGGAAAAATCTTGGATACTTGAGGGCCTCATTTTAATTTCATAATCTCTTATAATTCTTTGGGATATCATAGGAATTTTCTCAGGATTTTATTCTCCTTAAAAATATTTATTTGGAATTTTCCAAATAAAGGACCTTAAACTAGCTTAAATCGCCCTTAAATTCCTTTGTAATTTCTCTAAGAGTAATTTGGTCATAAGACCAATTTCATAATCCCATATAATTCTCAAGGGACATTGTCCTTATTTTTTCTTAATTTTCTGAGACTTGAAAATATTTTTTTCATAATTATTCTTGACCAATTTTCCTTAATTAGTCAAACTTTCTATAATTGGCTTGGAAAATTATAATAATTATTTTCTATCAAAATTCTTCTATTTCTCCTTGTCACTTTTGACCCTTAATTATTTAGGAATATCCTTATCCCTAAATGCCATATTACTGGATGTGACATTTAATCCTTAAATTTCTTTGTAGAATCATATAAAAAATTAACATTAAGTCATCAGCAGTAATCAGTAACAATGTACAAGAAGAAAAATAAATCAAGCTAGCACAACTAACCTTTTTAAGTTCTTTCTGATACTCCAGGAGTCTCTCTGGGGTTATTGCTCTCAACATTGAGGCCAAATATCTACGTTTGATAGCAGAAGCAGAGTCTACGAATATTGCCAACTGGATACTGTCACTCACAATCGCTGCAACTTTATAAAATGATATCTACTTGTTGCTTCAATCATTTTCTAATCACTCTCTCCAAAACTGATGATCTATTGAATCCCTATTCGCCCCACTACATTGTACCAATATTAGTTGTATCGTTTCTTTATTTTATAAAGTTGATCGTTTTAACATAAAAAAATTAACATTAATCGACATTGGTTTAGTATATCACCTTTATTTTATATATTAAATTGTTTCTCGTGAAAAAAATCGCTTTAAAAACTAATTGAAATACTGAAATTATAAATGCGGTCTCTAAATTTAATAAATTCCTAATCAAGTCAAAGATGCAATTTGGGATTTATAAATATGGAATATTTTGCCTGAATGCCCCTCTTAGTCTCTCCCCTAAAACTCCTGTCCCCCTTCTTCTCTTGTTTCTCTTTGTCCCTTCACTTCTCTTGTTTCTCTTGTCCCTTCTCTTTTCCTTTTCCCATCTTGCCCCCAACTCTGTCATTATCTTGAATCCATTGTTAGTTTGATGAATCATTTTCGTTAGACTTCATTTTACTATGTTTTCGAGCTTGCAACTCCCTTTTTCATCTCAATAACTTGAAGAGCACTTTTCTATATCACATTCATTGACTAAATAATCCAACATTATAGGTTGGGAAGGCTCAGACCTTGTTGTTAACTTCGGAGATTTTGAGAGAAATAAGAAGAAGAATATGGAAATCAAATGTATTATTCATGATAGAGTATATGCTCATATAATCATTGTAACCCACTTGGGTTAACACTAATAATCCTTTACACAAGGGTGATGAACAAACCCCATAACCTATGAGGATTCTTGAGGTAGGAGACCCAAGTTAACCTCCCCCTTCTATGGTGAACACTACATTATCTCACACTCTTAATCTATACACTAAGACCCTATTATAGGCCTATCTCACTTAACTAATGACTCAATTATCCTCTCTCTAACACTTGTCCGACTTCTCAACTAAGAGCTCTAGTAGCTCAAGTTTCCAAAATCCCATTTCTTACTTCAGAAGGCAAGCTTCATCCCGATATTTTTCAGATTACTTTGAAAAAGAGGATGAAAGAAGGGGAAGGTTAACCACGTATAATCTTTAACGAGCCTTTTTCTTATCCTTTGTTTGTCTATTATTGATGGCTTCTTTGGATGTTTTGGCCTATAGTGTTGGAGAGAAAGAGTTTAAAAACAATTTGCATACTCATTGTAATTGATTGATTCATTAGAGATATATTGTGTGGCAATTGAAGCCATTACTAAGGAAAGGCAGTTTCACTTTTCCAGCTGGGCAGCAGTAGAAGCGGATGAAGTATTAACAAGTTGAATTTCACGATTTATAACTTCCCATTCATTACAAATATTTTGCAATAACCTCATATCACTCAAGCACAAGACTTCTTTAAAAATTAGTGTAATATCCCAAATTTTATGGATTTAAGTAAGGCATGAGGAAGGAGAAAATTTTTAGAGAAATTGTTGAGATTAAGACACTTAAAATATGATCTAAATAATTATAAAGTTAATTTCAGGAATTTAGGACCTATTTTTTTGGAAAATTCAAGGAAAATAGTTAGAGGATAAGTTTTGAGCTGAGCCTTTTAGGATAATTATTTTATGGACTAAAGAAGCTAATGAAAGGAGAAAATTCATATAGATATCCAGGTGTGATTTCTGGAGTTATTTGATTATTCCAAAAAAAAGAATGTAGAGAAGGACCAACTTGAAAGCAAAATGAGGACCAAAGGGCAAAATGGACATTTCACATCCCTCATCCATCTAATACGCCCTAACACCTCCTCCCTTCTCATTTTGCTCTGCCATTCGAAGGGAAAACAGAGAGAAAGAGTTGAGAGACTTCGAGAGAGAGCAAGAAGAGCAAAGGCAATAAGAGGAGGGAATCGATTTGTATCAAGGTGGAAATCAAGCAAGGTGAGTCTCTTGAATCTTCTTCCATCTTTGTTTTCGATTATTTAGTCATGTGTTGCAAGGTGGTGATGAAGATGAAATCTGGTTTTGAGGGAGAAAATAAAGAGGGTGAGAGCCAAGCTATAGAAATCGCACTTAATGGTTAGGATGAAGCTTGTGGTTGGGATTTCTACACTTGTTTTTTTTGGTTGATTGCTCTGGTTATAGTTTCTGAAACAGGGGTTTGAGGATTTACAGAAATGACTTCTGGTTTGGGTAATAGATGATTAACGAGACTAAATATAACTAATTATTTTCTAGTTGTATGATTATAATATGTTGATTTTATATGCTCTATGTAGTTATTGAGGGCGGACGGGGTGTGCTTTGAATAAGAAAAATTTCACACTTAAGAATGGAAGGACGCTGTTCGATTTTGCTGGTCAAGAAGCATTTGAATGCTAAACGCATGAGCTGTAAATATATATATATATATATATATATATTATATATATATTATATATATAGAACAAAGCCTTTTGAGACCGGAGCATTGGGAGAAAGGATTGGGCTGATTCTATT
The DNA here is from genome assembly GCF_004799145.2 of Neltuma alba. NCBI lineage: Eukaryota > Viridiplantae > Streptophyta > Magnoliopsida > Fabales > Fabaceae > Neltuma > Neltuma alba. The sequence continues at coordinate 512,103 of NW_021635529.1, read as the reverse complement.
TTTACATCTCCGTTCTTTTAAGCTGATGGTCTGGGTTCAATATTGTATGATTATAAATATTAAACACTATTATAGGACATTTTGGGGAAGGCCGTGAGGTTTAATGGAGGGGGGAAAAAAAAAAAAGAAGGGAGATGTAAATGATATATATATGTGTGTATGTGTGTGCTTGGGAGTGTCCATGTCAAATCTGGAAAAAAATTTTCCAGATTTGCTTAAGAATGTGGCGTGAAATATAGGAAGGGAAGAGGGATGATTAAACCTCAGTGTACACATATTAAAGTATTTTTGGAAGCATGGGATGCTGTCCAAAATTGTTTTAAGTGTAAAGATAGATATTGAAATCTGAAAGAAAGTTTATAGATTAGCAAGGTTGCTGAATTATTTTTGGAGACTAGGAATAAATGATCTATATATATATATATAAATATTAATCTGTCTTTACCTATATAATTTATAGGTTTTGATATTTGTTCAAGTTCATTAAGAAGGGAGCCAAGGAAGAAGCAAGGGGAAGTTAGTACGGAAGAAAAAGCAAAAGGTAGTAACTCTTTTCCTTTAATGTGATTGTGCATTGACACTACAAAAAAACATGGTTTTAGTGACGGTACCAGATAGACCTCCTCCGTGCGCATGTGCGGCTTTACCAGTTGAGCTGCAATGAACCTGTTGACTTATTATGTAAAATTAAATATATATTATATTATTTTACACAAACAATTATATATACATATATATTATTAAAAACTAAAAATATACTATATGATAATTTTAATAATAACTATTTTAATGAAAAAATAATTTTTAAATATTTGTTTTACTATTTTTATAATTTTTTATTTTTTAAAAATCTTTTTAATATAATTTTAATTTCTAACGACACTAATTTTGAATTTTACATCATAAATAATTTTTCATAAATATTTTTTAAATTTATTTTTTAATTAACATTGATAAGATTACAATTTAATTATATATATATTTATTATATTACATTATATTATATATGTATATGTGGTTTATATATTTCAAAAAAATCATTTACAATTAGTCAAAAAATCTTGTTATTCAAAAAATTCAAAAAATAACTACTATAATAAAATCTAATAAATTATTTTATATAAAAAATTAAATGATTTAAATAGATTATGATAAACAGTATTTTCCTACTTGTATATATATCCTATGTAATTTATTTTCTTAAACTTTGCGACGGAATTTGCGACGGAAACAAATTCCGTTGCTAATTTCTGACGGAATTGCAACGGAATTTCCGTCGCTAATTTTTTTGACGGATTAGCGACGGAATTGTCTAACAGAAAAAGATTCCGTCGCTAATTCCGTCGCTAAATACGGATTAGCGACGGAATTTAGCGACGGACAGAAATTCTGTCGCTAATCTGTCAAAAAAATTAGCGACGAAATTTCCGTCGCTAATTCCGTCGCTAATTCGCTGTTTTTTTTGTAGTGTGATTGCAACATGCTTGGATGTGCCTTTATGCTGATTGTGCATGAGAACATGTAAGTTGCCTTTGCATAATAATATTTGTCATGACAATATGCGCTGGTTTCCATTTATTTTGGAATGTGGGTGCGATAGATAGCGGTTAGCTATATTGGTGTATGGTGTATATGCATCATTGATTATATTTGGATGCAAGGTGTTGTTCTCTTTGGCCTGTGTAGCATGTTGTTTGTGATCTTGTATGATTACGTGAGGGAAATTTATTACTACTGAGATTCTCTAGAATCTCACCCCTTCTTCCATGTAATACAGCAAGAGCAAGTACTCATAAGAGCAAGGGAGTAGTGATCGGTGGAGTTTGAAGGTGCAGGAAGCGGACGATCTTTTGTATATATATATTTTGCTTAAAATGCATCTTATTTTGAAGTGAAAATATATTGTGTATCTATTTTGGTATGTAAATATTTCTCCATAAGGAGATGGCTAAGGGCAGATAAACCATGATAACTACTATTGAAGGAAATGATCAATATTTTGATATATAGTTATTATTTTGTCTAAAATTATGTGTATTTGTATATGTAACTCGTTGTACAAGCCTATGGCCAGAATATTGAATGTTAGATCCTACTGGCTATAATTGATTTGATATGGGATCCAAAAAGGTTAGATGGAAAAAGAATGGGTTCGATGGTTGAATACGAACTATGGGTCTTAGACGGTTTTTACCGTTTTTGTAAAAGGGTTAAATTGAGTACTCGAATCACTAGACAGGTTACTTGAAAGTGAATTTTAAAAGGTTTCAAACTTTTCAGAAAATCCCATTCCTTGAACAGGATCAGACTTTGTATTTGGAACTAAAAAAAAAAAATTTGTCTTCCAAGGATTGAAACCTGGCTTTTAATGATTCAAGATTAAATAGAACAACTATATTGGTGTATAAAGGATAGTCGTAACAATTAGCACGTTAAATTTTGCAATTTACAAGTCCTCATTAGCAATTGCAATTTCTCATTCACAAAAAAACTTGTGCAATAACTATCTTGCAACTCAATTACAAGATAACCTTATAAATTAATTATAACACGTGAAATTGAGAAATTCACAAGTTTTCATTCACAATTCACAACTTATATTTGCAACAGAACTTCTGCAATAACCATCTTGTAACTTAAACACAAGACATCCTGAGAAATTAATGGGCCAACTATCTCAAAATATTCACAAGTTCCTCCTTGTAACTCAAGCGCAAGATAACCTTAGAAATTTACGTATGTTAAATTTCTCTATTCACAAGTTTTCGTTCGCAACAAAACTTTTGCAGTCATTATCTTGTAACTCAAACACAAGATACCCTTACAAATTAACACGTGAAATTTTACAAACCACAAGTTCACATTAATTCGTAAGAAAATTTTTGCAGTAAACCTCTTTTAACTCAATCATACGACAACTTTAAAATTAACAAGTTAAATTTTGCAATTCACAATTCACACAATTCACAATAGTTTCCATTTATAATAGCAAATTGTCTTCAATTTTCCTTTTCTAATACTCATGGATGTGATGAGGTAAAATGACAATTTCTAATCCTAACGATTTCTTACATTAAGTAACCCAATTGAAATTTGGGTAATTTAGTTGCTTTTTCAAAGGAATTTTCCCTTATTTATTTTATAATCTGTTAGTTAAATATTCTGTTGTTGTTGAGATATAAAAATATATTAATAATATCAAGTTTTTCTTAAATTTATACATCAAATAAGATATCTCTTTATTTTGAATATTTTTATACTTTTTTAAAATTGACAAATGTATGCCTACTCGCTTAATTCTTCAATCAAATCTTAGAACACAAATGTCTTTTAATAATAAAAATTCACATGGATAATATTTTAAAACCACGTTAGACTATCATCATTAAAATAATATTTCACACGTAGCAAGATTTAACTGAAGAGTTGTGTGCGTGTATATAAAATAGATTTAAGCAACTGAACTTAGGTAAGTTTTATGCTTTTTGTTGGAAATATTTGAATGAATTTATTTCTAATTGTTGGGTGCTTGTTGTATTTCGTTTCTGTAAGCCCATCAGTGGCCCATTCTTGTGAGCCCTTTACTTTAGGGTCTTAGAGCTGCGCATTGTATATAAATATTGGGTCCGTTGTTGGCCCATGTGTGTATTCTTTCTCAGTTGTGATTCAATAAAGTAATTCTTTTCCGATCTAAAGTCGTGTGTTTTAGGGATTCTTGGAGCAGGTCAGTGGTCAACATGGCATCAGAGCCACGGAGCACGATCGTTTAGGGCTACGAAGAGACCCTGCCGATTCAGGCCCAACACACTGACACACCGCACCGGAACCCTACCCGACCGATCCGATGGGAGATGAGAAAGGCACAATCGAAGGTATCCCTTTCTCACATCCATTGTTCTTGTATCCCTCCGACACGCAGGGGACGGCGATCATACCACATATTCTCACCGGGACTGAGAATTACACCGTTTGGTCCCGAGCGATGACGATCGCGCTGCTCGGGAAACATAAATTGTGCTTCGTTGACGACACTTGCAAGAAAGCCAACCAAGAAGAGCGTCTCAGACCGCAGTGGGAAAGGTGTAACGTGGTTGTTCTCTCCTGGTTGCTTAATTCCATCTCGAAGGAGTTAGCCAACGGAATCATATACTTCCAAGACTCGCACGCTGTCTGGATCGAACTGAAGGAACGTTTTGACAAAAAGAGTGGATCTCACGTCTTCGCTCTCCACAGGGAAATTAGCTCCCTTCGGCAAGGCACGAACCCGGTTACCATCTATTTTTCGAAGTTGAAAGAACTTTGGGAAGAACAGGCAGCACTCGTGGCATTCCTTCCTGTTCGTGTGCGACGGCGAAGGCAATATTCGACGCCATTCAAGAACAGAAGCTGTTGCAGTTCTTGATGGGTCTCAACGAGACTTTCAATCAAGCACGAAGCCAGATCTTACTGATGTCTCCTCTCCCGTCTGTGAATGAGGCATGCAAATAGTCCAGGATGAAACTCATACTATGCAATGAAGGGGACGTGGTCGAGGAAGAGGCAGAGGAGACACTACACCCCGAATGCTCTCACTGCCATAAGAAGGGGCACGTTCGGGAGAATTGTTTCCAGATTGTCGGGTATCCAGCCAATTTCAGAGGAAATAAAGGGAGAAAGCAGAGGGAATTTCAGCAAGGGGGAGCTGATTCTGTCAAAGACCCTGACCCTCAAGGCCACGCTGTCACAACAGTAGCTCCGACCTTCACTAAGGAGCAATACAAAGAATCTTGGAGATGTTGAAGAAAGATGTGGAGCCTACGGTACACGCTTTAACGGGTACAGGTTTGATCAATCCTATACCAAATTTTAAAACTTACACACACTGGATTTTAGATTCTGGGGCAACTACTCACATGGCTAGTAAATTAGACTTGTTTGATGATTATAAGCAGTATAATGGACCGATTAAGACAATTAAAATACCGAATGGAGATAGATTACCTGTCACTCATGTTGGTTCTGTTACTATTGCTGAAAATGTTATTATGCATGATGTTCTGTATGCACCGCGTCTTGAGTTTAACCTGATATCCATATCTAGATTTACAAAGGAACACAATTGCATGGCAGCCTTCTTTCCTGATCTCTGTGTACTGCAAGGCCTTCAGGATGGGAGGATGAAGATGATTGGTAAAGAGTATAAAGGGCTTTATGTGCTAAAAGTGACAGATACCCCTGTTTTGGCAAATACTGTTCAGAATCAGAGACCTTTTAGAAAGGATTGTGATGTCGAATTATGGCATAAAAGACTAGGACATGCCCCCATATCTGTAATAAGACACATTGATCAAATTTGTACTGAAAATTCTTTTGAATAAAACTTCAATTCTTGTGATATTTGCATTCAGTCCAAGCAGACTAAGTTCCCTTTCAATTCTAGTGTCATTAAATCTCAGAAAAGCTTTGATTTGACTCATGCGGATGTTTGGGGACCCTATAGGAACCCCACGCATCAAGGTTTTCAGTTTTTCTTGACTTTAGTAGATGACTTTTCTAGAGGAACTTGGATTTTTTTGATGAGACATAAGAATGAGACTGAAATTCATATCAAGAACTTCATTGCTTATGTTTTAACACAGTTCTCTGTGAATGTAAAAAGGATTAGAAGTGATAATGGAACTGAGTTTACTAATAATCAATTGAAAGTTTATTTTCAATAGAGAGGCATAATTCATCAGACATCATGTCCCTATACACCAGAGCAAAATGGGGTAGTAGAAAGAAAACATAGAACCATTATGCAGATCACTAGAAGTCTTATCTTACAGTCAGGAATACCCATTAAGTATTGGGGGGAGTGTGTTAAAATGGCGACATATTTGGTGAATAGGATTCCCTCAAAGGTTATAGACTACCAAACACTTTACGAAAGGATTTATGGAGCCAAACCAGACCTAAGTAATTTGAAGATTTTTGGGTCACTTGCTTATGCCACTGATTTAAAGGTCAGTGATAAACTACAGTCTAGATCAATCCCTAGTCTTTTCCTAGGGTACCCAGATAATCAAAAAGAATTTTGCTCCTAGATCTAAAGCAAATACCATTTTTGTCAGCAGACATGTACACTTTATAGAAGATAAGTTTCCCTTCAGGGATGTTAGAAACAACTTTCAAGATACATTAAGAGATGGTGTGAGATCAATGTTTTGGTTTGAATCAGAAAATTCTGGAAATCAAACTTCTGGAACCATTGCAGAACCAGAATCAGCTAATAATAATGGTAAAATCCTACGTATAACAGGACAAACAATGGAGGAGATGATGAATGTGATAACCGTAGAAACCAAACCAGTGTTGAGAGTCAAAGACCTGTTCGTACTAGAAGACCCCCTATTTGGGCAAATGATTATGTATGTTCCTTGTTGCAATTTGACTCTGATTATTCTTTAAAGCCTAATTGTAAATATCCTATTGATGATTATCTTTCCTATGCACACATGTCAACTGATCATATGTGTTTTCTGACTTCTATTGACTCTAATTGTGAACCATCCTGTTATGAAGAGGCTGTTCAAAGTGAAAACTGGGTAAAAGCCATGGAAACTGAAATGAAAGCTTTAGAAAGTAACAAAACCTGGACCATAGTACCTTTACCTAAGGGTAAGAAGGCTATTGGTTGCAAATGGGTTTATAAAATTAAATATAATGCAGATGGTAGTATAGAAAAGTATAAGGCTAGATTAGTAGCCAAGGGCTTTAATCAAAAGGAGGGTATTGATTATCATGAGACTTTTTCTCCTGTTGTGAAAATGTTTACAGTTAGAGTAGTCTTAAAATTAGCTGCTGTTAACAAATGGAATCTTTATCAAATGGATGTTCATAATGCATTTTTACAAGGTGATTTAGATGAGGAAGTTTATATGAAAATACCTCAAGGTTTTGAGAGACAGGGGGAGCAAATGGTTTGCAAATTGAATAAATCCCTTTATGGTTTGAAGCAGGCTTCAAGACAATAGAATCAAAAATTGTCTGAAGCACTGCAGAGAGGAGGATTTACACAAAGTAAGGCTGATTATTCTCTTTTTATTAAACATTTTGAGCAAGGGGTTGTTTTTATTTTGGTATATGTTGATGATTTGCTGATCACAGGGAGCACTGAGTCTGGAATTGCTGAAACTAAAGAATTCTTGCGTAATCATTTTAAAATTAAGGACCTAGGACTAATGAAATATTTTCTTGGGATTGAAGTAGCTAAGGCTAAGAAAGGAATTGTTTTGTCACAAAGAAAGTATGTTTTGGATCTATTGTTTGAAACTGGCATGACAGGTTGCAAGCCAATAGGGGTTCCAATGGCTCAAAATCTGAAGTTACTCGCTTATGATGAGAAGAGGAACCGTGCAGAAGACCTATTGAAAGAACCAGCAAAATACAGAAGGTTGATAGGTAAGTTGATATATTTGACAATGACCCGGCCTGATATCTCTTATTCTGTGTAGACCTTGAGCCAGTTCATGCAGATGCCAACTAAAGCTCATATGGCAGCAGCAAGAAATGTCCTGCGGTATTTGAAAGCCACACCTGGATTGGGAGTCGTCATTAGCTCAGAAGAGAAACCAGTTTTGGAATGCTATTGCGATTCAAATTGGGCGTCTTGTGCTATGACAAGGAGATCTGTATCTGGATATTTGTTAAAGCTGGGAGGATCTCTTGTGATGTGGAAAACTAAGAAGCAACATACTGTCTCAAAGTCGTCCGCAGAGGCAGAATATAGAGCTTTAAGCATGGCAACTTCTGAGGTGGTATAGGGCTGTTAGCTTATTGAAAGATTTGGGAATAGATCACAGGAACCTGTGAAAGTTTATTGTGATAGCAAGGCTGCAATTCATATTGCAACCAACCCAGTCTTTCATGAACGCACAAAACATATGAAATAGATTGTCATTTCATTAGAGAGAAATGGGAGTCCAAGCTGATTGATCTGGAGCATGTTAGAAGCCACAACCAAGAAGCAGATCTGCTGACAAAACCAGTTGCGGGAAATGTACAGAAAAACCTGTTGAGCAAGTTAGGAGCTATAGATATTTTCAAGCCCCTAACTTGAGGGGGAGTGTTGGAAATATTTGAATGAATTTATTTCTAATTGTTGGGTGCTTGTTGTATTTTGTTTCTGTAAGCCCATCAGTAGCCCATTCTTGTGAGCCCTTTACTTTAGGGTCTTAGAGCTGCGCATTGTATATAAATATTGGGTCCGTTGTTGGCCCATGTGTGTATTCTTTCTCAGTTGTGATTCAATAAAGTAATTCTTTTCCAGTCCAAATTCGTGTGTTTTAGGGATTCTTGGAGCAGGTTAGTGGTCAACACTTTTATATAAATTTTGCATAACTATATCTTATATCTTTAAAAAATGGAAGGACCTTGTTACCGGAAAAAAATGGAAATACCTTGTAATGGAATGTATAAATTGGAAGAAGTGTGGTAGCAATTGGGGAGAGCACGTAATCACTTTTGCATACATAAAATGTTAGCGCAATGTGTTCTCTAATTGATGTATTGACTATTGAGAGTGTGGCATGAGAGAATCTCACCCAAATAGGAGAAGTTAACTAAAGTCTTTACTTCTTATTAAAGTTTAGGGTTAATAGTATAATAATTATTATATTAAATTATTAGTTAATAATTTCTTTTTATTGTTGTTGTTGTAGCCCGCAACTAAATAAATCATGGGACATTAAAAATAGAAAATCTGGTGGACGCAGATGGAACGCTCTCTCTCGACTACGCTCCAGGAGAAAGACGAAATCCCACCACACTGCGACGCGACAACCACCGTCAAGGTCAAGAAGGTCAAGATACGGGACCTTCGTGCAGGTAATGATTCGGATATGCTCTCATATGACCCCATCAAGTCAGACGACGATGAGATGTCGACTGAAGAAGAAGTCGTACCCCAGACGCCAGAGGACGCAAGGAAGGCAACTAACCCACCTTCCTTCAAGGACATGCTCCTTAACAAATCCTCCAAGAAGCAGGAAGACGAAGAAGACTTCTTTTTTCAAGAAGGAGATGTTACCATCAACAAACAGGGGCCCATTCCTTCCATCAGCTTCTCAGAGAGGGTCCACCGTCTGCTCAATGACAGCATGAAATACTCAGTTGTCATTAAAATGCTGGGAAGAAACATCAGGTATGTAGACCTAAGGGATAAGGTGGTCAGCCTCTGGCGACTCACCGGCCCGGTGCAACTAACTGACTTGGAAAACAACTGTTTTATTGCCAAGCTCAGCAACGAACGTGACTACACCGAAGTACTTTTAGGAGGCCCTTGGGTCATATTCGGCCACTACCTCACCGTTCAACCATGGACGCCAGACTTCTCCCCCTGGACCCATAGGACCTCCCACGTAATGGGATGGATTCGACTCCCAAGCTTGCCAGCTAAATACTACAAAAAAAGTGTGATCAAAGCCATTGGAGAGGTTCTAGGAAAAGTTCTCAGAATCAACTACAACACAGCCTCCAGAGAAAGAGGCAGGTTCGCTCGGATGGCAGTGCTCATTGATCTCTCCCGGCTCTAACATCAAAATAGAAGTGGACAACCGCACGCTCCTGGTGGAATATGAGGGGCTACCCACAATATGCTACAACTGTGGGCATTACGGTCACCTCGAGGATGTTTGCCGAGGAAATCGATGAAACCGGAGCGCCATTGCTCCAACCCCAACCGGAGACAGCGACGGAGCCTCAAGTTCAAACCATGAACGCCGTCAACCTGTACGGTGCTTGGATGCAGGCCCCGGCCAAAGGACGAAGAAGAGACAAAGCTGAGAAAAAGATGTCAGAAACGAATAACCAAAAAGGTGCAACCAGTGGTTCCAGGTTTGACCTCTTGAAGTCCGATGATACCATCCCAGACCATGCATCCATGCAAGCTACAGTACCCAACAAAGTAAATGTCAACCCTCCCGTTAGCCCTGACCGCTCAAAAGCAAAAGGAAAAGAATCCTCTTTAGTAAAACCTCGGAGCAATAAGATCAGACCTGCTCCCACCCTCGACACCACATCCAAGGAAGACTAACCAAAAAGCACCCAAACCATACCCAATCCTGACAGCCTTTTTGCTAGCCGCGCCTACAAAGCCGCAAACCCAACTCTTGACCCTACCTGTCACCAGGCTGTCACCATCTCCCATCCACACCAACCCCTAAGCCCACCCCAATCCATCCTCAACAACCTGAACCTAGAGCTAAACCACCTGACCCCTGCAAACCGAAGCTGGGTCTTAAAGAGCAAGCGGGTATAGTGATCCGCAAGCCCAAAGCTCGACAGAATGAGCCATATCCAACGCTTGCAGATGAGGTCGTACAAGCCATAACCAAATCTCTGGACGAGACGGATCCCTCCAAGGATGCTGACTCCGCTAAAATCTCTGAGGAAGATACCGGTGTGACGAGCAATGCCAACATGGAGTGCTAGCTCCACACTCCTTCCCACCATCTTTATTATGTCTGTCTTTATATGGAACTGTCAAGGCACGGCAGCGCCCAAATTCCATGCAGTGCTGAAGTCCTTTATTAAAGATTATAAGCCGATGCTCGTGGTCTTGGTAGAACCTAGAATCTCTGGCCTCAAGGCTGACAGAGTTATCAAAAAAATAGGCCTTCCTTACTCATATAGAGTGGAGGCCAATGGTTTCTCGAGAGGCATATGGATCCTCTGGACAGAAGCAATCAGTGTCGACGTGTTGGAAAGTCACCACCAATTTATACACTGCTCAATCACCCTTAGAGATAGCCAAAAACATTTCTTCTTCTCGGCCATCTACGCCAGCCCACATCCGAAGTGGCGCTCCCTAATTTGGAATGAGCTCTCGAAGCACAACCCCCAGGGCCACGAAGCTTGGATGCTCGCAGGCGACTTCAATGCTATTCTCTCATCCAATGAAAGGAATAGCAACTCAATTGGCCGAACACGTGGATGCCCACTCTTCCAATCCTTTACCCAAAACAATAGCCTAGTCGACTTAGGCTACTCAGGCCCACACTTCACTTGGCGTCAGGGCCTCTACCTTGCCAGACTAGACCGTGCCCTCTCAAACATCTCCTGGATCCAATCTTTCCCCCTTTCCAAGATTCATCACCTTCCCCAAATTGCCTCAGACCACCGGCCACTTTGGATTGACCTTGGACTCAAAAATAGACCCACTGAACCGAAGCCCTTTAAATTTCTTGCTGCCTGGACTACACACCCACTTTTTCCAAGTCTGGTGCGTGACAACTGGACCTCATCCTTACCCCTTGAAACCAACCTTGCAAATTTAGCCATAGCAGCCCAGCAGTGGAATCATGAAGTATTTGGTGAAATTGATAAAAATAAGAGAAGACTGAGGGGACGCATCAATGGGGTCCAGCGTGCTCTAGAAACGTGCCCCCTTTCCTCTCACCTCAATGAACTGGACATCACTCTTCGTTCTGATTATGAAATGGTGTGCCTCCAAGAGGAACTCCTCTGGTACCAAAAGTCTCGTGCTAACTAGATCAACCTGGGGGATCGAAATACATCTTATTACCACACCCAAGCAAGAATCAGAAGGCGTCAGAACAGAATCGCTGCCCTCCAAAATGAAAGCGGTGAATGGGTTACTGATGAACAAATCCTCCTTCAGATGACCCAAAATTACTACTCCAATCTTTACTCAACCCACAATGAGCCGTATCAACCATACACGCCCAAAGGTTTGTTTCCCCTCCTCCCACCTTCTTCTTGGTCTACCTTATCTGTCTCACCTACTAATGCAGAAATAAAGCAAGCCTTGTATGACATGAAACCTCTTAAGGCGCCAGGGATAGATGGTTACCATGCACTCTTCTATCAGCACCAATGGGAGGTAGCAGGAAATTCCCTATACGAAATGGTGAAGAATTTCTTTGTTGAAGGACACATGGATCCTTCACATAACCGAACGCTCATCACTCTAGTACCAAAAATTGAAAGGCCGCGCACTCTCAATGAATTCCGCCCAATCAGCCTCTGCACAGTTGCATACAAAGTGATCACTAAATTAATGGCTAACCGTCTCAAAAGTCTCATGCCAGGGCTTATTCTCCCCTACCAATCAAGCTTCATTAAAGGTAGGAACATCACTGACAATATCATTATTACTCAAGAGGTTATTCACTCAATGAGAAGGAAGGGAGGCAAGAAAGGTTGGATGGCAATCAAAGTTGATTTAGAAAAAGCATTTGATCGCTTAAAATGGAGTTTCATTGAAGAAACACTCAAGGATGCCCAGTTTCCTGAAGGCATGATAAAGCTGATCATGCACTGCATTACCACCCCTACGATGCAAGTACTCTGGAACGGCAGACCTTCAAACGCCTTTCAACCTACACGCGGCATCCGACAGGGGGATCCCATCTCCCCATACATCTTTGTACTATGTATGGAATGGCTCTCCCAAGCAATCAGAGCAGAAGTTGACGCAAATAGGTGGGATACCATTAAAATGGGAAGAGGCGGTCCTACACTCTCCCACCTTTTCTTCGCAGACAACCTTATCCTTTTTAGCTCCACAACTCCCAGGCAAGTCAATCTTATTAAGAAGGCTCTCTCAGACTTTTATGTATCCTCGGGACACTCCATAAGTCAGGCGAAGACACGTATTTATTTTTCACGGAATGTCAAGAAACAGGAGGCAGATAGTGTTTGTGCGAACCTTGGCTATGAAAAAATAGAGCAGCTCGGGAAGTACCTTGGGGTCCCGCTTCTGCACTCTAGAGTGACTAAAGATACCTATCTCTACATCATTGAAAAAATCCAGCAGAAGCTCTCCACTTGGAAGGCTCGCTCCCTCTCACTAGCGGGCCGTATCACTCTTGCAAAGGCAACACTCACTTCTATACCTTGCTATGCGATGCAAACGTCCAGGTTGCCCGCTTCATGCCACCAAAAAATGGAGCAGCTAATTAGAAACTTCATTTGGGGATCCGAAGACACTCACAAAGGAATCCACCTCCTAAACTGGCGAGAACTCTGTCAACCAATCAAGAACGGAGGGTGTGGTCTCAGAATGCTACGTACTCAAAATCATGCATTCCTCTCCAAACTTGGCTTTTATCTAGTAAGCAGACCAAATCTTCTCTGGGTTCAGGTCCTTCGGGCTAAGTATAAATGGTCTAAAGAAAATAACTACAATTTCCAAATGAAAACCAGTTCCCACACCTAGAGAAGTATAGCTGCAATATGGCCCGAAACTGCTCTGCACATCAAGTGGAAACCGAGAAACGGTCATAAAGTCAGTTTTTGGGCAGACAACTGGATTGGAGATCTAGGGCCTTTGAAGAACCTTGCCTTCTCGGTCATCAATGAGCAGAACCTCCAAAAGCCCATCTGCGAATTTGTGGACGACCAAGGCAACTGGCGTTGGGACCTGTTCCAGAACCTGATTCCCACGTCTGTTAATCTCCAAATTGCTGCCATGTGACCACCTTCACCGCATGATGGAGACGAGACTTGCATGTGGAATCTTAGTGCCAATGGACAATTCACAGTATCGTCTGCTTACAAATTCCAGGAAGAATCTGAGTGGGACATTGTCGACCACCGTTGGAAATCAGTTTGGAAATGGCCAGGGCCTCAGCGGGTCAGATCTTTTCTCTGGCTCGCTGTCAAAAACAAACTCCTAACGAATGCAGTGAGACTGCGAAGGCACCTTACAATTGACGCCACCTGTGAAGCATGTCAGCACAACGTTGAAGACATAGATCACGTACTTCGGCACTGCTCGACTGCCGCTAACTGTTGGAAAATCATCATCCCGAAGAGACTTCTCCACCGCTTCATGACCTTACCACTCATGTAATGGTGGCAGATAAATCTCAACCCTAAACGAACCTCTAATGCATGGACGCTTACTTTCGGATTTCTCACATGGAAACTATGGGGGGCCAGGAACAAACGCCTCTTTGCGGGAGATACTCCTGATTCTCAACAAATCATAGCATCTGTGAGAGTTCTCGTTAGTCATACTCTGGCGGCCAATCATTTAATTAATTATGTTAGCAGGTCGCATTAGTTTTTGTTTTAGCGTGCTTGTCTGACTCGGCTCTGTGGCTCGCCCAAGCCGTTGTTGTATAGTTTGTATTTCTTTTCCAGTAATAGATTTCCTTTCCACTCAAAAAAAAAATAAATAAATCATGTGGTTTAATGGTTTTGGAAGTGATTGAAGGCGTTGGTGGGGCTGGGTTCGGACTTGGGCCTTGTTAATGGAGTAGTTTAATCTTTGTTTCAGTATCATTGAAGTTACTTAAATTCCCTTAGAATAAAAAGAAAAACAGAAAAAGCATCAGTTTTTTTTTTGCTCTCCCGATGCTTTTCATTTCAGCGAGAGAAGAGGGGAGGAGAACAAGTTTTTAAAGCTGAATCCCTAACCCCTTTCTTTTCTTCTTCAACCGTCGCATCTGCCTCGGTCCTCCACCATTCGCTTTGCAGTCTCCAGTGTGCGTTCTTGTTGTTCCTTTCTCCTCTGTTTTCACTGCAGAACAGTGCTAGAGTTTGGGATATTTCTCCTTCGGTTGGAGTCATTTCCTCCCTTTTTTCTGGTCTGTGTTGTAGTGTAGGAGAATGGTATAAGTTTAGATAAGTTTTTCCCTTCTTGTTGTGCGTTTGGGGCTGATTTTGGTTGATCTTGGGTGGCTATGCGAGTTTTTTTCTCCACGCCCGTTTTTGCAGAATTTTGGGTGTGTGCTGTCACGTGTAGAACTTTTTCTTCTTGGATCTTATGATTTTTGTGTGGGTGGGGAATGTTAATTGCTTGGGTTGCTGGAAGTTTAGAGATTTCAAGGATTATGGGGCTTTTTCTATTGTCTAGGCAATTGGAATTATGTTCAAAGTTCTTGGAGGACTCATAAGATTGGTTGCACATCAAGTGTTTGTAATAATGTCTAAGAGAAGAATTTGTGTGGATTATTGCTAGAATTGTTACGTAACTAAGGTTTATGCTATGAGAAGAACATGATGTGTGGATTATTGCTAGAATTGTTACGTAACTAAGGTTTATGCTATGAGAAGAACATGATGAAGTTAAGTATTGTGTTTAGTTAAGGAGTTAATATGGGAAGCTTTGTAGAAGCTTTTGATTGAACTAATACTTCATGGTAATATACATTGGAGTTTTACGTTGTTATTGGGAAGCAAGTGAATTATAATTTATATGTTATGCTTGCTGACTACTATGTTGATCTTTGGATACTTTGACATGGTTGAGCTTGTTAGAGCTATATGAGATTGTTGATAAATGATTTAGAAGTATATAAGTTTAAGCTACAGTGTTAAAAGATTGATTTTAAGATAGTGAACATGAGTTGAATGGATACACTTTTATAGAAAATTGGTTTTTATAATATAGTGCAAGGAATGTAATGGTTGGTGTGATGATAAATTGAAGGGCTGATATGATATGATATAGAAATGTATCAATGAAACATTTTGGAGTTTTTATAATTTATAAATGGGGTATTAATAATGTTTTGTTTGGGGACACTAGGGATTGAGTAGTGAGCATAACTCAAAGATGCGCAAATTAGAATGAGTTATATTTGGGAGCATAACAGGTGAGTGAATAGCGTCCCATTGTTATAAATTTTTATAAATAAGAAAAATAATAATAAAGTAGGCTTTTACTATTTATTATTAATTTAAATAATTTATTAGCTTCTTTAAATGGTCTACTAAGGTGGTTTAACTAAAATTTTATCATTTTTCAATTTTACTTATTTAATGTTTTAATGTTTTATTGCTTGAAGGAATATTTTCTCTTTTTGTATGCTGATTAAAAAGTTCTACTTATAATTTTTAATCTATATTTTTGTTTTTAATAAATATTTGTACTTGGAATTGGAAAAGAGTTTTGAAAATATTATTTAAAAATCTTCATACTGGAATCATCTATTATAAAATATTCCTTAAAGGATTCCATTAGTGGAAATAAAATTATATAAATATATATATATATTCCTTTGGTTGTTAGTAATAAATCGATCCCATGCATGCTTGTGCATTTTTTAGCGGACTGGATACAAAACGCTGGTCACTAACAGCAATATTATTAGTCCTTGGCATGCCATAGTAATTTCGAGCTCGCTTGATATTCGTGAGCATCATTCCCGCACCTGTTTCGTGGCTTTGGCTGTGCTTGTTTTGTGGCTTTGGCCGCGTTTGATTGATTACTTACCCTCGTAAACTATGTGTCCACGTTTGTATTTGTGGCTTCAAGTGGTGCTTGCTATTACATTCTGTTGAAGCCCTATAAAAAGATAAGGGTTTAAGAAATGTTATTTTGTAATATTTTTTTGTAACAAGCTATCTTATTACAAATTTGGATTTAATTGTTTAATGAGCTTGAGTCTATATTTATCTTTTAATTTAAGATCCTATAATGTAGTAATTTTAATTCTTTGTCATGCAGTCATTCAAAGTTAAATGTAATTTTATTGCATTTATTTGGTAGTACTTTAGTAAATATTATTAATGGGATGTTATTCACTGGTAGATTCTTTTGTTGACTTTAGAGAACACCACTGACCCTGTACCCCCAGCTGAGCAGTAAAGAGCTTCATTGAAAATCCAGAACTTGTAAATTTATTTTGAGTAACTGTTAGCTAATGTAAACACAAAAGTACATTTATGTCTTTATTTTTAGAATTAGATGCTCCATGTAATCTATGGTTAGGTCCTCGTCTTTCGGGTTATTTTAGAATGTAGTTATATATATACTGGTGCCGGGGAGCAGAGCTCCAAATATTGTTTGAAACTGGCAAGCTATTGTAGAATTTTTGGGAAGTGTAATTTACAGTGGAGGTTCTACTGAAAATTTCTACAAATAGCTTTATATTTTGAATTACAACATAAGTAAGCATATGAATGTTTTGTCCAATGAGATGCCTCTGTTTATGATTACCTTAAAAATATTGGTTAAACTATTGTCTATATATTTAGACTTAGGAGTGTGAGGTCTCTCGTATTCCATGCCAGTCACTTCCAAAATTGGGGCGTGACAATTAGGTTCACCCATGAAGGGTTGTTGTAATGCTCTAACGGAGCTTATATTAATTTATGTTAAATCTAATCCATTTGTATTCACTTTACATAAAACAAAGGAGCAATCAATGCATATCGATATTTAATGGAAGCAATATAAGGAGACGACACAGAAGTGATGGAGTAAACCCGTGGCTATTAAATATTTTCCTTTCATATGTATTCATATTTAATAAAGATAGTAGGAGAGAATATAAATTATTGAAGAAGTTTAGTATAGTTAGCGCAAGTAATACTATTAGAAACAATTTATTTATGATAAATTTAATACTTCGGTCTAGTTTTACTAATACGTGTGAATTGATTGGTTAAAATTCACTTATATTTAGAAAGAGATGGAGTATTCTATACCTTCTGGACCATAAAATTTAAGGTTATGCACGCGCTGAAAGAGTGGGGATTGTTGGAATAGTATGAGACATCGATGTGGCCTACCCAGTACTGCTTCGCTTCTCTTTTCTTTTTCTTTTCCATTGTATTAAAAAAAACATAAGGCCTCTAGGAAAGTCCAAGATACTTGAATTCTTCCACAAATGCTTCCAAATTCAGTCCTCTCATAAAGGAAAAACAGATAGCTTGCTCAAATCAGGGTCTTCATCCTCAAAAGTATTCAACAACATGCCCTGCCTCTGCACCCCAAAACGCACAGCTTGGATTTAAGAAATTGGATATTCCATTGAATGAAAATCACATTACACACATTGGGCCTATTTGGACCCAATATTTATAGACAAGTCCTGGGAGCAGAAACTATACACAACCAACACTATGCGCAGCACTTCCTAAACTAATGGGCTTTACAACTTGGGCCCATATCATACAACTTGGGCCTACGTCATACAAAAGCACTAAAAACAAAGAACAAATATACATATATATATATATATAAGTATTTTCGACACTCCCCCTCAAGTTAAGGGTTTAAAGATATCTGTAGCTCCTAACTTGCTTAGAAGATTCTTCTGTACACTTCCTCCAACAACCTTTATTAGCATATCTACTTCTTGATTGTTGCTTTTGACATGATGTAAATCAATCAGCTTTGACTCCCATTTCTCTCTGACAAAATGACAATCTATTTTTATGTGTTTTATATGTTCATGGAATACTGGATTAGCTGCAATATGTATTGCAGCCTTGCTGTCACAGTACACCTTCATTGGACCTTTATGATTTATACCCAAATCTTTCAGTAACCCGAGGGCCCATCCTCCTAACTTTAACAAATAGCCCGAAACTGATCTATTGGTCATTGCACATGATGCCCAATCTGAATCACAATAACATTCTAACTCTGTTTGCCTTCTGAGCTGATGAAGATTCCTAAGCCAAGGGTCCCTTTAAGGCAGCACAGGATACTCCTTGCTACAGCCACACGTTCTTTGGTTGGCATTTGCATGAACTGACTTAATGTCTGCATAGAATAGGATATGTCAGGTCATGTCATAGTCAAATAGAACTTATTGACCAACCGTCTAAATATTGCAGGTTCCCTTAACAGATCCTCTATGTTGTTCTTCTCCTCATCATAGGCAAAAAGCTTCAAGTTCTACGCCATTAGTATTCCCAAAGTTTAATAACCGTAATACCAGTCTCAAACAACAAATCTAATACATATTTTCTCTGTGATAAGATAATTCCTTTTTCAGACTTAGCAACTTCTATTCCAAGAAAGTATTTCATTAAACCATGATCTTTAATTTTGAAGTGACTATGCAAAAATCTCTTAGTTTTAGCAATGCCGAGTTCAGTACCTCTAGTTATTAACAAATCATCCACATATACCAAAATAAGAACAATCCCATGATCATAATGTTTAAGAAATAGGGAATAGTCAGATTTACTTTGAGTGAAACCCTCCATTTGCAGTGCTTCAGACAACTTTTGATTCCATTGTCTTGAAGCTTGCTTTAAACCATACAGGGATTTATTTAATTTGCAAACCATTTGCTCCTCCTTTCTTTCAAAACCCTGAGGTATTTTCATATAAACCTTCTCATCTAAGTTACCCTACAAAAAGGCATTATGGACATCCATTTGATAAAGATTCCATTTATTCATAGCTGCTAGTTTTAAGACAACTCTAACAGTAAACATTTTTACAACAGGAGAGAATGTCTCATGGTACTCGATTCGCTCCCTTTAATTATAGCCTTTGGCTACTAGTCTAGCCTTAATTTATCTATACTACCATCAGCATTATATTTGATTTTGCAAACCCACTTGCAACCAATAGGTCTTTTACCCTTAAGTAAAGACACCATGGTCCAAGTTTTGTTACTTTCTAAAGCACTCATTTTGGCCTCCATGGCCTTAACCCAGTTTGGATTTTGAATAGCTTCTTCATAGCAGGATGACTCGCTGTTTTAATTAAGAGATGTTAGAAAACACATGTGATTAGCAAACATATGTGCATAAGAAAGGTAATCATCAATAGGATATTTATAGTTATTTCTCATCAGACAATCTGAATCAAATTGTAATAAAGAGCAAACATAATCATTTGCCTAGATATGAGGTCTCCTTGTACGTGTGGACCTTTGGTTAGGAAGATCACCTCGGTTATTAATATTATTATTATTACTTTCACTCCCTCCTTCACTATTTATTCTATCTCTAAGGGAATCACTGTTGTCATTATTTAATCGATTCAAATTCTTTAATTATCTCAGAATTTTGATTTATAAAGCTATCTGATTTAAACCAAAACATTGACTCTATGTCACTACTTACTCCCTTTTGATAGTTATCTCTAACATCCTTAAAATGAAATTTATCCTCAATAAAGTTTACATGCCTGCTTGCAAAGAAATTATTTTCCTTTAGGTTAAGAAGCAGAAAATCCTTTTGATTACTAGGATAACCTAAGAGTATGCTAGGGATAGACCTCGACTATAACTTATCATTAATCCTTAAGTCAGTGGCATAAGCAAGGGATCCAAAAGTTCTTACATTACTTAAATCTGGTTTAATGCCATAAATTCGTTCATAAGGGGTCTAGTAATCAATTATCTTAGATGGAACCCTATTTATAATATAAGCAGCCATTTTAACACACTCTCCTCAATACTTAATGGGAATCCCATATTGTAAAATAAGGCTCCTGGTAATCTGCATAATAGTTCTATGTTTTCTTTCTACTACCCCATTTTGTTCTGGAGTATGACGATAGGTTGTTTGATGGACTATGCCCCTTTGCTTAAAGTAAGTTTGTAACTAATTGTTAGTGAATTCAGTCCCATTATCACTCGTGGTTTCACAGTGACAGAAAATTGTGTTGAAACATAGGCAACAAAATTTCTAATGTGAGATTTAGCCTCATTCTTGTGTCTCATTAGAAAAATTCAAGTTCCCCTTGAAAAATCATCTACTAAGGTTAGAAAGAATTGAAAACCTTGATGTGTGGGGTTCCTATATAGGCCCCAAACATCAGCATGAATTAAATCAAAACACTTTTTAGACTTGATAAAACTGGAATTAAAGGGAAACTTAGTTTGTTTAGATCAAACACAAATATCACAAGAATGGAAAGCTTTATTCAATGCAGAAGTGTTAGTACATATATGATCCAAATGCTTTATCACAGATAAGGATGCATGTCGTAGCCTTCTATGCCATAACTGGATATCACAATCTTTCTTCAATATTTTCTCATTTCGAATAACATTTGCCAAATCAGGAGTATTTTTGGTGACTTTTGGCACATACAATCCCGTATACTCTCTACCAGTCATCCTGATCCTCCCATCCTAAAGGCCTTGCAGTATACAGAGATTAGGAGAGGCTGCAATGCAATTGTTTTCCTTTGTAAATCTAGATATGGATATGGGATTGAATTCCAAACGAGGGGCATAAAGAACATCATGAATGACAATATTATTAGCTACAGTAATGGAACCAGTGTGAGTGACAAATAACCTATCCCCATTTGGTATTTTAATTTAGTTAATAGGTCCATTATACAACTTATAATCATCAAATTACTCTAGTTTACCAACCATGTGAGTAGTAGCACTAAAGTGCAGTATCCAGTGTGTGACGACCATTCTTTCAAAACCTATTTAGATCAAAATTTCAATTTATTCGAAAGATTAACCATGATAGAAAAGAAGAAACCTTAAAATTTTAAAATCATTATCATGGTTAAAAGAAATAAACTTATATCACTAGCACATAGATAATTAACTTGGGCTTTGGACTTCCAAAGTCCAGAAATATCAGTCAACCCTTAGCCCAAACAAAACTCATACTTTCAGACGAATGTCACGTGCAAAGTCTTAGAGACCTCTGGCTTTCTAACAGTCCTCTCATCAATTAGCAGTAATCAAATGTATTAGCTCACAACATCAAAATAGATGAGCCCTATGTGGCAATATATAATAAATTAGCACAAAAAATAAACGAAGGGAGGCTATACAAGCTGTGATAGCACACTAAGCCTCCGAGGCCTTCCCTGACAGATCATCACCTGAACTATCACCTAAAAATGTTAAACCACGGGGTGAGACAAATGCCTCAGTAACCAACTTTCCAACTTATCAGACATACTAACATGTGCTTGTGAGGTGTCAAGTGGGATAGTTATTAATTCTCGGGAAACATAAATATATCCATAGAAATATAATTTTAATCATCCAAACCCTCACTATGGGGGCCAACACACAAGCCACATAAGTCTATCCCTCACTATGAGGGATCAATCAGACATATAGGCCTATCCCTCACTTTGGAGGACGAATAAGAAGCCACAGAGGATTGTCCCTCACTATGGGGGAAGAAGGAAGAAGCCAACCAATGTGCGCCAATGGCGACCTTACCACGTGGTAGGATAGCGCTCAATCCAAAATCCAAATAACGACCAATCATTCACAATATACCAAAAATGTCTCAATCTTTTTCCAGTATAATCCATAAGATATAAATCATATATCTTTTCCAAACTTCTCAATCACAATTCCAAAAAGATCCCACAAAACAATTTTCATAGCTCAAAAGATATAACGTATCTACTCAAGTTCCAAATAACAAATATTATTCTAAAATAGCAAAATACTCAGAAACAACATATTAGCACATATAACAAGTGGAAAGTGATTACCTCTCACCAAAGCAATAGTAAGGATTACCACAAGGTCAAGCTTTTGCTCAACCAATAATTAATCCACACAATTAATATAACCACATATTAATATAAACTAATTAATTAATTAATTAAACTTCTCTATATTAGTTAAATTTCTAATTTAATTTGATCTTTATTCTAAATTCCCGCAACTCTAATAACCCAAAATTAATTATTTTAGAACTAACTTATAATTTTCTAACAGGCCAAATTATTCATTTACATCCTCCGGATTATTTACTTTAATAAAAAGAATTCTTCAAAATTTCTAAATATAAAATTATTATGTTCTAAATTCTAAAAATCTCAATTTAAGTTTAAACCTCAAAATCAAACTATCAAAAATTCAATAATACTTCAAATATTCATAGATAAATAATCTAATTAAAATTTTAATGATATAACTATCATATATATTTTCATAAATACTAAGTTTTTTAACTAAAATAATTATTTTAAAACTTCCAGTCACCCAATAAATAAAATTGAACCAATTAAAATCTCAATAATATGTGAAACAATCCAAATAAATTATTTAAGTTAATTTTAATTAGTATAAATATGATATATCTCATGAATAACAAATTTATTAATTAAAAATTAATTTTTAAAAGGGAAAACCATATTGAAGGTACCTATACTTTCTCTCAATTTTTAATTTGGTACCTATGTGTTTTTTTCCCTTTAATTAAACATTTAATTTTATCTTTTTAGCAACATTAGCTCTTATAACTTTGTTCTATTGATATTTAGTCTCTACATAAGGATTAATGATGTTAATAGAGGAAAAATAAAGATTTAGTTAAGAACAAAAAACACATAGGTACCAAATTGAAAATTGAAAAAAAGTATAAGTACCTCCAATATGGTTTTCCCTTTTTAAAATACTAAAATCAACAAATGGAAAATACTAAAATCAACAAATGGACAAATCTAAACCGGTAGAAATGATCTACTATAAAAAATCTACAACACTATGGTTAACACTCACCAAAACTAAATACTTGCTCCAAACTCTATATCAAAAATTTTCTCTAAGCAACATAAAATTACCATCATTAGATAGATCTGACTGAGTAGAACAATTTTCATGCAGGAAGTTTTGTAATTAGAAGTAATTTTATTTACTAAAACTATCTGAAACGATGAAGAAAGAAGGGAGAGAGATGAATGACGTTGCAAATGAAATGAACGCATAGAAAGAGAGGAAGAGAAAAAAAGATGAGAGAAGGTAAAAAGAAAACACTTGGGGTAAACTAAAGTTAAAGACCCTAGGTAAAACGGAGAAAATAACAGTTTGGAACCCTTTTTTTCAATTTTTAAATATTTAAATCCTTGGAGTAAAATTTAAGATGTTACACATTGTGTGTGAATTTGAATATTAGAAGTAGGAGAGGTCAAATTGTACCTGTTAAAGCATGTACTATAGGTTTTGTGTCTTCAACAACTCCAAGATCTTTTTATATTGTTCCTGCGTAAACATTGGGGCGACTATCATCATGGCATACCCTTAAGGGTTAGTGTCCTTGGTAGGGTTAGCTCCCCTTTGCTAAAAATCCCTCTGTTGTCTCCCTCTATTGCCTTTGAAGTTTGTCGGATACCCAACAATCTAGAACCAATTCTCTCTAAGGTGCCCTTTCTTGTGACGGTGGGTACACTCTGGGACATTCTCTATCACATCTTCATACCTTAGAGTCCATTTAGAGCCATTTCAGACTACTTTGGATGGCCTTAAGCTCATAAAAATGTAACTGGACGCTGATTTACAAAAAATACTATTCACTACGCATTTTTCAGATTACAGATCTAATTTTGAAAAATCATAACTAATTCTAGAAAAATCTTATGGAGGTATTCCAAAATTCTATAAAAATCTCTTTCAATGCTCTTTGAGGGAAAAATATCCAGTTGGACTTATCTTTGCCCAATTCATAGAGTTTAATCAATAAAGATTACTGTTCATTTGGTAAAATCAGGAACTTCCAGATTCTGTGCCTCAACTTTGAAAGTTACTATCTCCTTTATGTACACATCCAATTGAGGTGATCTACCTCTCATTTTGAAGCTTGCGACGTGTACTATAAATATGCCAAATTTTGTGGCTTAACTAGTTCATTTCATAGGTCAAACTGGAGCTCAAAGCTAACTGTTCTAGAACCTACATTTTATCCCTTAACCACTCTTTACTTTAATTCTTTTTATTCCTTTGGTGTACATAACTTGGGTTTACTCTTTCCCATTCATGATCATGCATTTTCATATATGCCATAAGCATTCTATGCACATAAATTGCATCAAGGCATTCATAAACATAATTTACAACATAGAAGAATGATACATTGAATATAATCTCAACCATTAACATCAATAATTCTCCACTTTCTTCTCCTTGCTTCTCATGCCATTATTACCCATCATTGATTGACCTAAATGGTTTTTTAGAGAGGGGATGAGATTCAGGAGAATCTCAGTAGCAAACAATACCATATTAATCATGCTAGATGGATGCTAATGCACTACACGCAACTTATTTATTCTCTTGTTAATTAGTGACATATTAGCATGCTCAAAGCTATTTTGTGATGCATGGCCATTGAGACATAATATACTCATCATAATAGTAATTACAGTAGCCAAAATATATCACAATAACATTCAAATAACATGTACATAGCAACACACAAGCATACAACATCAAGCAATGACAATAAGTAAGTTCATATCTTTGACTTCAAGCTTTCCTCTTGCTTTTCCTTTGATTCCCTTGATTTTCCAACCATACAGGCTTTCAGTCAACATTAATAAATATTCTCTTGGATGTCTCAAGATCCTAAACATAATCACATTGATCATACAATCCATTAGGACTAAAAAATTACATAAAGTTCAAGACTAGCTCTCTTGAACTCAACATTTTCTCTAAATTTTTGGATTAATGTTCTAGCTTTGTAAAAATTGTTTCCTTAGGTCAATCCTACACAATTTACCCAAAGAATCCAAATATGAGCTTGGATTCATGAAAATCCAACTCCTTCCCCAAAAATCAGTTTGGGAAAATAGGGGGTTCATAAACTCCAAAAATCCCAACTTTAATTTCAATACTTCTAATGCTTGTTCTTAAGGTTTACCCTACACCATTTTCCATTTTAAACACAATGTAAGTATCAAAAATATGAAAATATCATCCTAAGGTATAGATCTTAGCTTGGCCAAACAACATCCTTCAAGAAACAACCACGAAATCTTTTAAACAACAACTCTAAACCACTTGAAACAACTTTGAATCAATGGGTTTAAACTAGATATAACATCAAAACTTCCTTCCCCTAACCCTATAAATTTTGGGCAGCAGCATTAAAGAGGGAAGAACAGATTTTTCTACCATCAAACTCAAGGAAACAAAGCAAGAAACAACATAGATCAACTTACTAACTTTAGATCTAAGCTTGGTTGATCAAAGGTTGTAGCTTCCTCTTGATTATGCTTCAAGAATCCAAATGGCAAGAGTTTTCCCTCTTGTTCTCTATCTTGGCTGAAATGAAGGGGGAGGGAGTGTCTATTTATAGCCAAAACTTTGGCTTGAATGGACCAAAATGCCCTTAGTAGCTAATAGAAAGAGTAAGGGCAAATTTGGAAGTTCAAGTGGACTTTTGCATCATCATTGCATCACCTTCTTGCATCATCCTTCTAGAAGGTGCCAAGTGTCACAAATTTGATGGAGGAAAAGGAAGATTGAATCCAAGCTATTGGATCAAAACTTAATCCTTAAGTTTCCTTTTAATTTACTTGGCCCATGTTTCTCTAGCTTTCTTGACGGCCTTCTAGAACTCAAAAAATTCTCCTGTCTACTCCATAAATTCCCTTTTATTCTAGAGAATATCGATAAATTTTCTCAGGCCATAACACTTCTTTTAAGCCTTGTATAAAAATAATTTACTAAAATACCCTTTTATCAGCACAATCAGCTTTTTAATTTATTAAAGCCATTCCATTGGCCTTTTGGTTATGGAAATAATTTTATAAATTAGTAGAACCTTTCAACCATTTAACCTCATTTTTGCATACATTTTTTAGGTCTCTTTCTATTTTAAATAATTCCTCAAATGACGTACTTTTTACCGGCCATAACCTTATAAATTCCATTTAAACTGCCTCAGGGGTAGTTTTGTCATTTATCTTCATAAAAGAGTCTTAGAATATTATTTCCCATTTTCTAGAATTTTTTGTATACTTTTTATTTTTATCCTTATTGGCCATAACTTTCTGAATTTACAATTTAGTTTTTGCTTGGACTTAACTTTATACAACTATCTCTTTGAGGTTTCTAACTTAACCCTTAGCATGTTTCTACTCTCTTTTCTCTTTCTGGGCCCTTGAGACTTTACTAGAGCCTCTAGCCTTGATTATACTTGAGTCCCTGAAAGTTTTGACTTTGCAGTTTAGTTCCTGAAACTGCTTTGACTTCTTTTCTCATCCTTGGAACTTGTTCTCAAAAGGGGCTTAGTAGCCTACCTTTTTTAGGCTACTTCTAGGACTCTTAGGCCTAAAAATTGAGATATGACATTCTCTCCTCTTCCCCATCCTCGTCCGTGTCCTCTTCCCCTTACAGTCATCGCAAGTCCTTTGGTGGGGATATTTTTATCATCGTAAGATATGGAATGCTGGGCTTTATCTTGGACAATCATGGCATATGCCCCATTAATGGACAAGAGAGGGGACATGAATAGCATCTGGCCCCTTGCTTGTGCAAAATTTTCATTGAGTCCCATTAGAAACTGTAGTAGTTTCTACTCTTGAATCACGACTGAGTAGGCCTTGGCTATCGCACAATTACAGGATGGAATTGCGACAAGGGCCGCCTACTCCTCCCACAATTCTTTCAATTTGAAAAGTAGATTGTCAATGAATTTGAACCTTGACTAAGGGAATTGATTTCACGATGCAGTGTGAAGATTCTTGATCCGCTTTTCTAGTTGAATCTCTCCTTTAGCTCAACCCAAACACTGTGCGCATCTTGAAAGTAAATGATTCCACTGGCTAATTCCTTGGATATGGAGTTGATTAGCCATGAAAGGACGATCGCATTGCATCTCTCTCATTGCGACTATAGGCTTGCTTCTTGGTCAGCTTTCTTGCAAGAACCATTGAAACCAAGCTTATGTTTGCTGAGAAGTGCGATTCTCATTGCATAGGACAATACGGTGTAATTTTTGGTACCGGTGAGGATGTGTGGGATATCACTGTTCCTTTGGTGTCTGACAGATGCAAGAATAGAGGGTACGAGAATGGAATACTCTCGACTACGATCTTCTCTTCTCCCATTAGGTTTGCTGCATAGGGTTTCTGTGTGAGGTTCTTGTGGGCTAGTGTCAATGGGCTCTTCTGGCAACCCTAAATGACGACCTGTGGCTCTGATGCCATGTTAAACAACATGCCACCATACACACCCCAAAAACGCACAGCTTGGATTCAAGAAACTGGATATTTTATGAATGAAAATCACATCACACATATTGGGCATATTTGGACCCAATATTTATAGACAAGTCTTAGGAATAGAAAAACTATACACAACCAAAACCATGCACAACACTTCCTAAACTAATGGGCTTTACAACTCATGCCCATATCATACAACTTGGGCCTACGTCATACAAAAGCACTAGATCTTATATTTAGAAAGGAGGTTGTAACTTTTAGCAGTTACTCTCTAATATGTATTTATATGTTCTTATACATCATTAGCTAATTGACAAATTCATTAACAAGTCCTTGTAGTTTACCTCAATCCTAAATTAAGTTATTTTGGTTGAATTCGACCCTTATTGTTCAATTTGTTAATTTTAATTTATAAATTTTATAAAATTTTATTTACAAAAGATGTATGTATGTTAAAAGAGTGTGAAAAATAAAAGAGATTTCATAAAGACTCCAAGAAATTTTATAGATTCAAATTGATGGATGAAACATCCTTCCTTTAACCCCTCATAGTACACGTTTGGAAGCGTTATGGTTCAAGTGAATCACGAAAAAAGCCCGTAGATTGAAACTTTTTCAATTGGTTCTCGGGTTACTATTCACTATTTAAATTTCAAATTATAGGTCCAACTTCGAAAAATCATAACTAATTCTATAAAAATCATATTGAGGTGGTTTAAAATTCTATTTGAATCTTTTTCAATTCTTGATAAGAAAAAAAAAATGTGAAACTGGACTTATCATTGTCCAATTCGTATAGTTTATTCATTAAGCATTACTATTCATTTGGTCAATTCTGGAACTTCTAGATTATGTGCCTCAACTTTAAAAATTTATATCTCCTTGTGTACATATCCAATTAAGGTGTTCTACATCTCTTTTTAAAGTTTGAAATGTGTATAACACATCTGTCAAATTTCATGGCTTAACTCATTCATTTGATAGGTCAAATTGGATCTAAAAGTTGACTGCTCCAGGACCTACATTTTATCTATTAGACAATTCTTACTTTAATTCTTTTTATTGTTTTAGCATGCATAACTTGGCCTTATCCTTTCTTATTCATTATCATACATTTTTATTCATTCCATAAACATTCTAAACAAATACAACCATCATTGGCATTCATATACATAATTTATATAATAGGAGAATTATACATAAATCCTTAACCAATCATTAACATCAATAATTCTCTGCTTTCTTCTCCTTCCTTTTCATGCTCTTTTTCATGCAATCATTGTGCATCATTGATTGACCTTGTGTCCTTAAGCTTTCTTCTTACTCCCTTTTGCTTCCAACCATTAAGGTCACTTACTCAACCACATCCAAACCTTTTCTTGGATGTATCAAGGTCTTAATCACAGCCACAAAGGTCACATTACTCATTAGGACCAAGAATTACACAATATGGAAGACACTTATGTCCTTAAACTTAATCCTTTTTTTCTTAATTTATAATATAGTGTTCTAGCTTTATAAAAATTGTTCCCTTAGGCCACTCCTACACAATTCTGCCCAAGGAATCCAAATATGAGCTTAGATTCATCAAAATCCAGCTCCTTCTCCTGGTCCTAGGCCCAAACCGAAATTTGCCACTTAATTTTCAATTTTGATTCTAATACTTCCAACTTCATCCTTTCATCTTATTCCTACCCAATTTTTCATTTTAAACACATTGGAAGCATCAAAATCATCAAAATCACATCCTAGGCACAAGAACCAGGTCTGGCTGAAACATTTCCTCAAGTTACACAATCATGAAGTTCAACCAATTTCAGCTTAAAACCACTTGACTCGTGTTGCTTTCAAGGCTTTGAATATTATTCTAATATCAATTTCATCTTTCCCTATTTTTAAAAATTTCATGCAGCATAACCCCCAGGGCTTCAAGCTCCCAAAAATCATTATAATCCATAACCAAACTCAACAACAAGGGTAGTGAAAACTACATCAAAAACCATTAACATACCTTGTTTTGGAGCTTGATCTTGCATATGACCACTTGGTCTTTCTTTCTCCCTCTTCTTTCTCTCTCTAGAAACCATTTTGCCAGAGCTTCCCCATGGTTTCCTCTAGGTTGGATGAAAATAAGAGAGGGGAGGGGTATTTATAGAAAACAAGACTAAATCTAGGCCGTTGATTTTAAAAATGTGTGGCTTGATCTAGACCATTCATTTTTTCTTTTAATCTTATGGTGACAAATTTCTCATGACATCATGCCTACATCATCAATCCACATGCTCTTAATCCAACCGTACGCGTGTCTTGTATCCGACCATACATATAATACCTACTTTTTCCTTCTAACCGTACACTTGTCTCCTCCATATTCCTTCATCATTTTGGCATTAAAATAGGGAGGAAATTAATATAAAATTAATATAAAATACAACCCTTAGGTATTCCTCTATCTATCTTGCCATTTTGCACTGTATAGGATACTTTTTCGGGTCCTAACTTTCCCGGGGCTACTGGGACATGTTATGGTACCATTTTCTCACTTCAAATAAATCCATATGGCATTATATAACATGCCCAAAGAGGGGGTGATGCTCTTCCCTTGTTCTTCTATGACAATAATTAAAATAATTAATAATATTTATTTCGGAGTGAACTTGACTGAATTCTTTCTACTGGTCTACGACTCCGAGAATCTATCTCCAGGTACCAATATTATTTATTCATCACAGGGAATTCCTCTAATTTTTCTTAAGTCAAAAGTCAATCTCTAGACATTTGACTTTGAATTTCCCCGGATAGTATGTAAATAGGCTTTAAATTCCATTAACGCCAACCTCTTCACTTTACAGGAACGGAATTATTTTTAAAACCTGTGATAATTCCTCAAGTATTTTCTCCCATTTTCTTCCAATTATTTGAGTCCTCCCTATAATTTAAATAATTTATTTTTAATAATATTCAAAATCAATCAAAACACTGGGATTTCCACAATTGCTTTCTAAGGGCATTTTCGTCATTTTTAGCCTCATATATGCCTCTGAACCTTATTCCCATTTTTTTTGGGATTTTTTTGAATTTTTTAGGCCTTAACCTACCATTTTTCATTTTCTAGGATTTTTTTTGGGATTTTTGGACATAATTTCTATTTTTGCCCTTACCAGCCCGAAAATTTGTAAAATTACAATTTTGCCCCTGGTTTGGCTTAACCTCAAAATTCACCTCATTGAAGCCTCTAACATAACCTTTAGCTTACATTTATCTCTATTTCTCATTCCTGGGCCCCGGAACTTCTTCCGAGTCCCTAACTTCCTCTTTTCTCAGTCATAGAAAACTTTCCCTTTGTGATTTAGTCCCAGGGAATTTCTGGGACCTCTGCCAAACAAGGTCTAGTAGCTTGCCTATCTCAGGCTAATTCTGGTTACTTCTAGGCCCAAAATTCAAAATGTGACAGTGGGGGTTACTCTCAGGAATGTGATGCACTTAATGAATCAAACTATTAGGACCCAACTCAAACAAAATAAACTACATAGACTTGATTCAAAATTAAGTAAATTATAAGAATTTGTAGATTAATTTTCACTTAAATAAATGTATCTTTTTTATGCTCAAAATAATAAGTTTATGTAATTGTTAAGCACGCGACTCTAAAGGGAAGAATTTAAACCTGCCATTGGTGTCAAGACATTATTGTTGATAAAAATAATTTGTATGTACGTAAGCTTCTTCTTGTTTTTTTTTTCCCCCGACAATCATCCAGTTATAAAGTCTACTACTTTGATGAGCCTTGAACTCACCTCACCTGGGAAAAAAAAAGAAAAAACTGCTATCTGCATCATGCTTTGAAGGAATACAAGTGATATAACTTTAGAAAAAGTGCAAATGACATCCTATGACCATTAAAAACAGTTTTTAAAAAGAACAAATATTGGGGTTTTGCATATATACTTAAACTAAAGCAAGTGCTCTACATTTAAATTCAATAATTTAAATTTCCTTCCTATATGATTGCTTAAATTTTGCCCGTTTTACCATTTTTCCTAACTTCTCATCACTATCCTCAATTTGAAATATTGTTTAAATCTCATCCATCCCTTAATCAAAATACATAATGGATTGTGGCCTTTATTCAATTAGTTAACCATATTTTTAAGATTAAAGCATCCTTAAAATTAGAACTCTTAATTTGTTTCTCCGTTGATGCCAAGGAGCCGGTGAGAAAAAATGAAATGAACAGTGTCACGCATATTTCAGCCTAGAATATAGTTGATAGACTTGAGGTGGACCATAATTTTTGCGAATCGTCAAGAAAAATATATAATCATGAAGTGAGAAATGATTTGTATACCGCAATAGGCCAGTGAATTCTCAAGGCTAAGGTATTTTCATTGCTGTATGATCTCTCCGAGATGAGAGATTTTTGTAATTAGATCATTTACATTAATTAGCTACTTCCTCTAGTCCTAAGTATAGGGGATTTATAAAAATTAAACAAATTAGTTATTTATAAAAAAAAATATTTGTTAATTTTTTTTTAAAATACACATTTACTCATTTGCATAGAAAATACTTACATTGAGGAAACCCACTTTAAATGTTGACAACTTAGGAAAAAGAAGTATAAATTGAAAGACAAAGTGAATTTTGGTCTTCCATCTAGGAAAGTGAATCCCTCAACTAGCTCCTACATTTGTGAACACAAGGGGGTATTATATGCAAACTCTTGCGCGTATGTGATATTTCTATACATGGATTCTTCTATAGACAGAGTGGTGATATGACAAATATATATAGCTAGTATAAAGTTCTCAACAAGCATTCACAAAGTATAAATTAAAGTAGAAATTATAAATTTACAAGAATTTAGAGAGGAATTAACACTGCAATATTGAAAAGGAGATTTCCTTACTAACTCTCAAGACTCACGCTACACAAATACATAGTAATTAATTACTAGAAGAGAGGTACATCACTGAGAAATGGCAACTACTTATTTACAGTCACTTATTGTCCTAGTAAAGCATATGTTTACTAGGATGAAAAAGACTCCTACAAAAGTAGGTCCAATAAAGTATATCAGACCACAGTGGGAATAGCAGAAATGCAAACAAGGGTATAGGTATAAAAGCAAGTGCAGAAATAAAGTCAGGAACCCACTTTGAACTATGACAATACATGATGAAAAAGGCACTACCAAATGCTATCATCATGCTTATTATAGAGATGAACAAAGCAACCAATCCAGATATGAGCTTCAAGGGTAATGACTTGCGAAAATCCTCTTCTGCATAGCGTGAGATGAGGATGGACAAGAAAATAAGTATGGAAGTTGAGGATGACATCATTGCAGCTGCATCAGATATGGCAAATATTAGGAATGATGATTTTTGCAAGTAATTAGGATTTCCTGAATTGTCGTTGATACCACCAGGTATACTAAATGCAGCTGTAAATACTCCAGTAGTAATAAGAGTGGAAACAACCATGCATTGTTCTGCTCTTTTCTTCGACCATGATTCTGCTTCTTTTAGCAAGTCTTTGTGCTCCTTTGTGAACAGTTGGCGAGGAGTTAAGTCTTCTGCATTCTTCGTCTCTATACATGATGGTAGCATTATCTTCTCCACCTCCTACCATGTCAAAAAGGATGTATACTATATGAACTATATAAAATTTACAACAAAGAGATAGATACAAGATGCATCAAGTAATAAGAACATATGTGTAAGTCATAGAGATAGACTAAATATTATTTATAGCAAATACCTCAAACCAAAGTAACTCAAAGGTCATTTGAAAAGCTGCTCCAGAAATCAAGTTTAATCGATCTAGTGGTGCCA
Organism: Neltuma alba; assembly: GCF_004799145.2. Taxonomy (NCBI): domain Eukaryota; kingdom Viridiplantae; phylum Streptophyta; class Magnoliopsida; order Fabales; family Fabaceae; genus Neltuma; species Neltuma alba. Next base: position 478,632 of record NW_021635529.1, on the reverse strand, counting down.
ATCTTGCAGCCATATGCAATAAGTTGTCTCCGTATTCATTATCTACGAAAGGCACTATAAAATCTTTGACCGAGCCAATGTCATGTATGAGATCGAAGATATCAGCATAACGATGTAAAACTGCAACATGAATTATGCTTCGATTTCTTTCATCAACTTCCCATATCAAATCAGGATAGGTACTCATAAGTTCAGCTAGAAACTCAAAATTTCCAACTTTTACAGCATTAAATGTTACTTGTGAAGGTACTTTTATGTTGTCCATAATCATTTGGTCATCTTTTGTAAGGAATATGCTCCACAAATGTTTTACCAGTTGAAGTTGCTGAGTTTGCCTCAAACCTGTGAAACACAGTTTATATGTATCGTAAAACCACTATATCATAATAATTTTTTTTTCTTACTTTGTGATTATGGTCACTAACATGATTTCATGAGCCGCTTTCTATATCGCTGACTTTGACAAAGAGAGCTTAAAGGCTTTCGAGCCAATATATGCAATATTGTCTCATTACTTGAACTATCCCTCTCAAAAGCTAGATTTGGATCCACTTTTAGCAACTTCAAAGCTAAATCTGCGCAAATCAATACATAAAATAATGTTTAACACAAGGTATATATGACACACCCACACACTTCAAAGTTCACTCTCGTCATCTTTTACGGTCTCATGGTTTGTTCGTGTGCGTAATATTATTACCGTAGATTCCACTGTAGACACAGTAGAACAGCAGTAGTGTCCAATCACGATATTCAAAAACTTGAATAGTTTCATGGTACAGATGCCAAGCCATTTCACTTCTTCCTTGTAAAGCTGCCATATGAAGAGGAGTGGTTCCATGAGCACCCCTTATGAACGGCAAACTCTGGTTTTTTCTCTTCATGATCTCAACAATCTGTATGTTCCCAGCTGCTGCAGCGAGGCTGAATGCAGTGTTGTCACTCATATCTTGCAATTCCAAGTCCTCTGAACTCATCCTCTTCACTAGCTCATCCACAAAGTGGACATGGTTCTTCTCGACAGCCACATGGAGCACCGTGGCCCACCCCCTGCTTATGGCGGCGCGAGCCAGACCCCAGTCTTGATCTAAGATATGCTTTGCTGCTTTCCAATCCCCTTTCACTGAAGCTTGGTAAAGGGGAACACAAAAGCTTAGGTATTTATCTCTTCGCTCTTCTGAAACAAGTTAGTTAATGGAAACTTTGTCATATATTTATGTAGATTGTAATATAAATAGAAACACACTAGAGAGAGAGAGAGAGATGAGATAAAAGATATTACGTGTGGGATCTATAAGATTAAGGTTAGGCCTCCTAAACTGAGCTGAAGCAGCCCTCTGAAGTCGTTGTACTGGTGTAGTCACATAACTTACATTTGCTCCGGCCATGTCTCTGTCAAGAAAGCACAGTATTTGTGTTCAAAAATTAGTTTGTCTCTCTGATTTGAAGCTTGGAGGATAAACATAGGTATGTTGTGCTTGAAGCTGTCTATGACATGTGAGGAAGAAAACTCTTTTTTTCTGCTCAAGGATTGGTTATTGAAGTTCTGGCTCTGCTACAGCACTCACAAAGGGCGCTCATGAGCTAACCGACCTCTTGAATCATAAAGCTGACAATTAGTTCTCTTCTCCTATTTAGAGTATAGATGCTACTGCAGCATGGTAATTCTTTTGAATAACAAAATCATACCCTTTACTCTAACACACACGCACACACACACCTCTCTTACTATTTAGATACACGAGACTTCTAGATTTATTCTGATTCTTAAATTAATTAAACATTTATTACTAAAAATATTTTAAACTTATCAAGTAGGAGCTTCTTAAAATGCAAAATTATTTATTAGAATGTAAAAAGGTAATTAAAAGTAATAATTTAGAAAAATCCTCACTGAAAATAATAATAAATAATATTTAATTTCACCTCACATAGACTGTGTGTATATTATTTTTATTTGGGAACAAGTGTCAGAAAAGAATAGGCCTCCATGAGCCAAGCAGTTGCTATGGCATGATGTCATCAAGCGAAGGTCATGCAATCGTAAGAATATGTGGTCTCGTCACTTTTCATTTGGAAAAACAAAAGCAGACGTACTGGGAAAGCAAAGCAGCGGGCGTGCTCTCTAAAATTAATATTCAATTGGAAAAAAATATATAATACTTAATTAATTTGTATAGATTAATAAAAATAGTCAACTTAGTTATATGTTAAAAACATGTATTGATTTTCTTAAAATACTCTCTTAAATTATTTAGATTAAAATTACTCTTTGATACAAACTCCCTTTAACACATGCAATTAATAGGACTAGTTTGATTAAATAATGAGGACAAAATAAATTGAGATTTTATATTTAGCAAGAAACCAGTTTGAGTGCTTATAAACAAAAGTCATGAGAACCCAAAGCTCATCAAGTCTAATTTTCAGGGTTTAGATTTGAATTTTTTATTTTTATTTGTTTAAAATAATTATTTTGATGGGTATAGAATTTAAAATAAAAATGATATCTTAACTATCATTTTTTTAAAAAATATTTTTATATAAAAATAATTAATTTAAAATTTTAAATATGAGAATTCAGATCTGGTAAATTTGGAGTGCTTATTATTTTGATAAACACCTAAACTGATTCTTATTTAGAATCAAATTTAATGTCATACTAGTTCTTATATTAGTGATCCAAACTGTTTTTATTTAGGACCAAACTTAACCTCCTACTAACTCTTACTCTTATATCTGTGACGGGAGGTAGTATTTTATATTAAGATGAAATATCAAAATTTGTGAAAACAACGCTATGAGACTAGGAGAGTGTATACATATAGGCAGAAACTGATTCAGAAGTTGGAACTTACTTTTCAGACTGATCTCTAACTAATCAACATGACGAGGAAGAGAGAATAAAGAAGACGATGATAAGATAGTAAATTTACATGTGGATCCGGTTTGCCGGCAAGCACAAGCAAAAACTCGTCTGTTTCTGAGGGGATTCAACCTCGAACAAGCTTGCCATTTAATTGCCAGATTCCACAGCTAATCACAACCACAGCCCAGAACACAGATTAATTAAACATCACATCAAACACCTCTCTCTCTCTATCTCTCTCTCTCTAAGACACAAACTAGCCAACCCATCCAGATGAATATATAGCCTCTCAAGTAATTTGAAAGAGACTGACCAGAGAGGGATGTTAATTAACGATGCAAGGTGCGTGAATACTAAAAGCAAATTCAGAAAAGCTCAAGGTTTTTTGGTCTTTCCCCCTCTTCTAATTGGACTGAGTTAAAAAAAAACAGTAATTAACAAGAGAGAAACAAGATTTGAATAAATTACCTGAAAGTAGAGGAGAGATGGATCTGAAGATAATACTCAAAGAAGGGGGAAGCAAATACATATCAGAATCTATCATCAGAGAAACTACACAAACCAACCCAACTATTCAAAGTCAAGTCTACCATAGTCTAGTCCAGCACTAAGTTTTAAATTATTGTTAGTACAGCCCCACAATCATTGTGCTTTATTCCTATATATACGTTAAGATGAAGAACAATAATGAATATATTTTTGCTTTTATCCTTATTAATTAAACCAACGCTTGGTGGTTATCAAGTATCATTTCTCTCGCACAAAAAATTATCCGCACATGTCGTTTGTGTGTGCATCAAAATTTTAAATATAACTTATCCGATTTTTAGTGTGTCATGTCATATAGCACTGTTAATTCATCCCTAAATTATACCTATACCCTTGTTTGCGTTTTTGCTTTATTTCATCTCTGGTCTGCTATAATGGTTTATTCTACTCACTTCTGTAGGAAACTTTTGGCTTAGTTTATTCGTAAAATTCTAATTTGTACTTCAGTTTATACTCTGTGAATGTGTGCGTGATGAGAACTCTATGCTAGCTATATACTCTCTTAGTTATTTCTCACCCCATCCGTTTAGCTTTTGGCTATTTCTCCCCTCTCCTCTTTTTCTCTTTTGTGGTGCGTTCGTTGTGCCACTATAGATTTAGACTTTAGTAGTCCAACCTCTGCATGGTGCACTAATAATAAGAAAGCACTCATAACAAAAGTAAATCCTTATTATCTCAAACTGTGAATGCTTAGGGAGAACTCTATGCTAGCTATATATTTGGGACATAGCCAAAATCATCTGTAGAAGAAAATATGTGAAATAAAAAGTCAATCCTTCCACAAATCGTACAAGACATGGAAGTAAAATGCAGCGAAGCTTCAGAAAAGGCATAGGAAAAGGAGAAATACTTAGATACTCCCAGCGTACCTGCCCATCTAGACACTGTCCAATAAGAACGAGACGACTCAGATAGTTTTAATGCATGTGTCACTCAACTCATTTCTATTAATTTATTTTTAAAAAAAATAAAAATGCCTAGGTCATTGTGATTTCCATTACTGCCCTCCCTTCATTCTTTCTCAATCCTTCTCCCTTGTTCCCCGTCTTTCCTCTCACTTCACTCTTGCTCCGCCCTTCCCCTCATCACCCCTCTTTCTTCTTTTGTATTTATATCTTATCTTTAACCATGTTATACAGTTTGATTTTTGAATGAATGATCTCCAGCTGCCGCGTTTTGTGTGCATTTGTTGAATTAAAGATCTTTCTTGCATGGTTATTTTATTTGCACTTCTAAAACTGAACTCAATAAGATCTTGACTCCATGCCCGAAGCCAAAGCACCATGGACATTGAAGAGCCCAGAAATCTAATTTACAACCAAAAATCAAATGAAAATAAAAAACCATTTCCCAGCACCCATGGACATTGAAGAACCCAAAAAAGTGCACAAGGAAGAAGAGAAAAAAAAAAAATCTATTGATGGTCCAGGTCTGCATCGCAGTGGTGGAGACAATGAAGAAGCAGAAACATTGTTGACTCAGATCCGCAAAATGGAAAGGGCTAAAAAAGACAACCGAACTGACCGAGTGACCTACAACCTATCAATGGTTTCTGACTAGTTGCCATGTGAGAGTCGCTAGGAAAGACGAGAATCACCGTGGTCGTTGGTGGATATCGTTGCCGGGGTCGTCGGTGCATATCGAGAATTTCCACCGCAGTCGTTAGTAGAGAGTGTCCGCCGCCCTTGTCAGTGGAGAGTCGCCCCGCCGTCGCTGGTGGAGAGTTGCTGATGAGGAGATCGAAGATGGAGGAATGGAGAATCTGAGAGAGCAAAATGGAGACACATGTGAAGGGAGGGCAGTAATGGAAGTCAAGGTACCTTGGCATTTTTAATTTTTTAAAACAACAAATTAATAAATGAACTGGTACCAAGTATTTCTCAGGGAAAAGACAGGTGTGGGTGGGGCCTGCTTTCGTCCTCTTCCATTGCGTCGTTGAACTTTGTTCTTTTAAATATTCTTTGGTGGATGTGATATTTCAGCCGTGTTCATCCGATAACCATCCGAAAGTTTATGATTAAAAATTGGCCATCACAAAGTCTTCATGCGATTGAATGGAACGGCAACCTTAAAAACCATTCGGTTCTTCAGAAACCGCTTCGGTTTCCGGTTCCATTCTGGGTTCCGGTTCAAATGCCGGTTTAAGACTGCTCAAAACGGCTCAAACTCTCAGACGGTCCAAATATAAAGACCAAACCGCTCAGATAAACGGTCGACGGCAGGACCGGTCCGGTCCGGCTTTCAATACACTGGATTAAGCATCTTTACACTGTTAATATACGATTCTTTCTTTTATTTTTCATATAACACATACATTTCATTTTTTAAAATTTTTATTTTCTATTTCTTAAATAAGTCGCTTCATTCAAATCATTTTTTTCTGCACTGGATAGAAAAAATAATAAATTTGGGTGTATCTTTTGTTGAGACTTTTTAATCCAATTGATACCAACCAACTCTTCTAGCAAATTTTTTTTTTAAACTGTGAGGTCTTTTTTTTTTTTTTGGTTCCAAGTGAGGCCGTATATCCAAATGTGTAACATAACATACTAATTTCTTCTAGAAGATAAGGTAACTGTTTAAAGTCTATATGGTGTGGTCAACGGGAATAGAAGTGGGCCAGTTTATGTACGATAATTGTCAAGTTAGGTTGCCACAAATTGATCAATTTCCTAATAACTTAATGTAATATAACTATACTGTAATATAATATTTTAATATAAAGAGAATTATGTTATGATATCATTTCAAATCACATATATTCTAATCTTATATTATTTCAAGTTGGATTACAATGAGTTGTTTGACATTATTAAATTATTAAATTATGTTATAAAGCCACGTGTCATTGCTTGTGCCCTAGCTGGTCATTCTTAATTTCTCACACAAAATTGTGACTCGTTATTACTTGCTGTACGTATAACTTATCTTCTTTTATGTGAATTTCCTAGTTGAATTTTACACTTTTCTTAGTTTATTTGTTTTATATAGACCCAATTAATACTGCTGTAATGCAATATTTTGATATAAGAGAATTGTCATATCTAGTACTTTCGTTTGTTAATGATGACAATGTAATTCATTAATAAATGTACTCTCACTTGTTATGTTACTGTATGATATGCGATCTCATTACAAGCATTCTATGACTCAATTCAATTACACAACCTCACTTGAAAATTTAATTTCATTAACAAATAATTTCAATAAAAGCGATTTAAATTTATTTTCCAAGCAAGGTCCATACGTACATTTGTAACTCCTGAACTATGCGTTAGCCTTAATTAAAAGTTACTTATTATAACATTGGACTGCATATGTATGAATCACAAAAGGTTCATTTTCTCATTCTAGCTTATATTTTCTCATTCTACCCTATATCTTTTATCATGATCTTCTATCATCGCATGAAATACACTTACATGAATGAAAAATTAAAAATAAAGTTGAGAAATTGATTTCAAGATTATTATATTAAACTTTTTTAAAAAATTATGAAATTTTCCTCACTAGCTAAACCTGCGATTCAATATTTCTGAAGATATATATTATATCGGAAAAATAAGAGATGGCATACCATAAAAAATTTAAAAAACAAAAAAACAAAAGAAAGTCATGCAATTTCTGTGATGTGAACTACTGATTTTATCTAAAAATTGGTAACGATTAGGTGGAACAAAGGGCGTGAAATTAAAGTCAACTAGGACAAACTTAAAACAATAATACCACCTCCTATTCTAAATATAAGAATTAATTTATAATATAAATATACTACAAATTAATTTTTATATTTAGAATTGTAACTAGTACTTCTCGTCAATAAAAATTGAAAAGAATAAAAAGATGCGGATGAAAAACGGAGGTGAAAACCGTACAAGTAAGTTTTGTTTTGTTTGTTTTTGTTTTTCAAAGACAAGGAAGAAAGCCATGTTTATCTTTTTCATCTTCACATTGATGCGCAACGCATAATATGGCAACACATGTTCTTATCATCCCAACTTTCCTACTTTTCAAAAGAAAAATCTTATCGTACCTGACCCGGGCACCGACTCCTATCCTAACGTGAAGTGTCTCCCACCCACGACAAAAAAGGAGCGGTAAAAAAAAAAAAAAAAAAAAAAAAAAAAGATACGTCAGTATGATGTTTTTTAAAGTAAAAATTAGATATCATTACTAACAAAACAAGGTTAGAACAAGAGGCTTTTAATCGCCTTCATCAAATTTCACCTCTTGGTTAAGAGGTGATCGCACCACTGCAAAATCAGCTTTTAACCATATTTATTAACGGCAGTATTTTGACAACGAGCAGCAAAAAAAAAAAAAAAAGCTGTAATATTTTTATAATTAAAGTGAAGTAATTTTTGTTCCTTACAGCGGTTATAATAACCACCATAAAAAGTTCAAATGTGACATTGTAAAAAAGCAACGTCAGCTTCGACTTTTTATGGCATGTGAAAAAATGCTGTGGTTTATACTTTTTACTGCGAGAAAATAAATGCCGTGGAAAATATTTTTCGCAGCTGTTATTGCTAAAACTACTGTAAAAAGTTTTTCAAAATGCTTTTAACCCAGCCTGCGCATTACCTTTTCACTTACATGCACTATTCTGCCGACCTCGACCCCACTTGAAAGGTGCTCCCACACCAAACTTCGACGTTTCCCTTAAGTTTCCAGCGAAACCACCGCCTTCTGTCACTCTCACCATTGGGCCTGTTTGGATCAGTGGTTAAAAAAAGTAATTTATTTTTAATCTGACTTTTAAAAAAATAAGATTAGATAAAAGTTAAATTGGAAGGTGAATTGTATTTGGATTAGTTTTAAAAAGTTAGTTTGTAAAAGTAAGATTGATAAAAAGTTGTTTGGATTATGATTGAATAAGTAAGTTTATTTTGTGAAATTACTAAAATAGGTATGACTTTCATTAAATAATAAAAAATAAAAAATAATTTACATAATACAATAGTTTTAATTATTTTAATATGAAGAAGTTAAATTTAATGAATAAAATATCTTTATATTAGATATCTCTGAAAATTTTTGAACTAAATAATATTAGATAATTAATTAAATGATATATTTGTGTACAATTTATATAAATATAAAATAAAAATAATTTAAAAAATTAGAAATATTCTAAAAAAAACTATGTTAAATGAGCATGTATGTATATGCAAGGGAAGACAGACCTGCTGTAAAGATTTACATTGGGTGCTCATCAGATCTGGACGGTCCAGATTTATTTTTATTTTTATTTTTATTTTTTAAAAGTGTTTATTTTAATAGGTATAGGATAAAAAATAAAGATAATCTCTTAACTATCATTCTTTAAAAATATAATTTTTTTATTTTAAAATAATTATCTAATAATATTAAATTTGGACCCTCTAGATCTAATCTGGACGATCCAAATTGCTTATCAGATGATAAGCATTGGGTGCTCAAAGACCCCTGCTGTAAAGAGGAAAAAGAAAAGCATGTCACGACAAAAGCTAATGCCTCGTTTGGTTTGGTACAATGAAAGAGTTTTTGATAGAAGTGGAAGTGGAATTAGAAATGGAAATGAAAATGGAATTGGAAGAGAAAGAGAGTTTTGAAACATGTTTGGTAGAATGGTGAAAGTGTGATATAATTTTTAATTAAAATATGTATCTATAATATGAAAATACCAAAATACCCTCCAACAAAACATAAATTTCTTCCACCTCCAACGAATGTTAATTAGAAGAGCACCACCTTCATCCAACTACCATCGCCCTCAGCAGAACAAAAAAGAAACAAAACCAGAAACAATAGATGGAGATTGCATCTCCAAATCTTCCTTGCAAATAGAAAATCAAAATCAAAATGCAGAAAAATTGTAGGAAATTGCATACAAAATCTCATATCTTCCTTAGAAGAACATGAACCCAAAAAACAAATCGAAGCAAACGAAATTGCAGGGAAAAAATAAAAACATTTTAAATGTTTATAACGAAAATCAAAATCGTAGGAAATCAGAAACAAAATCTCCAGATCTTCCTAAAAAGAACACAAACCAGAAGAACAAATTGAACAAATAAAATTGCAGGAAAAAACGCTACAGCCTACAGGGAGGTGACGGTGGTCTTGAACTCGCTGTCGGAGGGAGATGAAGATGGAGTCACATTCATTGCTGGAAGGCAGAGTTGCGATCTGTTGCTGCCGTGGCCATGGAGAAGAGCCATGTCTTCATTGCTAGAGAAGAACCTTACAGCCGTCATTGAAGAAGAATCATAAAGTCACTGCCGTGGAGGTCCGTCGCCGGTAGATGACTAGTGGAGGTTGGGTGGGAGGCACATAGGAAGAAGACGAAATGGGCTAGAGCCAAAATGGTCACGGTTCCAGTTCCATGTTCCCCGGTGGGGGCAAGATGGAATTGGCACTTCCATGGAAGTGGGCTCAAGGATACCAAACACTCAAAATTTGGGTTCCAGTTCCATTTCCACTTCCCACCCCTGTGATTCCATGCTACCAAACGGGCCCTAAAGGAAAAGAGAGGGAACCTAGTGTAAAAGCCGGATTAGAAAAGCAAAAAGTAGCCAGAAATAACTTCATCAAATCGCACAATTAAACACTATGTTAAAAGCTAATCCAAACAATGGGTCCGTTTGGATCAGCAATTGAAAAAGTAGCTTATTGAAAAAGTAGCTTATGGAGAAGTGAAGTTGGTAAAAGCTAAATTGGACAAGCTGAATTGTGTTTGGATTAGAGTTTAGAAAAGCTAGTTTGCAAAAGTGAGATTGGTAAAAGCTTGTTTGGATTATAGTTGAGTAAAAGTAAGTTTGGTTGTAAAATGACCAAAATGGGTATGAATTTTAATAAATAATGGAACATGATAAAAAAATGATTTAACATAATACAATAAAATTAAAATAATTTATTATGAAGAAGTCAAATTTAATAAGTGAATTAAATTTTAAAATTTTAATGAAATCATAAAAAATATTTTAAATATAAAAAAATGAATTGACATAATACAATAAATTTAAATTAATTAATATAAAGAAGTGAAATTTATTAAGTAAATTAAATTTGAAAATATTAGAAAAATGGAAAGAAAAAAAATTGCAAATTCTCTCAGCTCCATATTCAGTTGGCCTCCTACTCCTCACTTGCGTTCTGCTCGCTTGAAAAATTAGAATATGAACAGCGATAGTCCAGTTGGCGAACTCCCCCTCTCCCAACACAGTGATCAGTGGCCCCAAAGTCCCCTTAAAAGCCCGATTTCATAAGCTAAAAGCAGAACCATCCTACTTATTCAATCGGGTTTAAAAATCACAGCTTTTAACTATAAGTGAGATTGGTTAAACGCTGAACCAAACATCCTATTTACTGCCATTGAGCTTATTTTCAATTATAAGCCACGTTTGGGCTAGCAAACGCTAACCAAACAGGCACAATATCAATCTCCTCCAAACGTACATATAAGCCCAAAAGCTACTTTTTCATGCTCAGACCGCTGCTCCAAACAAATTGATTGTCGTTTTGTGTTGCTTTAGCATTTTCTTTGTTGTTACATGGGAAGCTCTCTCTTCACTCTTTCTCCTCTTTCTAATGCTTCTTTTGGCATATTTAATCATTGAAAATAATGATTTATCAAATGGGTATGTTTATTATAATGTTAGAATGATTGCATTTGGTTTTTTGATTATTAGAAAGTTTTGTGTGTGAGTTTGGAGTTCATTGGGATTGTGATTGTTTGTTAGTAATGTCATAGTTAATTGCTTGCTATGGATGTCACCAGATACTTGTGAAAACTTTACAATTAATGATTTTTCGAGTTTTTAATTTTTTTCATAATTTTCATATATTTATTTAGAATTTTTGACAAATTTTTGTTATGAATAATCTATTGGGGCGCCAATATTTTTTTCCAGTTAGGAACTTTGATTGATAATGGAATTTTTGTCATATTTGGATTTTCATTTTGGATTCAAAAGTTAACCTTAAGGAACTTTATTTTTTGATTTGAGATTGTTGTTGTTCTGTTGGTTATAATTGTTAAAATTTTCCTTTTATGTGTTTATTGTATTGTTAGTTGGTTGATTTATATTGTTATTTGGTTGGTTGGATGATATGAAAATTGTGTTAATTATTTGGAATGCCTTATGTTTAAAGAAAAACTCTACCGAATGTTTTATATATAAAATAAACAAGACATTTTCTTTAATTTGTAATTAAGTATTAGTCAAGTTGATTTATTAACTAATGCTTAATTATTTGATTTATTATTTGAATATTTGAATGAAGTAGTTAGAGTTGGGTTTGACAACTATACTCCTTGACTATGTAGAATAATGAATTGTAGGAGAATTAGCAAATAATATGAGAATACGATTGAAAGGTTTCTTAAGTTTGTTTAGAGAAAAACTCCTAATAAAAGTGATTACTTATATTATTATCCTTGTATTAAGTGCTTAAACATAGCTGACGGAGTATTAATGAAGTACTAGTGCATCTTTCGCTAGCACGATGTCCAAAGAGGAGCTCGATCATCGATTATAAGAAGAAACATAGAAGGTTCGAGCTCAACTTAGTCAACAACACAAAGTGAAGATGCAAAAGATGTATGAAGAATTTGATGCTGAGTTCCAAAAAGCTATGATGATGGTTAGCACAACTAAATTCCAAATACCTCGAATGTTTGAATTATCATGATTAATAATCATTTCTTTTCAAGATTGTCAATTCATTTAAATTTATTTAATGTGCTGACTAATTTCTTTCTATATTTTAGGGTTCACCTATGGTGAAAAATGAGAAGGGCAGTAATAATCAAACATTATGATTGTAACCATTTGAACCCTAGATAATAGACAGCCCTGTATTCTTTATGTGGACATTGATACCCCTCACCCCACTGATGATGGTTGGGCATACACAGGCTCAGCAATCCATGAGAAAAAAGTTTCTAAGGATCACATAAGGGTGATGTTGGTTAAAGTTCATAATGGTCAAGATAGTGTCCAAAGCTACTAACAAGGTCCGAATACTAGCCCAAGCCAAAGAAATTTTATTCTGTGGCTGAAAAAAACTCGTTGAAAAATTGACAACAGCAAAGGAGTTGGCGACAAAGAAGGTTGCAAACAAGGTAGCTTCTGAGCTTAAGCCCCTTGACACAGACGTTGCGTCAAAATTTGAAAGTCTAGTGTTGCTTCGTTTTGTGGTAGACCAAATAAGGATGTACTTACTTTTCATATGCCATTTAGGATTTTTGGTTTAGAGCTAACCTATAACTTCACCATCAATTGAAAGGACTTTATTGAGTTCCTAAATTTTGAAGAACTCGATCCAATCTTCATGTATCTTGCCATTTTATAAGTTAAATTTTCATTTTCATATTTTATGCTATACTTATGTGCGCTTTAACTTCTTTCTCATTTGAATAACAAATACCTTAGTCACACCTACAAGGAACAAGGAGAGAAGGGCTCATATGGCTTCATGTGCTTGCTAAAAGTGTAGAAAACATCAAACAACTTGGAACTAGGGTCGGTGTACATGATGACCACAATGACCAAGAGCAAGAAAATAATATATTTTGCACCTTAAGTTGAAAAGTAAGCATACTCTTGTGTTTGACACACACACAAATATTATTATAATTAACATGATTTTTATCTTGTAGTTATAATTTGAATCTTCTTGTTTTTGCCTCCTATGATAACACTATATACTGATTTGATTCCCTACTTGGAGTGCCACAAGACAAAACTAAGGATGTCGTCAAGAAATGAGTTTATGTTTATAAAGTTATTAAAGTTTACAGGGTTAATATACTTTTTAGTTCTTTAAATTTGTCCTCATCTTGGTTTTAGTCTCTCAAATTTCAAATCCTAGGTTTTAATCCCTCTACAGGCAAAATGGTCCAAGTACTTATTGTATTATAAGGACTAATATTTTAAATGAAAAGAAATTCAAAGAACTAAAACCTATGGTTTAAAATTTGAGAGATCAAAACTAAAATGAGGACAAAGCTAAGAGACTAGAAATTGTATTAACCCAAGTTTAAACTAGTGTGCTATAACATTTTTTTTCTCTAATTATTGATAGGGCACTTCAAGGATTTAGTATAATGACCAAAAAGAAAAAGTTGCCATATAACGCCAATTATGAAGGACTTTCCATAACGGTTTTTAGCCAAGGAAAAACTGCTATGGAAAGCTGCTTTTCACTGCAGCTTATAATCACCGTGAAATTCTTAATTTATTACACTGCCTCTAAAACTGTCGTGAACAGGCCCTTTTGATTGCCGTATGATCAAGGAGAAATTAATTAATATAAACGTGTGTGTAAGAATTTAGGAAGATTTAATATAAAGTTTCAAATATCAAGACAATTATTAACGTACGATATAAAATTAAGAGGGATTTGTACTACCTCTGGTATTAAATATAAGAGCTAGTTTGTAGTTTAAATTACATTACAAACTAACTCTTATATTGAGGATAAAAAAATTGTATAATTTAGTATTTTTCTTAATTAAACACCCACTGGTTACCTTCTCCACATGGAAGGAAATCACATGTAACATCTTGAGTTTTATCAGGTTTTAATAGCCTCTTTTGGTTGATTTTGAGGATAGATTAGCGATTTAATGTTGATCTTGGTGTTTGGGTTTGGATTTGAGGTATGTTGGAGGAAAAGGTGAACGTACCCCTCTCAAGTAAGACTTCGCCGCGGCGAACCGGGAGTTCTAAAGGGGATTGTCTTTCGGGCAGGTTTGGCCGCGACGAAGTCTTAGGGACACCGCGGTAAAGTTGTCCAGGTGAACAGGGTTTCCCTCCCGGGAAGGTTTCGTCGCGGTGAAGGTAGGGGTATGCCGCGGCGAAGATTATTCTGGGCAAGCGAGAGTTTCCTCTTGGGAATCTTTCGCCGTGGCAAAGATTGGAGTTCGCCGCGGCAAAGTCGGGTTTTCAGGCGAGTAATCCCTCTCGGGATTAGTTCACAGCGGCGAAGTTATGGGTTCGCCGTGACAAAGGAGTCTGAATCCATATAGTCGCGGGAGGGGTTCAGTTGTACGAAAATTAGAAAAATCTGAGGTAGAGAGAGAGGCTCTACTAGGGTTTCGGTATTTTGGCTTGGAGGGGGCATTTCTAAGGATCCATTACCTCAAGTAAGTGATTTTAACCTCTAATCTACTTTCTTTCTTGGAATTTCTGAGGATTTATGGTGGAACACTAGAGTTTTCTAGGTTGTGATGGAATTGAGGTTTTTGACCGATTGTTTTGAGTTTAATTGATTGCTTCGGGTTAGTCTAAGTTTTTAATCGGTGTAGTTTCCTTGGATTTGAAGAACTTAGAGTTTTGAAGTTAGGGTTTATGGAAAAAGGGAGTTTTGTGATTGAGGATGATAATGTAGAGGTTGATTTTGAGTCTTGTGAATTGGGTTATGTCAAAGAGGGTTAAATTGGATGTTTAATCAGTTTAGATTGTTGTTAGAACTTCAATTGTTCAAATAGGATGTTTGGGTATTGAATTCCTATAGTGGGTCCTTGAGGTTTGAACCCTAATTGATGCTTGGAAGGGGATTTGATGTTTTAATGGACTTTTATGACTTTAGAGTGTTGTTTTGGATGGTTATACCCTTTGAGTTGGGTAGAGTTTTGGTTGGAGCTAGGAATTTTGTGTCCCCAAATGTTGTTTTGGCCACATTATTAGTTTGAAAGCTAATACATGGTGGTTGTGTGTTTGTGTGCTTGTGTAGACCGGTTGTGAGCCTTGTTGGTGCACGGGGCCGTGTTGTTGGTTTGTTTTTCCCTTGCTCAAGCGAGAGGTAACCACTTTCCAATCCTTAGTACATGCTTCTGTGGTAATGTGAGTAGATTTATGTTTTGTGCTCCGAGTAACAATTATGTTCAAAGTGTATGTTGTATATAAAAAGGAAAACTATCTTGTGGGGTTTCGATTGATGATGAATAAATCTTGGAATTGTGAAAGATATGCCACTAAAAGAAGTTAATTATGAAATGTTCAATTACTATTTGATTATGGTTTGAGCATGATACATGAATTGGGAATTGGTGAGAGTTTTTGATAGTTACTACCACGTGGTAAGGCCTCCATTAGCATGATGGTTGGCTCAGTACGTCCCCCAGAATGAGGGATAGGCCTTTTGGCTCCCTACGTCTCCTAGAGTGAGGGATAGGCCTTTTATGGCTCCTTACGTCCCCCACAGTGAGGGATAGGTCGGGTTCAGCTCTTGAAAGTCTCCCAAAGTGAGGGATATGGTTGATGGGAATTGCATCATTGTACTTGCATGACTTGTAGTGGCTATCATTATATATTACTTGTGAACTGCCCCACTTAACACCTCACGAGCACCTATTTAGTAGTACCTTGAATTAGAAAGATTGGTTACTGGGACGTTGTCTCACCTTGTGGTTTACAATGTTTTCAAGTGAAGGTTCCGGGCGTGTGCCATCAGGAAGAGACGCAGAGGCTTGAGCTTGGTTAGCTTTAGGCCTCTAGCCCTTGTGTATGTATGGCTAGTATATATTGCCACATTTAGGACTCCTTTTGAATTATTTTGATTACCCGGCCTTGTTGTAAACAAGAGAGAATGTTATCTCCTTATTTGGGTGGGCCAGAGGCCATTTCTATTGCTTTGTGAAACTTTGATATACATGGTTGAAACTAATTAGATGGGCTAATTTTGATGTCTTTTGTTACCCGGGCCGGAGGCTCGGAGGCCCAATGGTTGTTAATGAATGATTTTAGTTGCATGCAATAGAGTTCGAATTTGAACCGAGTTTAAATGTTAATTTCTAAAGTTATGTAATTTCTTTCTACTATGGTAGTTTGTTGTAACAGCTTTCCTTTTCTACCATAGTAGTGAATTTTACGACGAGTTTATAATGTTTTTGAAGTTAAGGGTTTTACATCACACACCTTCCATCATTTTGGAGGTGCATCTAATATTGGCAAATGGCAAGTCCTTTCACATAAAATAATGCAAAGAAGATTAGCATCATCCTGCGTATCGTATCGATGGCACAGATCAAGGCTTTGGCAAATTGGGAAAATTATGCACCGGTCCCAATAAAGAGATTTTATTCATTTAAGGTCCCACAAAATATCAAAATTATTAGCAAGTCCCAAGGGACCTTAGAGTATTATATTCTAATGGTAAAATAACATCACTACCTCTTAGATTCCCAATTCACATTTTCTTTGCCATTGTGATTAACAGCCTTAGCAGCGACTATTAATAACCTAATGAGAAAGTGTTAACAATATAAAGCAGTATCCGTTGACAACTTACTTTATCGAAACACATAACCTCTTTATAAGAGTAAATTATAACCAAATAGTATAATATAACAATTTTAACACTGAAATGAAAAGCTTTTCGAAACCATTAAGAACTTTAACTAAACCCAATAGGATTATAACAAAATTTTAATGCGGAGATTTATTGAAACCTCAATGGTGAGTATTAATAACTAAAGGAGAGTTGTCGACAATCTGGGCAGTATCTGCTAATAAATGACTTTATAGGATAATATAACCTCTAACAACTATAACTAACTAAATTATAACTAAATAGTGTTAAAGTTCATCTTATGTAGTTGTTATGTTATACTATTTAATTATAATTTGATCTTATGTAGATGTTATATTATCCTATAAAGTTAGTTGTTAACAAACACTGTCTAGGTTGTCAACAGCTCTCATTGGGTTATTAATACTCACAATTAACGTTGTTAACAGATTTTTGCATTAAAATTTTGCTATAAACCTATTGGGTTTAGTTAAAGTTCTTAATAGTTTCAAAAAACTTTCCATTTTAGTGTTAAAGTTGTTGTATTATATTATTTGTTTATAATTTACTCTTATGTGGAGTTTATGTGATCCTATAAAGTAAATTGTCAGCGGATACTACTTAGGTTGTCAACACCTTCTCATTGGGTTGTTAATAGTTACTGCTGAAGTTGTTAATCGTAATGGTAGAGAAAATATGAATTAGGAATCTGAGAGATAGTAATGTCATTTTACAATTAGAATATAATACTCTAAGGTCTCTTGAGACCTGCTAGTAATCTTGATATTTCGTGGGATCTTGGATGAATAAAATCTCTTCCTTGGAACCTATGCGTAATGTTCCCTGGCAAATTTTGTACACATATATTACCCATCATACATGAGTGTTATTCTTGAAATTATATTGCTTTATTTTTTCCACTGGTTTCATATTGCTGCAATTCTTTCTTATTTTGCTAGGAGGGGGCAAAAAGAGTCCTTTGTACATGAGCCAACGCATCAGTTTTTAAGAGATTTTTTTATCAGGTGAATGAAAGTATTCTTACTCAATTTTCTTATTCCTCAAGCTTTTAAAAAATGTTTTTATGAATTAAAGGCATTTTAGAACATAAACTTGATTAGAAGTCATCGATAGACATTTTCTATGTTAATTTTAATTGCCAAATCCCTTTTCAGAATGCATTTAGGCTTAGATTTGTTAGATCCTTGTATTCTTTTCCTATAAAAGCGAAATTTCTCTTTTGCCACAGAAAAGCGAAAATTTTGAATAGGCGACTTGAAATTTTCTTTGAATTCACAAGCCATCAAATGATCCATGATTTTCAATACTACTCCTTACAATTTTAAAATAGTTTTTTAGGTTAAGATGCATCCAACACTTTTAATTATTTTTTTAGATATATCTAACACTTTAAAATATATTTTTCAAATGTGTTCAGTACCCTCAATCATATTTTGGTGCATACAGTACATTGAAGTTTTTTTTCAAGTGAATCCAACATTTTAAATTGTTAAATATAAAATTGCACTAAAAATACTTCAAGATGTTTAATGCAGTATCAAATATTCTCAGATACTGGATGCACATGAAAAAATACTTGATGACGCTAAATTCACCTTTACCCTAATTTTTTTGTGGCAACCTTTGCATGCACATTTCTTAATTTGAGGATAACCAAAAGTTTATTTGATACAACTAACCTTAAGGAAAAATTCATCAAAGATATAAGAGAGAACACATTTATACAAAGCAAAATAATGAATTGACTTAATACAAAACAAGGCACAAGTAAATTTAACATATATGAAGAGATATATGAGCCCTGGAAAAATTATATAACTTTATTCTCTCCCCTGTACAAATTAATCTCTGATACAATAGAATTATCTACAACAAAAACAAATGCCAGTTATAACATAGCAAGTGAACTCTTAGCAACACTATAAAATTCTTTGATTTTTTTAGACAAAATTGTCCTTTTAATCCTTTAAATCCACGGAAGGTTTTAATTTAATCTCTTAATTTTATAAGTTCCTTCTCAGTCTCTAACCTTAACCTCAATACCATTAGTTTTCATCAACAAAAACTGCCTATATTGAATTTAACTTTTTAAATAATAATGCTTGACACGAAAAATCATCATTTGAGACTAATCATATAAGGGTTAGAGGACTGAATAATACTTTATAAAATTAAAGAATTCAACTAAAATATCATATAAAGTTAAAAGATTGGATGTATACTTTTACCTCTTTTTTTTATGATAGATTCAACCATAGATATTCAACTGTTTTCCAAATTAAACAGTGATCGTCTATAAAATACCCAAAATTTGCCATCAAACTGAGTCATTCTTCACCTCATCAGTATCATCAATGAAATGTTGCCATCTCAGTAGATTGGAAAAAGCCGAGCTACAGGCTTCTTCTGCATAGATGCTAAATTCTGGATTTGAATTGTGTGAATGTGGAAGAGGAGGAAACCTTCATCTGCTGGGAGCACTCCAAGAAAATTGCTACAAGGTTCTAATGGCTGTCTTGTTTGTACACATGCAAGAGCAATCTAGTTCATTTTTGACTATCCTCTTCTCACGCTTAATCATCAGCTGAATCAAATCAAGCTTTTTCAAAATTTGGCAGAATATCTCGTTAACTGTTCCATCTTCTGCCTCATATTGAAAGTATCCCTTCACCTAAGACAACAAATTTAAGTGAATGTATTGTTAGTGTCATTTAGTGTTATTTTCTTAATCAGCTAAGGCAAACAACAACCTCTTCCTCCAACACAGTTTCTTTTTTAACAAAATTCGTTAGCTACAGAATAAAGCAATACAGAGATGGGAGCCTTACAAACTCTATCACAATATTTATATATTCCCTCTGATCCTCATTATAAGAACTCTTTATATGCTTCCTAATATAACATGTTTTGGCCGAAGTAATAATTTTTCCCATCTAGCATCCTTAACAAGCCATAAAACTTTCTAAGTAGCTAAACAAACTCTTTTAACTAATGACTTTTATTACGGGTAATTTTAACATTTTACAAGAAATAACTAATTTTAACTAACTTTCTTAATTTATGTATGTAGAGATATTATAGGAGATATTATGAGATATGTAAATATCCTGTAATTAGTATATGGGATACGATATGATATGATTTCATAGTAATGAGCCATTAATACCTAGGCTCCTCTATTGTATATAAATACCCAATCGAAGTATCAATAAAACACACAATTTTCATTCTCTAAATTACATGGTACCAGAGCAGGTTTATTAGGTTAGAAAAAAAAACGTTTTTTTTCTGGTTCGTCCAGCTCAGTGCACTATTCACCGTCCCTACATTGTTCACGGAACTCCAGCCTCCCGTCCTCTACAGTGCACACGTGCCGGTCAACGGAGGTCGCAGGGTCCCGATCGGTCAACCATCGGAGTCTCGTCGCCGTCCGAGCAGCACGTGGCCTTCACGCACCGTCACCCTCCGCTGCTGCACTGTTCACGCGCCATCACGTCGCAGCGTTTTTCCAATGTCTTCTCTTGTTTTCCAGCGCCGTCGCTTCTGTTCTGACCCTTCCCTGCCGCTTCTACTTCCTGGGTCCCATTATTTGGTGTGATTCAGAGCACTTTTGGCTTCCTGAGAAAGCGTTGGCGCTCTGGTTTGTGGAATTCTGATCTACTTTTTATTCTGTGGTCCCTAGTGTGATCCATTTGACTGATTAGTATTGCTGTGATAATTATTATCCTAATGGGTGATAACAAGTCTGTTGTCCCTGAGGTGGTTCCAGTAATCACTAAGATTACTGAACACAAACTAACTTGGAAAAATTATCTGGATTGGAGTAAGACTATTCATATTTATTTTCGGAGCATTGAGAAGGAAGATCACTTGACTGACAATCCTCCTGATGAAAAGGATGCCTCTCGCAAGTCATGGTTAAGAGATGATGCACGGCTTCTGTTACAACTTCGTAACTCTATTGATAGTGAGATCATGCCTTCTATTACTCATTATGAATTTGTTAAAGAACTAATGGATTACTTGGCACTCTTATACTCAGGAAAGAACAACATCTCTCGTATTTACGAGGTCTATAGATCGTTCTATCGGTCCAAGATGCCAATTGATCGTTCCCTCACAAATTTCTTTATGGATTTTAAAAGCACCTATGAAGAGCTCAATGTTCTTATTCCTATTTCTGATGACAGGAAAGTTAATGTGTCTCACCGCGAGTAGATGGCCACCATGAGTTTTCTGACTGCACTACCATCTCAATATGCGGCTGCTCGATCACAAATTTTGTCAGGAGCTGACATCCCCTCTCTTGAAGAAGCTTTCTCTCGTGTACTAAGAACTGAACAAAACCCTTCCTCAGCTCCCATTCCACCTACTAGTGCATTACTCAGTCAAGGCCAAAATGACAATCGAGGGCTCCCTAGTCGCAGTGGTCCGAAACCAGGAGGTGGTAACCAGGAGCCCAAGGAAGTGATATGTTACTACTGCAAGGAACTGGGACATACTAAACGCACATGTCGTAAACTGCAAAACAAACAACAACGACAGAGCTCTGCCCATGTGGCCACAACAACCAGTGATATGGTTACTATCTCAGCTGCTGAGTATGCTCAATTGAAATCTGCAAATCCCCCGGTGAGCACTACTAGTGCAACAGGTAATGAGGCTACTGCCCTTGTCTCTTCTTCCTCCAAATGGATCATAGACTCTGGTACTACTGACCACATGACAGGTAACCGTCATCTCTTCTCTAGCTATACTTCTTATGCCAACCCTTTTGCTATCACCATTGCTGATGGTTCCTACTCTCGTGTCCTTGGATCTGGCACTGTTAAACCTACTCCTTCTATTCATTTAAAATTTGTACTCAATGTCCCGAATCTTGCTTTTAACCTTTTGTCCCCTAGCAAGCTTACTCGCCAATTAAATTGTTGGGTCTCACTTTTTCCTGACCATTGCTTGATACAGGATCTTTTGACGAAGAAGATTATTGGTAGGGCTACAAATCTGGTGGGCATTACTTCCTTGATGATCAGGGGTCTATGCGGTGGCTTGTACTGGTGGTGTCACTCCATTTGAAGCACATTGTCATTTGGGTCATTTATCTTTATCCTCTTTAAAAAAGGTTTATCCTCAGTTTCAGCATTTGTGTCTTTAGATCGTGAGTCGTGTCAGTTTGCTAAACATCATCGTCTACCGTTAGTGTCTAGAGTCAATAAACGGGCTTCGTCCCCTTTTGAGTTAGTGCACTCCAAATTTGGGGTCCGTGTCCAGTTGAGTCCAAAGGTGGTTTTAAATATTTTGTCACATTTGTTGATGATTATTCCGTACCACTTGGTTATATTTAATGAAAAATCGTTCTGAGCTTTTCTCTCACTTTTGTACTTTTGTTGCCGAAATTAAAACTCAATTCAATACGCTTGTCCACACCTTACGCAGTGATAATGCTAAAGAATATTTTTCTGAATCCTTTCACTCTTTTATGCTTCAACATGGCATTCTTCATCAATCTTCCTTTGTGGATACACCGGCTCAGAATGGTGTGGCCGAAAGAAAAAATCGTCACTTATTAGAAGTGGCCCGTGCACTTTTATTTCAAATGCAGGTTCCAAAACCATTCTGGGCAGATGCAGTCTCCACAGCTTGTTTTCTTATTAATCGCATGCCCTCCTCTGTCCTTGATGGTAACATTCCCTACACCACTCTCTTTCCTTCCAAAGCTTTGTTCCCTATTGATCCTAAGATCTTTGGCTGTGTTTGTTTTGTTCGAGATGTGCGTCCCACGGTCTCCAACTTGGACCCTAAGTCTCTTAAATGTGTCTTTCTTGGCTACTCTCGAGTTCAAAAGGGTTATCGATGTTTTTCTCCTACTTTGAATCGTTATCTAGTTTCAGCCGATGTCACTTTTCAGGAATCTGTTGCCTACTTTGCATCTAATGCTTCCACTTCATCTTCTCCACGGCGGAGGAGGATTCCTTTCTGGTATATTCTATTAGTCCAAGCTTACCACCAGCACCAGTTCCCGTATTGGCACCTGGTCAACCACCTTTGTCTCAGGTCTACACCAGACGTTTGAAGGAAACTACTCCTACTATTGCACCACATTCTACTCCACCATTATTGCTTGTCATCTGATCCTGCAGCAAGCATCATGCACCCTGAGCCTGACCCTGCTCCAGGTCTAGATGCCGATCCCTCAATTGACTCTGAGACACCTCCTGTTCCAATCCAGATCCCTCCCTTGATTTGCCCATTGCCCTTCGCAAAGGTAAACGTACTTGTGCCCATCCTATTTCTTCTTTTGTTTCATATAACCACCTCCCTTCTGTTTCTCGTGCCTTTGTTGCCTCTTTAGATACTATTTCAGTACCTAAGTCCCTTCATGAAGCCTTGTCCCACCCGGGTTGGCGTACTGCTATGGAAGAAGAGATGGCTTCCCTTCATTGTGCTGGCACATGGACCTTAGTAGATTTACCAGCAGAAAGAAAGCTATTGGGTGTAAGTGGGTGTTGACCCCTAAAGTTAAGGCGGATGGTACACTTGAACGCCTCAAGGCTCGCCTTGTCGCAAAAGGCTATGCTCAAAAGTATGGTATTGACTACTCTGAGACTTTTTCCCCCGTGGCCAAGCTCTCTTCTGTTCGTCTGTTTATCTCCATGGCCGCTACCTATAGTTGGGATCTCCATCAATTAGATATCAAAAATGCATTCTTGAACGGTGATCTCCTTGAAGAAGTGTATATGGAGCAACCACCAGGTTTTGTTGCTCAGGGGGAGCGTGGGAAGGTGTGTCGCCTTAAGAAATCACTCTATGGCTTAAAACAAAGTCCTCGGGCATGGTTTGACAGATTTAGTACTGTTGTGAAGAACTTTGGCCTGCATCAGAGTAAGTGTGATCATTCTGTGTTCTATCAGCAAACAAGTGCTGGCATGATCCTATTGGTTGTGTATGTCGATGACATTGTGATTACAGGAAACAATCCTTGGGATCTCATCTCTCAAGTCGTTCCTTAACTCATATTTCCAAACGAAGGATCTGGGTTCATTGAAGTATTTTCTGGGAATTGAAGTCATGAGGAGCAAGAAAGGCATCTTATTGACTCAGAGAAAGTATGTTCTTGATCTGCTAAAAGAAACTGGGAAACTAGGGGCTGCCCCGACCAGCTTCCCTATGGTCTATAATCCTTTGCTTGATGCTGATGGTAGCATACCATGTGAAAATCCTGATGAGGCTACTAAGAGCAAGCCATTTGAAAATCCAGAGAGGTATAGGAGACTGATTGGGAAGTTGAATTACCTTACAGTGACCCGTCCTGATATCACCTATCCAGTAAGTGTCCTTAGCCAATTTATGGTTGCGCCAACTGTCCGACAATGGGAAGCCTTAGAGCATGTGTTACACTACTTGAAGGGATCCCCGGGTCGTGGGATATTGTACAAGAATCATGGTCACACAGACATTGAGTGCTTTTGTGATGCTGATCATGGTGGGTCGAAAGCCACGAGACGATCTACTACAGGATACTGTGTTTTTGTAGGAGGCAACTTGGTGTCCTGGAAAAGCAAGAAACAGAATGTGGTGTCACGATCGAGTGCAGAAGCGGAATACAGAGCCATGGCGCAATCTGTATGTGAGATAGTTTGGATATACCAGCTACTAAAAGAGGTTGGTCTTAAAACCTCGTTACCAGCAAAGCTGTGGTGTGATAATAAAGCAGCCCTACACATAGCTTCGAATTCGGTCTTTCATGAACGAACGAAACATATTGAGATTGACTGTCATTTCATCCGAGACAAGCTCAAGGAAAACTTCATCTCTACAGGACATGTCAGATCCAGCGACCAGTTGGGTGATCTTCTCACCAAAGCTCTCAATGGGGTTCGAGTTGAATATCTTTGTAACAAGTTGGGCATGATTGACATCTATGCTCCAACTTGAGGGGAGTGTAGAGATATTATAGGAGATATTATGAGATATGTAAATATCCTGTAATTAGTATATAGGATACGATATGATTGATTTCATAGTAATGAGCCATTAATACCTAGGCTCCTCTATTGTATATAAATACCAATCGAAGTATCAATAAAACACACAATTTTCATTCTTTAAATTACAATGTAAATTTGTTGATAGGTGCTTATAAATAAAGTCAAGGAAAGGGAAGTGGCGGCATCTGTGTAGCAGGAGGGGGAGTTGTCTTCCTCTTTTTATCATCAACCATTTCACCCTCTACATTCTTTCCTCGAACAACATCATTGAGATTTTCTTCTGTTTGTTTTCTTTTCTTGGTTTCTTCCTCTTCTACTACATCACCTTCTTCTGAAAGCTCATTTGTATCAAGGTCAGTCACCATACTGTTAGTGATGTCATTGCCGATCTTACTAGGCCTCTGAATGTCAGGTAGTTGCTTTCCACTTCTCAAACTGATAGCTTTGCACTCTTCATTACCATCCCTTTTTGGATTGGGAATGGTATCACTTGGTAAGCTGCTTCTTATGAGTACATTCATTTGTGAAGCCAGTTGACCCATTTGAACCTCAAGATTCTTGATGGCAGTTTCATGGAGAGAAAATGTTGCCTTATTCTCAGCCCTTGCAGATTCTTGATTTGCTAATAGTTGAGCAAACATCTTCTCAATTTTGGATTCTTCCTTTTGAGGATGCTGTTGTTGCAATTAATGTTGCTGTGGTTGACCATGAAAACTAGGAGGCCCTATTTGTTTAGCACCAGATGGTAATATTTGTGGTGGATTCAAACTTGGCCCATTTCGCCAAGAGAAATTTGGGTGATTTCTCAAATTTGGATTGTAAGTTTGAGAGTAAGGGCTTCCTTGTGGTCTTCATTGCACATTATTCATATAATTGACTATCTCCAAGGTGTATGGGCATTGATCAAAATGATGTTCCTCATTACAATGGTCACAAGTATATCCCAGAGCTTGAAGTGCATGAACTCCTATAGCATTTCCTTTCTTAATCTGCAATTCCAGATTGTCAAATCTCTTAGATATTGCTTCGAGTTGCGATGCAATATCCCTTGATGATGAAGAACTAGGCTCCTTATATCTCCCAGAACTTTTCCTTCTCTTGTTATACTGTTGCATAGTGCTAGATGCCACCTCTTCATACAGTTCATATAGCTCATTTACCTTCATCTTTCCGATTCCTCCTTTTGAAGCGGTATTCAGCATTGTCACTGTCTGATCATTCAACCCATTCCAGAAAGCTTCCATTAGAACATATTTCTTTTGCTCATGATTTGGACAATTTCTCCACATATCCTTGAATCTTTCCCAAGCCTTGTAGAATAATTCATCTGGATGCTGCTCGAAAGAAAGAAATTCACCCCTTAATGTTGCACGTTTGCCCCTTGGAATAAATCTGGCCTTGAACTTAGATACAAGCTCATCCCAAGTCTTAATAGAGTGTTCTGGTAAAGAATTTAACCACGTTTTTGCCTTGTGAGATAACGACATGGGGAACAATCTCAATCGCAGTGCATCTTTAGTAACCCCAGTTTGTTTGAAGTTCTCACAAACCTCTATAAACTTGGTCAAATGCTCATTCGGATCATCCTTAAAATTTCCTTCAAAAGTACCCATCATCCCCAGTAGTTGAATCATAACAGGCTTGATTTCAAAATTCCTGGCTTGAATGTCTGGTAGCCAGATACTTGAGTGAAAAGTCTGCCCTTCTTTATCCAAATAGTCATCCAGGGTGTGCATATCGTTCTCATCTTCCTCCGCCATGGTTTCTTCTAATTCAGATTCAGGTGGTGGTGGTGGTGGTGGAAGTAACTGAGGTTGTTGTTGAATCTCCGGTGTGTTTTCAGTCTCTTCCGACCTGGATTCTTCTTCAGTAACTTCTTCCATAATAACTTCCAGTCTTTCTTGCATGCGTCAGGGGTTACCTACACATTCAAATCAAAAGCAAAAGTATCAAACTTATCAAGAGAAATAAACGAAATAAATACTACTACTTCTACCTATAACCACTACAAATGCTAACTGAAACTTAAGTGTAACCAATCACACAATAAGGACAATCAACCTCAAACACTCTTGCCGTTAGTCCTTGGTAATGGCACCAAAAACTTGGTCACCGAATATCTTAACCGCAAGTGGACGGGTCGCAAGTAATATAAAAAGTATCGTTCCCTCAGAGACTAAGGCTAGATGAGTTGAAAATCATAATTGTGTCTTTGATTAGGTTAAGTGAAACAATTATTGTAAAAGAGTTTGTGAAATGGAATTAGGAAAACAATGGTTTAAAAGCAGTATAAAATCAACTTGACCTTGAAACAATTAAGAGACTAGGATTATTCTTCACTAAAGTACTTCATGAAACCGGATTAATTACTTCTCAAGTAGTGCTTTACAATAAGTTCAGTTAGCCTGGGTTTGCAGAATTGATTAAGCTTTCTCAAGTCAAAACCAAATGTTTACAATCACGATTGAAAAGGTTGCACTTTAAAAACCAAAACCCATTTAGTCTATGCTAGGTCAACAGATACATTTCTGTTCTGTTGACAAACCATCTATTTACTCAATTAAATTTCTGGACTAGTATGTTTTTACCAAAGTTCACGAATTAGTTTAACTTTCTCAAGTTAGACTATCAATCAATCAATCCAAATGATGGCCAAACAAAAGGAAACATTAAGCTCAAAGTAAAAACAACTGAATATTATCATTAACACTCAAGAGATAGTAAAACCAAGTCTCAATCCATACAATAGATCAAAATAACCCTAGAAAAATGGATTTAGCTATACATATCGAGTAAAGAACTACAACCATAAGAGTAGCTAGTAGTCATAGCAGAAACAAGAAGGGAAGAAGAAGAAAACCCAGAAAATTCAAGTTACAAGTTTCGAATCTCTTCTAGCTTCAAGCCTAGAGGTTCTAAGCCTCCAAAACTCCAAACCTTAGCAGAGCCAGCCTCCAAAATTGATCCAAAGTCGAAGTCCCTCGGAAACACCGAGTATCCACCTCTATATGCCCTAATTTTTTAAGTTACCAAGTAAAACGCACAGCTGCGAGGGGCCAGGCGCCGCGGCGGATTCCTTCAGGTGCCGTGGCGCCTATTACAAAATGGGTTTCCTTCGAGGCTTCGGCGTCGCAGCGCACGTGATAATCAACCGTGACGGATTACACCGAACAGGCTTGCTCCGAGATAGCTTAGGCATCGCGGTGGATTCAGTAAGGCGCCGCGGCGCCTTTTACAGAGATGCACTCCTCCCTTTCTGTTTGATCCGCCGTGGCATTTTCTCCCAGAGGTTGCGGCAGCTGACTTCTTTTAAGCTTTTCTCCATTCTTTACTCTCCTCAGGCTTTGTTTCCTGTAAAATTGACTTTCAAACCCAATAAAAGAGCGTTAAATCAGCTTAACTCAGTAGGAATTTTGAGAGGTTATCACAATCTTACCCCTAAACTAATGGCCCAAAAACTGTAATGCTTCTCTTTCTGAGCAAGGGAGCTCTGCAGAAAAAGCAGAGTGAAGAGTTAAAGCACAGAAGAAGATACTATGAACAAACGGATGACCGTCCTTTGAGATTCTCCATTCAGCTTCCTCTTTCTTCCGTGTTAAAATCAATCTCTATGGTGCTTTTCTTCATTTTGGTGACTAAGTATGTTGTTTCCTAATGCTTCATTACTGTCTCTGATTTGGTTCAATTATTATCTCCCTCATTGTTTTTTAAAATGGAAAAACGAAAAAAAAAACTATGACCCTTTGTTTTCTTCGTCTATAGTCGTCCCCATTTATCTTTATTCAGAAAATTCATTGATGTTTGCATGGTTGCTTTAATTTCTCTGGCATTTCCTCACTTGTTTTCGTTCGAACAAAATGTTTGAAGCAAACAAAAATGGAGGAAGCTTTTATTTGGAGAAAAAAGGGGAAGCAAACGGACGTTAGTGGTATTAGGAGAAAAATTGCACCACAATCTATATTAGTTTACAAAGCACGTAGAGAATATCAACACCCTAAACACTACCAAATATCAAGAGTGATGCACTACCAAAAAAAAAAAAAACAGCTTATCATTACCGGTGGAATTTCTATCGCTAAATTTACTGATAGTTAGCCACAGAATTTCATTTTGTTACTCATCTGTTAATAATTTTATCACTCAATTTTTAGCAACAAAATTGGCATAAAATCAGCCGGTGATCTCTTTTATTTAACATTAAAGATAGTTTGGTCTTCACATATTATTTATTTTTGCATTGAAGAATCATGGGCATCCGCAGTAATTTTACGTACTCAATATTATTGAAAACAGGATTGTCTCTGATAGCAGATATTTGTGTCTAGGGGAAAAAAAAGAAATAGCAAGGTCATTTCGAGAGGTTAGAGTGAGTGCGATGTGATAATTGGGCAAGCCCAATGTCAGAGAGGAAGGTTGTGGGAAAATCTGAAGTTGAAAGAGTGAACGTTTCTAGCCCCACCAAGAAGAAAACAGCATCTTGTCAGCTTAATTTTTTCTAGTTCACTATTTTTGTTGCTACACGGAAATCAAGCAACGATGTTCACATTTTTTCAGTAGCATTCAATATTCAGCATCTTAAAATATTTTTTCAATAGCATTTATAATGTTTTGTGCAATTTAATTCTCATGATATTTTTCTCAGTAATGATGAATATCGTGAATATAAAATACTGAGTACTAATGAAAAAATATTTCAAACTGTTGAATTAATGCTACATAATCCTTTTTCTATATGGTAAAATATACTTTCGATACCTTAATTGTATTTAATGTTTTGTTTTCCATCCACTCACTTCATTCTGTTCCAATTTAGTTTGAAACTTTATTTCAAATTTTATTTTTTGCACTCTTAAGTTAAAAATGATTATATTTTCGCATAACTCCATCATATCAAAATATTCTAAAAAAGATTCTATGTGGATCACCATAAGGGAATAAGAACATTAATAGAGTAAATAAGATAAGAAATTAAGGCAGAAAAGTAAAATTTTTATCAAATTAGGAAACAAAATTAAAACTAGATCGAATTCAGAGTTGAAATTAAAATCAAAGAAAAAAAAACAAATGAATGAAAATTTTATATACCTTTAGCCAATCTTTTTTTTTTTGGGTATTGAAACCCATGTAAGATATAAAATCTACAAGTTGTGATTTTTATAATTAACAAAAAAATACAACTTATTTTGTTTAGACTTACCGCAATATGTAGAAAAACATGTCTTCTAGATTAAAACAAAAAAAGTTAATTACATGACCCAAAATTATAGCACCACATCTTATTATTTCACTTTATTCACGTTAATTACAAATGGTGCGTAAAGGTAACAAGCACCTAACATAGATTACAAAACCATAGGCTTTTCCACAGAAGCTGTATTAAGCCCTCTTTTTGGTAAGGGGAAGCAGTCATTTCACCAAAAGGAAAAATTAACTTCATTCTGGTGCAATTAGCTTCTGTGTCATTCGTATATTTCAGGATACTGGTTTGGGTTTTTAAAATATTTTAGGGATATTTATTTGTCTTCTGTTTCTTTATTTTTCATCTTTCACGTCAGAGTGAGTAAATGAAAGCTTGGCACACAAGAAGGAATGGTTTCATTAACACTCTTGCATAACTTTTTGATAGTGGAAGACTAAGACTTTTGAGGGCGATGACCCAAGAATCTAGCTATATATCTGCTCTCCCTTTTCCAAGAGAAACGAACTTGGAAAAGGCACTCGTGGACTTACACTTTCTGGGACTTTTCCTGGAAACTTACTGATAACTTTCTAATTAACGGAGTGGACGCAGTGGATTTAACAAGATAAGGATGAAGTGCCTGTACGAGAATTTGATCTATTCTCTCTCACATACTATTCCAACAATCATCCCCGCTCTCTTATTAACACAACAAAATAGCTAGGACCCGACTTAAGTCTTTTTCGTTGGTAAAAAACCAAGCACCCGATGATTTAATTTCTTTAATGTGAGAATCACGGATTTTTATAAGGATACACAGTTTACTGATGATAATTGACAGGTGATTAACTGGTTGATTACAGGATGAAGAGGGTAAATGGTAGTAAAATAGTAGCAATGAGCTCAGCCTAATAACTGTAAGCCATAAAAACTTCAGCTAATTAGCTAATAAAACTAGATATGATACAATAACTTAAGCCATAAAAACTTCAGCTAATTAGCTAATAAAACTAGATATGATACAATAACTGTAAGCCATAAAAACTTCAGCTAATTAGCTAATAAAACTAGATATGATATAATAACTGTAAGCCATAAAAACTTCAGCTAATTAGCTAATAAAACTAGATATGATACAATAACTGTAAGCCATAAAAACTTCAGCTAATTAGCTAATAAAACTAGATACGATACAATAACTGTAAGCCATAAAAACTTTAGCTAATTAGCTAATAAAACTAACTATGAATATAACAACTCGTTCATAAAAATATAACAGGTAGGTATGATATATTGGATCAGTGAATTTGAGACATTAATTCATTCATTTGACGAAGCAGGGGATTTTTGGATTCAGTCTATAAGTTTGCTTTCCACCCCATTGTACTGATACTGTAACGACTCAATATGAGGATAAAATGTAACGACTCAATATGAGGATACTCATAAGAAAGGCCACGTGTCAAGAAAATGGAAAAGGGAATGTGTTTATCATGAGGACGTTGCAAATGTGGGAGTGAGTGGTGTAGAGGTGGTTTACACTATATTAAGGGAGAGGCGAAATGAGAATAGGGTGTGGATGATTTGGATGATCTTTTCTCTGGTCCCATTCTTTGGGAATCTTCTCTCTCTGACTCTTCTTCTTCTTCTCTCTTCCTTGTGTCTTTTCCCTCTATTTCCCTGTTAATTCATTTTATAGTGTTCTTTCAATATATTTTCAGATGCCTGTACTTGTTACAAACTGGATTGAATCTTAAATACATACTTGTTATTCCATTGTGCTGAGATATTACAATTTAGATCGTTACAGATACTCTTCCATTCTCTTATCTTTTCTTCACACAAGAAAGGCTAAGGAACTTCGAGATGATGGCTTGAGCTCAGGCATTTTAAATGGATATAAGGGGTCTGCGGAGTAAATTTTTTCCTTTTACTCATTTGCATTTACAAATTTGCAAGCTTTGTTTTTAAATATGATACTCCCCCATGCCTTATTATAGCATCCAAATAACCGAATTGTATGATTTAACAAAACTGTCAAGTTAATTAAAAGTAATAAATATGTTAAATATATTTCTTTTAATAAAAGCTAGTTGCTCTCGAGCGTGAGCTTTCTCTTTATCTTTAGTGAGGGGTCCGTACGACGGTTGTCATATTTTTTTTCAAAGAGTGTACTAACTCCGCCGCCCACTGCGATGGAGTAATAGAGTGCTTTCCGATATGTTCTGCATTGCAACAGTGAGGATATAGCGAGGTTTAGGGTGCTGGGGAGTGGAGGTTTCGGAGGTTCGGGGATGGAGGTTGAAATGGAGGATAGTGGTGAACGAAGAGAAGAAGTTGACATGATTAAGCCGAATTGGAATCGCAATGTCGGCAATGACGTTACAAGGAGAGTTTGAGTTGGACGAATAGTATCGGACAGACCAATTAATTGCAATGCGATGAGTCTGAAGATTATTTAAAAAGGATGGAATCTGGAGAAGAGTGTAGAGATCACAGAATTGATGACTAATTCATTCTTGTTTACGTTCAAAGATGAATAGGAGAGAAGAAAAATTCTTAGAGGAAGGCCGTGGCCTTTATTTCGACCAAGCAAGCATATGCTTTGCTGAAAAATAGAGGCCAATTAAATGTTCTTGTGTAGATTTTACTTCAATTTTTAATAAATATTTTTATCTCTCATTTGGCAATGTATAAGTAATTCATATGATATCAATCATTATGTAATTTTTTCACGGAGTCAATGGCTTATAAATAATGCTAGTATTTCATACATATGATTTAGGATTAACTTACCGTCAACACTCCAAAATATTTTTTCAGTGACTCAGCAGTTTAAACTAATTTTTAATGCATCAAACTCCCTAAAATATTTTTTTCAATATGATCCAGTACCCTAAAATAATTTTTGGTACAATTTTACCATTGAAGTATTTTTCTCAACAAGGCACCCTAAGTGCTATTAGAAAAATACTTTAGGCTAATGGATGTACTAAAAATTACTCTTTTTTTTTGGTGAGAAGCAAAAATTACTTTAGAGGTGCACTGAAAAAATACTTTTGGGTGCTCTATGCAACAAAAATTAGTTTGGAATACTAAGTTCTTATGAAAAGATATTTTCAGGTGCTGGATGTTAATTACGCATTTATGTACTGTTAAATGTTAACAATTGATTTTAAAGCAAAGTTACGACAATGTACGCACAATGTAAAATGAATAAAATATAGGACCCATTTGGTTCAAACGCATTGCGCTCTTGCAATGGTAATCTCTACTCCATTACCATGCAAAGCTTGTTTGGTTTGGCTTATTAATGATAATAAAAATTATAATGGTAATATTGATTGCACATTTTTTTTGTAATATCCATTCATATAGAGGAGGTTATGAGTGATTATTGAAGGGCTGCAATCATTTGTAAAATACCAATTTTATCCTCAATAGGCCATGGTCAACTTCTTGAAGCAGATTCGTATAACATGTTGCACGCAGAGGGTTGATGGAGAAAAGCAAGGTTATTAATACTTTGAGTACGATGGTCAAGCTTGATGGTAGAAGGAAATGACAAATTGATCCTGGTTGTGAAGTGGGAGGTCCAACTTTGGATATCAGATGGTTTCCAAGATCTTATTCCTATTTTGAATGTTGGTCTCTTCATGAAACTAGGTCCAGTACTGGCCGTGGCTTTAATTTTCGTCTGTAATTTGACTATTGATTGGTAGTAATGATAATGATAATTAAAAAAGTTCCCCGTTGTCGGAAGGAGGTGCCGAAACGGGAAAGGAAGAGAGAGAATTTATTTCTTGTGCTTGTGATTGAGGGGCATTCTAAACTTTCCATTGTTATTTTCGTTTAATTAAATATATAAAATAATTTTTACCCCATCTTTTTAATAATGACCCATGCAATTAACGTGACTGTAATAAGCATTGCATTGCATTATCGTATGTAAGGATGGAATTGAACCAAACGGGCCTATAGTTTCATAAAATTTTGATACACACACACACACACAAAAAGGATAGAGTTGATTTGTAACTCTACCTTATTTTCCAGATCTCATCATCCTCCGTTGCAGGTTTACTGTGTTGAGAAACAATTCTTGCTCATGGAAGGAGCAAATAAATCTTCTGCAAATGGCAATCATCCAATATTACCACCCAGCTTAGCTTATTCTTGTTTTCTAAAGTTAGATTAACTCCTAAAATAGGCTCTAGGGATCTTTATTTTCTTAATGCTTGTCCTTTATTTTCTGACTTTTTAATTTAAACTTACTTTTTATTTCCCAATGCATTTTCATCTTGTGTCCAAAAAAAAAACAAAGAATATACCAACAAACATATTCCGAATTACGTACCCATAAGCATTCCTTTAACCAATTCATAATTGCTCCATTTATTTAGAGATGAAACGAAGGGTTCTTTTAAGGCTCTGCCAAACTCAAAGGGGCCGGACAAATTATTGGACAAAGGCAGCAGTTTCATATAGGGGTGTTCACGATGCCCGTCCGCCCGGTGCGCCCGCCCAAGCCCGGGAAAAAAAAGCCCAGCCCGGCCCGAAAAATTGAAGCCCGAAAAAAAAAACTTTTGGGCAGGGCATATCACGGGCAGGGCCGGGCTTCGGGCAGGGTGCCCTGCCCGAGACATATTACTTTTTATTTTTTTTTATTTTTTTTTTGGCTTCCAAAATACCAATCATAGCGGCAGCCAGCGACCACTTACACTCACACTCGCTCACTCAGCTCAGGCACGCCACTCACCACTCGACCAGCCCTAGCCAAGCAGCAGCCGCTAACCCCTCGCGAACGAAGTCCCGCTCTCAATCTCCGTCTCACTCTCTTAGTCTCGCCTGTCGCCGTGTCGAGTTCTACCTCTCCCAATCTCCCTCTTCGGCTCTTCCCTCTCAGTCTCTCAATCTCCCTCTCGCTCTCCCTCTGTCTCTCAGTCTCCCTCTTCCTGTCGCTGTGTCACGGTCTACCGGAAGCAACGACTACCGACCAGCTCCACTTCATCTTCCTCCACCGACCAGCGAAGCAGCGACCACCGACCAGTGAAGCAGCGGCACTGACCAGCGAAGCAACTCACAGCAAGGCAGCCTCCAACTCTATTAGTTAGTCTCTCCCACCCATTTTCTATCCGTGTTTCATTTTTGGTGTGCATGTTATTGAGGCTATCTGATATATTAGTTAAGTGAATCTGCAATAATTTAATTCGCATGAAGTTACTAAAATAACTACTTTATATGGCTGCGTCTAACTTATACTTTTGGGCTGTCGTCTTAATCGATCCAAGGAAATGAATTAAGTATGAATGTATGATGCACTGATTAATTACTTAATTAGTTTGTTGCTCTGATTAAATAATCTGATAAGCAATGGTGGGAACATGAATAAGCTTGGAAATTTGATAATGAAGACATTGCTTCTTAGCTAGCGGTTTCGTAAAGGTAGACCAAAAAATGAATAGACATTAATTTGTGCCATCACCCATCAGGATTATTCTTTAGGCAGCTAGCAGTTTGATGTGTTTTGTTTTGATACTATTGGACGCCTTGCTGTTTTGGCCATTCCTTTTTATTAGACCCAAATACGGAAGATATGACCAATTTTTAAGGAGATTAATTATGGTATGAGAATTCAATAATAATCACCCCTTGGCTTCAAGGAACACCTTATTTTGCTATATTGTTATAGTAAAGTATTATTGTAGCTCATTAATTTGTTCAACCTTTGCGGAGGTATACCTTTTAATTAATTTGTCCAGGATTATCTTTGTTCAATTCATATAGCCTCAATAATTAAAAGGTATATATATATATATGTTGCTTTTATTTCTTAGCTTAAATCAATTAACAATCATACCAAAACTGAAACAGCTTTACACCTTTTGGATTCATTGAAGAGTAAAGTGTTCACCATATATTACTTCATAATTTGGTATGTAATTATTCTTTGATTTTCTTTCCTAGGTGTTGCTACATCTGGAGGAGAGAATTGAATGGCTATTGGTGGTTGAAGGGTCATTTTATAAGCGTGATTGGCTAAGTTGGTAAGGTGCATCTATTCATTCTTTAGAATTTAGAAGTACATTTTTTTTAAAATTGTTTTGTTTCTAATATGTTAAAGTTATAATTACTTTTATTTGTATTTTTTCAGGTGTTCTATTTTTTTGTGGAAATTGTGGAGAGTGATGCCTTTTGAACTTCAAAGCTTCAGTTATAATATTGAGATTGTCTTGCTTGAAATGCATTATTGATGTTATTTAATTGGATAATTGTTAAGATATGTTTTGGATGATTTCTGGATGACTTCACTTGTTTTGAATTATTTTTAGATGATTTTAATGTGTTAAAATGTGGAATTATAAAATGTAATTTTTAGGTGTGTATAGAATTTTTTCCCCATGATATGAGGGTAGGGCATCACTCTTTGGGCAACAAAGCCCGCCTTGCCCAGCCCTGCCCATGCCCTGCCCAAAATGGTTAGGGCTTCTACAGGCAGGGCCGGGCATCGGGCTGCAATTTGTAGCCCGCTCTTACTTCGGGCAGGGCATCGGGCAGGGGCTCTGCCCTGCCCAGCCCTGCCCATGTGCACCCCTAGTTTCATATATTATAGCATACGAAGGACAAACAGTCACGAGAAGCTCCCCCCCCCAAAAAAAAAAATCCCCTTCCGAGGTAAAGGACAATGTTTCAATGATTGAGAAGTGAAAAGCGGGAGACATAGTCAAGGGTTTTAACCGCAGCAAATTTTTGTTGCTTTATTTTTCATCTTTTCGTGTCAGAGTGTTAAGCATCTTTGTCCCAAAGGTAGGGGCAGTTTGTGAATGAAAGCTTGGAACATATAGGAAGGAATACAGGTTTCGTTAGGAATATAGGTTTCATTAATACTTTGGTTAACTTTTGATAGTGGAAGACCAAGACTTTTGAGGGTGATGACCTGTGAATCTAGCCATCCGGTAATTCCCCCTTTCCACTGAATTTGGAAGTACTCGTGGAATTACACTTTGGGGAAGTTTTGCTGGAAACTTCCGGCTTGAGTAATAATTTTCTGATTAACTAAGTGGACATAGTGGATTTACCAAGATAAGGATGAAGATTCTTTACAAGAATTTGGTTTATTCTCTCTCATATATTATCCTAACAGTCATTCTCACTCTCGGATTGACCTCAACAACAACCAGAGGAGTAGTATTTTATAAAATATTACATTTGAATCATTCATTTTTTGATTTAAAGGTGGAGAAGGGATTCTAAGAAGAAAAGAAGAAAAAAGATTATGAGATGTGATACATATTGTCACTTAAAAAAATAGCACTTGGTATGAATAACAGTTGGACATGTAATTTGACAAACTCAATTATTTTTATATATTTTGGTATCTTTTATATGAGTTTTATCAGCTTAATTGGTCCCTTTTTGCCTTAATTGATTTATTTTGAATTATTATTTTATAGGGGCAAAATTGTCATGTTTTGATTTAATTATGATTAATTGATTTTTAAAGACAATTAATGCTACCTTATCCTTGAATTTTGCTTGCAGGTCCTTGGAAGATTCAAAAATAATAAATAAATAAATAAATAAAAAGAAAAAAACTAAATTAAAAAAAATATAATAATAAGGTGGGGGCAAAACGCAACGTTTTACTCCAACCTAATAATCATCATCTCCAGCGAGCGGATGGGGGGACGCCGAACTAAACGGGGAACGAGCAAGCTTCGAGTGGCGAACAGAGCACACACGAAGAGGACGGAAGCGCAAGAGGGAACTGACGGCAAAACCAGCTTGACGGCGCTGGAACACGAGACACCAAGAGCTAAGGCGCAGCGAAAGCGGAACGCGAGAAGGCGACGCTGAATGAGCTTGGAGGTAGAAGCGGAACAGAGGAGGCGGCACATGCGACGCTGAACAAGCTGGGGCGGTGAGCGACACACTCTTCATCATCATCTCTAGCGTCCCTTCATCACCATCATCTTCATACCTTCTTCTTCTCCTGGGCACGAATAGCGACAGCAGAGGGGGAGGAAGGGATTCAGCGTGAACAGTGTTCTTCCATGGGATCCTGTAGCAAAATTCTGAATATGACATTTTTTATGGCAAACCGAGGCTAGAATCTATAATTCTCTAATTCAACAATAATGGCAGGAGTTTGGATCATCAAAGGGGAGTTTTAGTTGCTTTAATTTCCTATTCAATAATTGTGTAACAATTCCTAGGTCTTAGGATAGTTTTTCTGATTATTGGGATAATTGTATTGCTTAATCTGATTATATTTGGGGATTTTTGTGGTTGGATTACTGTTTAGCATTTGACATTGGGTTGTTTATAGCTTTGATTTCAATTATAATGTTGTGGTTATGACATTTGTATTGATTTTGGAGTTAATATATTGTGATTTTCTAAGGTGGCTTAGAATTTTGGATCATATTGTCTCTTGCTAGCTTTAATTCTGTTATTTTGGATTTAAGAGTTCTAATTAAGCAGTGGTTTTTAGCATCCTTAATCCCATTTAACTATTCTGGTTGCAGTTAGTAAGTTGGGATTTTAGAAAAATATTTTGTGGCAACTCGAGGTGGCTCGGTTGTTGGATTAAAAGCTTAATTATAATTCTTAATTCATTGTCTTAACTCCCACATCTTTTAGAGTGATGATTGCCTGCGTTGTTGAATTGGAGGATTGATTATCATCAGTGTTATTTGTGTGTCTCATTTTCATTTCTTTCATCTTCAATTATTTCAATCATCTTTTATATAAAAGAAAATAACAAAAAAAAATATTTTAATTTTAGTTTAATTCAAGGCATTTAGTTAGCAATTCCTCAAAATCAAAATCCTTTTTATAGTTTACGTTATTTGCATTTATTTACTAGGGTTTAATTTCGTTTTCGGCTTCTCAAAGTGAAACGACCCGAGTTTTGCACTATATTGCATTAATTCGATTAATTTTTGGAGTAACCCCAAAGCGACAATTAAGGGAAGTTAACTTCAAGTGGCGCCGTTGCCGGGGAGCCAAGAAATTGGTTCCCTAGTAATTAAGTGTCAAGTAGCCTTGATTGGGGTTCATTTGTTGAGCCTTTTTAGTTTTCATTTTTGTTAGTTTTTGCATTTTCTTTAGTAGTTTGCATTTGTTTCTTTTGATTTTTCATAGCATTTTTTTCTTCTTCTTCCTTTGCATAAAAAAAAATTCAAAAATACAACTAAATATCTTGATTTTTCATTCATTGCATTTTTCATTCTCATACACATACACTTGCATTGCATTGCATTCATCTGTTTTCTTTTGCTTAATTGCTTCTGGTTGATTGATTGTTTATGCCAAGAAAGGGTAGGTCTAAAACCCTAGTTCCTTCCAATCATGAGCTTCAAAGTTCTTTAAGAGAAGTTAGACAAGACCAAAGGGTAGAAAGGACTAGTGAGGTTGAACTAGACAATTTAACTGATCTAGATTTGGTGGTTGACTTAGGTGACATAATGGAAACAGTTAATAATCCTAATGGTAACAACAATGGTAGTAATGAGAGAGGGGGCAATGGACATAATGGGGAGCATGATAGAGTAGGAGAGAATAATGGAGATAACCCTAGAAGAAGAACCATTAGGGAAGCCACTACTTCTGATGCAAATTATGATCCTTTTAATGTTGCATGCCCTAATGTTGATGTTAATTTTGAGACTAAAGGTCCACTGCTTAATTATTTGCCTAAATTTTATGGTTTGACAGGTGATGACCCATACAATCATCTGAAATCTCTCTCTATGGTATGTGCTAGCATGAAGCCTGTTGGGGTTAATCTGGATGAGGTTCTTTGGAAGGTATTCCACTTGTCTCTGGAGGGCAAAGCGCGAGAATGGTACATGAGCTTGCCTAGTTATATGGCAGATGCCTACCATAACTGGAACAACCTCAAAAAAGCATTCTTGGAGAAGTATTTCCCTGCTTCCCGGACTTCCACATTGAGAAAAGAGATCTACTCTGCAAAGCAAGATTATGATGAGTCACTTTATGACTATTGGAACCGTTTTCAGGACTTGCTTTCTAGATGTCCACACCATCAGATTCCAGATGAGCAGTTAGTCTAATACTTTCATGATGGACTTAAGACCCAAGATAAGGGGATGTTGGATGCTGCTTCTGGGGGTTCTCTCATTGATTTAACTGCTGAGGAGGCATGGGAACTTATCAAGAAAATGGCCTTGAACCATCAACAGTACAACATCAGGGAGTCTAAAAATATCAATGCAATGCATGCTAATCCTTCTTCAGTCCACATTCCTCAATTGGACACATTCACTTCTCAAATTGCTGCTTTGACTACACAGTTGAATAAGCTTGCATCTCACACTCCCCCTATTGACACTCGGAATCCTAATTCCATGGAGATGACTGCACCTAGTTGTGAGCATTGTAACTCTGTTATGCACATCTCTGCTGCTTGCCCTCATAGATATGAGGATGTTTCCGCCATGTATCAAGGAAGGGCCAATCAATCTAAGCAATGGAACCCATACTCAAACACATATAATGAAGGATGGAAAGCTCATCCAAATATCTGATGGGGAGGAGGTGACAATAGGCAGGTTCAAGAGGGGTTTCAAGGGAATATGGTTCCTCAAGGGCAATCTTACTATGGAGGGTTACAAGGAGAATCTTCTAGAGCCATGTCTACCCCACAGCAATCACAGTCTAAGGATGATGAGCGGCTCTCTCGAATACTCAAGGGCATTGAGGCAATGACTGAGCACATATCTAAGTTGAAGCTAAATCTGAAGCTAGATTTGCAGCCCTAGAGAATAGGATGGAGCAATGGGAAACTAGAACCTCTAATTTGACTTCTTATGTCACTAAGTTGTCAAATAGTGTGAGTGAACAGTAAGCTAAGGCTAGTGGTTCAATGCCTTCCAACATGGTGATAAATCCTAAATCTTTGAATGCAATTACATTGAGAAGCGGTAAGGAAATTGGTGCTAAGACAGTGTAATTCAAAGATGATGAAGAGGGTGAAGAACCGGTTGACAAAGAGATAGAAGTTGAGTCTCCTCCTTCTAAAACCACTCAAGACATTCCCAAGACTACTCAAGAGACCTCCATTCAATCCAAAGAGCCAATAGAGAAAGGATCACCTCCCAAAGGTGATGAGGTAAACATTTCTGACTTGCCCTTTCCTCATTCATATCTCATGAGTAAGAAAGTTGTTGAAAAGAAAGATAATGATGAGCTTTTTGAAATGTTTAGCAAACTTGAGGTTAATGTGCCATTACTTGATTTGATTAAGAAGATGTCTAAGTGTGCTAAGTTTCTAAAGATCTATGTACAAACAAGAGGAAGTATAGGCATAGTGAGAGAATCCAACTGGGGTCTAGTGTTAGTGCTATCTTCAAGCCACAGCTACCTATTAAGTGTAAAGACCCGGGTTCCTACACTATTCCCTGTACCATAGGCAAAAAAAACATTTCACATGCCTTACTAGACTTAGGTGCAAGCCATAAATGTTATGCCTACCTCTATCTATAAGAGTTTGGGTATTCATGCCTTGAAAGACACTAGTGTTGCGCTAGGTCTAGCTGATAGGACTGTGAGACACCCTAAGGGCTTTCTTGAGGATGTTCTTGTGCAAGTGAAGGGTCTTGTGTTCCTAGCTGACTTTTATGTGCTAGATATGACTGATGAGATTAAAGCCGATAGCACTTTGATTCTAGAAAGACCTTTTCTTAGAACAGCCCAAACCATAATTAATGTGAAAGACGGAGTCATTACCATGGGCTTTGGGGACCAACAGATTACCTTCAACATTTCTGATGCTATGAGTCAAGGTTATGCAAATTGCTCTTACTTGGGTGTTAATTTGATTGATTGTGCTGTTAATGATGTTGATGATTTGCATGAATCTGAGATGCATGAACATGATTGGTATGGTGAGATTGCTGAGCATGATGATGCATTTACTTGTTTATCTACCCCTCATTCTTCTTCTTTTTGCTCATATTATGGTGACGTGGTGTGTGTTAACTGTTTAGAAGTTGATCACCTCCTTCCCATCTCTCATGATTTTAATGCATCATCTTGTCTTAACTGTGATTCTGCCTTGAACATTACACTTGATGATAGCCTTGAGAAAGGCGAGTTTGTTGATTCTGCAGGTACTGATGATAAAGGAGCTGTTACACAAGCTACACCGGTAGCTTCTCCTTTGAGTGGTGCTGGAACATTAGAAGAGGCTAGCAACAAGCTTGCTACTGACTTAGTCACTTCTAATCCCACTCTTTCTTGTGATTTACTTGATGTTTCTATCGATAAAATTGATACCGATCCTTCTTTTTGTAGGTCATCTAAGAATGGCACTGAGTTGGGAAGTGGAGGACATACACATCATGATGAGCTTATATCTCGTTCCCCAAGCCATATGGACATGCCGCTTGCATTGAATGCACTTGACATAAAAGAATTAGTTCCTTCTGTTGTGCAACCTCCTGATTTAGAACTAAAACCCCTTCCCTCTAATTTGAAATATGTCTTTCTTGCTGCTGATTTTAAATTGCTTGTTATT
This sequence comes from Neltuma alba, assembly GCF_004799145.2. Taxonomy (NCBI): domain Eukaryota; kingdom Viridiplantae; phylum Streptophyta; class Magnoliopsida; order Fabales; family Fabaceae; genus Neltuma; species Neltuma alba. The sequence goes on along the minus strand of NW_021635529.1, from coordinate 436,201 downwards.
ATTTCCAGTTCTTTGAGTAGTTCTGAAGAAGAAAGACTAATTTCTGTATTAAAGAGTCATAAAAGGGCTATAGGATGGTCTTTAGGGGATATTCCGGGGATTAATCCCTCAGTTTGCACACACAGGATCCTTTTGAATGAAGGGTCCAAGCCAGTTAGGCAACCACAGAGGAGACTGAATCCTCTCATTCTGGATGTGGTTAAGAAGGAAGTCTCAAAGTTGTTGAGTGCTGGGATCATCTATCCCACATCAGACAGTGAGTGGGTAAGTCCAGTACAAGTAGTACCAAAGAAGAGCGGTATCACAGTAGTGAGAAATGAAAATGATGAACTGATTCTAACTAGGGTTCAAAATGCTTGGAGAGTGTGTATAGATTATAGGAAGTTGAATGATGCTAAGAGAAAGGATCACTTTCCATTACCTTTTATAGATCAGATGTTGAAAAGAATTTCAGGAATGTCTCACTATTGTTTTCTTGACAGTTTTTCTGGCTATTTTCAGGTGCCTATCGCTCCTAAAGATCAGGACAAGACTACCTTCACATGCCCTTTTGGTCCCTTTGCTTATCGAAGGATGCCATTTGGGTTGTGTAACGCTCCAGGCACCTTTCAAAGCTGCATGATGGCGATATTTAGTGATCTTCTAGAGCAAAACATGGAAGTTTTTATGGATGACTTCACTGTTTATGGTGAGAGTTTTGATGAGTGCTTGAATAGCCTAGAGCAGGCTCTTGAGAGGTGTATCGATAAGAAATTGGTTTTAAACTTTGAAAAGTGTCATTTCATGGTTGATAAAGGGATAGTCTTAGGTCACCTCATCTCCCAAAAGGGGATTGAGGTTGATAGGGCCAAAATTGAAGTTATTTCATCCCTTCCTTATCCTACTTGTTTAAAGGATTTGAGGTCTTTCTTAGGGCATGTAGGTTTCTATCAGCGCTTTATTAAGGATTTTAGTAAAGTTGCTTTGCCTCTTTCTACCTTATTGAAAAATGATACTGAATTTAAATTTGATGATAAGTATAGACATGCTTTTGACACTTTGAAATCTATGCTTGTTTCACTTCCTATTCTCACTGCACCTAACTGGAATTTACATTTTGAGTTGTCTTGTGATGCTTCTAACTTTGCAGTAGGTGCCATGCTCGGACAAAAGGAGGAGAAATAGTCTAGAGTCATAGCATATGCCTCCAAGACGCTTGATTCCGCTCAAGTGAATTATACCACTACAGAGAAGGAATTGTTTGCTATTATTTTTGCTTTGGATAAGTTGGGACAGTATCTAATAAAGTCTCGAGTGGTTGTCTTTACAGATCATGCAGCGGTTCGATACCTATTTAAGAAGCCTCAGTCTAAACCTAGACTGCTGAGATGGGCTTTGCTGCTACAGGAGTTTGATATTAAGATCAGAGATAGAGCTGGAGCGGAGAATCATGTAGTTGACCACCTTAGTCGGTTACCTAAAGGCACACAGGGAGTTGACTCTTCTGATCTTGTTATTGACTCATTTCTTGATTCTGCACTTTTTGCCTTGGCTGTTCATGAGCCTTGGTACTCTAATATAGTTAATTATCTTGTCACTGACCTTATACCTCCTTCTATGTCTAAATTTCATATTGATAAGCTGAAGAGGGAGGCAAAATACTATATCTGGGATGCTCCAATCCTGTGGAAGCAATACAGTGACCAGATCATTAGACGCTGTGTTCCAAATGATGAGATCCACTCTATCCTTACCTTTGCACATTCTTTATCTTGTGGGGGGCATTTTAGTGCTAATAGGACTGCTAGGAGGGTTTTAGAGTGTGGTTTTTATTGGCCTTCTCTATATAAGGATGCTTATTCTTTCTGCAAGTCTTGTGATAAGTGTTAGAGGTTTGAGAGTTTGGGTAGGAAGCATGAGATGCCTCTAAGACCTGTGCATTTTTGTGAAATCTTTGATGTGTGGGGCATGGATTTTATGGGTCCCTTCCCTTCGTCTTTTGGGTTTTCATACATATTACTTGCAGTAGATTATGTGTCTCGATGGGTAGAGGTAGTGCCAACTAGGAAAGATGATGCTTCTACTGTTGCCAAGTTCTTACGTTCTCATATCTTTTACAGGTATGGCATTCCAAGAGCAATCATCAGTGACCAAGGAACACACTTCTGCAACAGGACCATCAAGTCTCTATTGGCTAAACATGGAGTCAATCACAAGTTGGTCACTCCTTATCACCCTCAGATGAATGGGTTAGTTGAAGTCTCTAACCGAGAAGTGAAGCGAATACTTGAGAAGATCGTGAAACCATCACGTAAGGACTAGAGTGAAAGGCTTGAGGAATCTCTTTGGGCTTACAGGACTACCTACAAGACCCCTATAGGCATGTCCCCCTTCCGGTTGCTCTATGGCAAGGCTTACCATCTGCCTATGGAGATCAAGCACAAATCTTATTGGGCAATCAAGGCATGTGATGCAGATCTTGAATCTTCACTTGTCAATCGGAAGATGCAACTGCAGGAACTTGAAGAAATGAGACTTGAGTCCTACGACAATGCCAGAATCTACAAAGACAAGCTGAAAATGATTCATGACAAACAGATTCTGAGGAAGCAGTTTTATGAAGGTGACAAGGTTCTGAAGTTTAAAGCCCGGTTGAAGCTGATGCCCGGGAAGTTTGTCACCAAATGGGAAGGTCCGTTTAGAGTTACTAAAGTATATCCCTTTGGCACGGTAGAGCTCGTAGATGAAGAGACCAGTATAACTTCACAAGTCAATGGCCATCTACTGAAGCACTACCACGAGGATCAAAGACCCCCCTGATCACCCGGTTGTTCCCTTCCACCCTACTCTTTTACTTTCTGTTGTATTGCTGATGATATCTGTTTGCTGAGATAGTTAGGAGTAAGTGTAGGGGAGGGAACTTTTCCAATAGTTGTAGTTGTAGCTGTTTATTTCTGTTTAGTAGTTGTTTGTCTTGTTTCCTCTTGATTCTGCCATCTCTTCTGATCTCTTGATTTATACTTGTCTATTTTCATTTCACATTATCTTAACATTGAGGACAATGTATTGATACGATTTAGGATTAGGTTACCTTCAACACTCATATTTTTTCGGTAACTCTCAGCATTTTAAACTAATTTTTGGTGCATCAAATACCCTAAAATATTTTTTTCAATATCATCCAGTACCCTAAAGTAATTTTTGGTACAATTTTACCATTGAAGTATTTTTCTCAACAACAAGGTACCCTAGGTGCTATCAGAAAAATATTTTAGGGTAATGGATGTATCAAAAATTACTTTTCTTTGCTGAGGAAAAAAAAACTTTAGAGGTGTACTGAAAAAATACTTTAGGGTGCTCTATGGACCAAAAATTTGTTTAGAATATTAAGTACTTATAAAAAAAATATTTTAAGATGCTAGATGTTAGTTACCCATTTATGTATTGTTAAGTGTGTTAACAATTGATTTCAAAGCAAAGTTACGACAATGTACGCACAATGTAAAATGAATAAAATATAGGACCCATTTGCTTCAAACGCACTGCACCCTTGCAATGGTAATCTCTACTCCAGTATCATACAAAACCTATTTGGTTGGGCTTATTAATGGTAGTAAAAATCACAATGGTAATATTAATTGCATTTTCTTTTTTTTGGTAATATCCATTCATAGGGAAGGGGTTATGAATGATTATTGCAGGGCTGCAATTCCTCATAAAATTCCAATTTTATCCTCAATAGCCCATGTTCAACTTCTTGAAGCAGATTCGTACATGTTGCATGCAGAGGGTTGATGGAGAAAAGCAAGGTTAGTAATACTTTTAATACGATGGTCGTGCTTGATGATAGAGGGAAATGATAAATTGATCATTATATGGTTGCGAAGTGGGAGGTCCAACTTTGGATATCAGATTGTTTCCAAGATCTTATTTCTATTTTGAATGTTGGTCTCTTTATGAAACAAGGTCCAGCACTAGCCGTGGCTTTAATTTTCGCCTGTAATTTGACTATTGATTGGTAGTAATAATAATAAAAGTTCCCCGTTGTCGGAAGGAGGTGCCGAAACAGGAGAGGAAGACAGAGAATTTATTTCTTGTGCTTGTGATTGATGGGCATTCTAAACTTTCTATTGTTATTTTTCGTTTGATTAAATATAAAAATAATTTTTTACCCCATCTTTTTAATGATGACCCGTACAATTAATGTGACTGTAACAAACATTGCATTGCATTATCGTATGTAAGGATAGAATCGAACCAAACGGGCCTATAGTTTCATAAAAATTTGATATATGTATATATAAGGATAGAATTGATTTGTAACTCTACCTTATTTTTTAGATCTCATCATCCTCCGTTGCAGGCTTACCTTGTTCAGAAATAATTCTTGCTCATGGAAGGAGCAAATAAATCTTCTCGAAATGTCAATCATCCTATATTACTACCTAGCTTAGCTTATTCTTTTTTTCTAAAGTTAGATTAACTCCTAAAATATGCTCTAGCTAGGGATCTTTATTTTCTTAATGCTTGTCCTTTATTTTCTGACTTTTTCATTTGAACTTACTTTTTGTTTCTCAATACATTTTCATCCTGTATCTCAAAAAGAAAAAACAAAGAATAATACCAACAAACATATTCCGAATTAGGTACCCATAAGCATTCCTTTAACCAATTCATAATCACTCCATTTATTTAGAGATGAAACGAAGGGTTCTTTTAAGGCTCTGCCAAACTCAAAGGGGCCGGTCAAATTATTGGACAAAGGAGCAGTTTAAGGACAAACAGTCATGAGAAGCTATTTTCCCCCCTAAAAAATTTCCCCTTCCGAGGTAAATGACAATGTTTCACTGATTGAAAAGTGAAAAGCGGAGACCTAGTGAAGGGTTTTAACCGCAGCAAATTTTTGTTGCTTTATTTTTCATCTTTTTGTGCCAGAGTGTTAAGCATCTTTGTCCCAAAGGTGGGTACAGTTTGTGAATGAAAGCTTGGAACATATAGGAAGGAATATAGGTTTCATTAATAGTTCCGTTAATTTTTGATAGTGGAAGACGAAGACTTTTGAGGGTGACGACCTATGAATCTAGCCATCCGCTAATTCCCCCTTTCCACTGAATTTGGAAGTACTCGTGGAATGGGGGAGTTTTCCCGGAAACTTCCGGCCTGATTAATAATTTCTAATTAACTAAGTGGACATAGTGGATTTAACAAGACAAGGATGAAAATTCTTTGCAAGAATTTGGTCTATTTTCTCTCACATATTATTCTAACAATCATTCTCACTCTCGGACTAACCTCAGCAACGACCGACCTTGATATTCTCAGAATTTTCTTTTTCATTTTAATAATACCATTTACACTATAAAATGGATTTCATATTTAGGACCGGGGGAGTAATATTGTATAACATATTGCATTTGAATCATTCATTTTTTTATTTAAAGGTGGAGAAGGGATTCTAAGAAGAAAGGAAGAAAAAGGATTATGAGATGTTATTCATATCGTGTCACTTAAAAAAATAACACTTTGGTATGAATAACAGTTGGACATGTAATTCCGAGACAATCGAATTGTTTTTTTATTAAATGACACAATCTATAATAATAAAAAAATAAAAACATTACAATGTTTAATTTAAAATTTTAAAAATTAGGAAAATGATATGAACTGATTCAAATTTTTGCGGTTTTTGTGTATTTTAGCCTCACACTGCATATAATTTTCTAATTAGCTAATGAAATTAAATATAATATTATAACAACTAGTTCGTAAAGGTAACAGATGGGTATGAGGTTTTGCCAATTACAGCTTTTATGTGATTTATCTTGATATATTCAGTCAATTTTGAGACATTAGTTCATTCATTTTTGCGAAGCAGGGTTTTTTTTTTTTTTAAATTCAATCGATAAGCTTGTTTTCGACCCCTTCTTATTCATCTTCCAGGCTAAAGAACTTGGAGATGATGATGGCTTGAGCTTATGTATGCATTTGAAATGGTTAAGGGATTTGTGGAGTAATTTTTTTATTTTTTCCCCTCTCCACTAATCATTTCCAATGTACAATGTTGCATTTATTTAAGTTTTAAACCTTGTTTTCAAATATGATATCCTTTATTGCAATCTCTTTTAGAGAGTAAATGATACGGAGATATATAGATTGGCTTCAACCTTCCACTATACAGCAAATAATTGTTGCTTTATTTTTCGCCTTTCCCCTTGTCATATGGTTAAGCATCATTATTGTAATTAAGTTGTCACATGCGTGGGGACATTTATGATAGAGAGATTGGAAGTGCCAGGGTAGTTGCGTGGATGATGACACTTATTTCTTGAATCTATCTATCTACTCCTTTTTGTTTTTATTATAAAGCAGATTTAACTACATCAAATTCAAAGAGAAATGGTTAAATCATTAGCTTTGCCTGAAATTAAAAAACAAAATCTGAACATATCCATATTTAATTCCATAAATTACATCCAATAAGTCATGTAAATTCCAATTAATGAGATAATATTGGAAACATGAGATCAGTTGGTAATCTATAATATGAAGAGTCTATTTTTTCGGAAGGTATCTTATCATAAGGAGTTTTTTTGTAATTTTTTTTAATAATGTATAGGAGGGAAAGGGATTACTTTTCGATGCACTGGAATTGCAGCGTCGGTGACTTCTAATTAACTGGGTGAACACAGTGGAGTTGGAAAAGATAAAGATGAAGATATTACTCCACAAAAAGGATCTACTTTTGGTCAGCCACGCTTCTTATATATATATATTTTTTTTTGGCATCCTCTCATACATTATTCTAACAGTTATTCTCACTCTCTAACTAGCCACCCTCAAATTTGATCTTTGATAAGTCTTCTCGAGCCTTTCCATTCTTGCTGTCGTGTAGTTAAGACCTAGTTTCCCCGCTAAGCACTGTGATGAGCACCAATCACCCAAACACATCGTTTCAATTAGTAGCAAGCAAGGCTCCATTGTTCTATTCATTCAGTTGTAGTTTTTCAAAAATTGTGATTCCTGACCAGATACGGAATCACGAAATGATTGATGGCAAAAATACTTCTTTTATTTTCATTAGGAAATTATGATTAGAAAAAAATTATATATCAAGAATGAAATCTCAAAGATAATGTAATTAAATAAATAAAATTATTTTCTCAACATTAACCTAATTAAAGAGTCTCTAACACGCTTGGCACCAACTTTTAGAGGAAAAAGAGTTTCTGCGATTGAGGTTGGGGGAAGACATGAAATAAAAAAAGCTTTGAGATTGAAGGTGTCCGAACTAAAAGTACTACAGGAATTTTTGAAAGTTTCTATTCTTTCAACGCAAAGTTTCAGATAGAAGGAGGAGCTTGACATTCTAATCATAGGTTGGTTTTGAATCTGTCTATAATTTCTAGTTGTTTCTTTAATTACATATATAATATTTGTTTGGGTGTAAATAAGGACAGCCACCACCGATGAGGCTCCCAGAAAATTGGTTCTGCGAGAGAAACGGAGTCTAGCCTCATCCATTGTAGTCTTCCCACATTACAGCAAGGATATTTCAGAATTGGATGGTTAGGATTATCATATAACCAATGGCAAAGATTTCTCCATTATTTAGTAAAACGATGCGTTTGAGTGATGAGCGCTTGGTGCTCATCACTATGCTTAGTAGGGAAACTGGGTCCCGTGTAGTTAATGTTTCCATTAAAACATAATTAGAATGAGGGAGGATATAAAAGGGAATGAAAGAGACATAGTAATGATAACTTGTATTTGGAGATTCGAAAATAAAAGGGTATATGATGGTAATAGCTATATAGACAATGAAGACTTTCATTAACATCAATATAAAATATAAAATTTATAATCTATCATATTATTTACGTGCAAGCTTTTGATTTAATAATAGTTTATATTATTTATCACGAAAAAGAAAAATTTATACTATTTGAGATCCTTTTTCTCCCAAATCAAGCACATCATCATTCAACGTCACTTCTAATTTGATCATGACGACTACTCATTTAGTTATGGCTAAATTATACAAAACTTCTATAAAATTTGGGTCAGTTATGTAAAAAAAAAAAATCTAAATTATCAGGTTAAAAGACAATTTTAACTTCGAACTATTTCTTGAAGAGTATTAGTTATCCTAAGCTATTTGTTGGAAGTTGTAATATCACCTCTAGATATTAACAGGCATTAAAATTGACTACCTCAAATTAAATTTAGAGTACTTTTGCCCCTGAAGTATTCATGAAATAAATAGTAACTGGTATCCTAAATTTTGATAATAATATTATCATAGATTGTATCTATCTAACAAACCTTTTTTCCTTTTTAATAGAACATGCACATGATGTTTTGCTATTAACCTTCAGTGCAGGTTGAGAGATTTTTCTTTTAGCAACAAGTGCCTAACGAGCAAGTTAGGATAGGCATATCTGACTTGTGCAAACGTTTCTAATTGATTGTTTCTCTAGCTACGTTAATAGACTTGTTCTTTTACTGATAAATACTGGTTGGCAAAACATGTGATCACCTTAAACAAAACGCAACATGTTTCCACAAAAAGCAATGATATCAACTTCTCGACATTATTAAACTCATGCTAGTTACTCTTCCATGTATACTTCAGAGACAACAATATTCTTTAACCCAACTTAAAGTCAATCTAGAGTCAATGGTTGACATTAATATCTATTAGCTTAAGAGTGACATTGCAGCGATTTTGAAGCCTGAGGGGCAACATTGCTCTAATAATCAATAACTCAAATTAGATCAAAGTTATTGATTGAACCCAGTTCTTATATATTATTTCTTACCATTTTAAGGGTTTATATTAAGTTTCATGGGCTCTTTTACATGCATTTCTATATAATCCAAATTAAGAATGTTTGCATCGAATTAAGCTTAATTTAGGGCTAAATCATCATACTTCATATTTAATTGTATTTAATCAATTTATAGGACAATTGACGCTATGAAACATTGATTTTCATTGTAGGACACAAGAGAAAAGGAGCCAAGGAGTCAAACCAAGGGATTAGACACCATAAAAGACCAAGAAGTGGCTCTTTGTGTAGTTTGCCATGGCAAACCCATCGTATCAGCAGAACAGCATTTTGGGCTTTGGGTTACATTAGATCTGGTGACTCCAATCATAGAAGAGGAAGACTCATTCAAACCCTAACATAGTTCCTTTACTTCCATTCACTTCATCTCTCGTCTCTCCATTTCTTTCTTCCTTTACTTCTATTTCTACCTTCATCTCTCCATTCCCATCCATTTTATTTCATTTCCTGTCCACGGCTGAAGGTTTCATCCCATTTGGTTCTATTTCAGAGGCTATGTGTAGCTAGGATTAAGATGGTGAGAGGCAAGAGTTTCCAAGCTTTAAAGAGGTGTTTAGTTTCAGTCTTTAGTTTTAGCTATGTATTTATGATTTATAGGTCTTGGGAGTTGTATTTCTTAGTTGGACACTTGGATTGTGGCTGAAATCATTGTTTAATGACTTATATTTGTAGTTTAGATTGGTTAATGTTGAATTTTGTGCTTTACTATATGTAGTTACATATGTATTTCATTGTGGCTCTTTTGATTCTCTCGTATCTTGGATGGTTATGTTTGAGCATTGAGTTGATTTAGAGTTGTATTGAACCAATTGTATTAATGATTCTCAAATTGTACATTAGAAGGGCTTAATAATGTTTCATTAATGAGGTTCATGGGTTTAAATATTGGACTCAATGGGTCATGCAGGTTGTTAATTAAGAAAACTAATGATTTTTACAAAACTTCCATTATCTTGAGTAAATTATGATTGCCATCAAATCTATTTTCAAGAGATTTCCTATTATTCATTTCCATTTTATATAAAAATACCAAAAATATCATAGCCTGGGTTTAATTTCATTGCATTCATTTAGTTATAGTTTAAATTACTTTTCCAAACCAAAACCTCATTTTATTGCATTTTATGGCATTTAATTATCTTAGGACATTAATAAAGGCTCCCAAAAGTGAACATGACCCGAGGTTGCATTATATTGCATCTCTTAGTTAAACTATTGATTGAGAACCCTAAGGCGTGGCACCACAAGGTTCTTATCAGTGCTTATCATCAAGTAATTTAAGGGTAAAATTGCCATTTAATCATACAATGCACACTCTATTCTTCTACCTTTGGAATGGGTAGTAAGGTCTCGGCCCCTCTAAAAGGTGGTAGGCTTAGGTCAGGTTTTGATGTCCAATTTCTCTAACTGTTGTGCAAATAAATAAGAATAAGGAGAAATATAAAATCAATTGAATTTCAAATAAGGCACCAATCCCTTCAACCATTGTGCTTTCCCCTAAATACATTTTAACAAAAATAATGGAATAACGAATGAACCAAAAAAATCACAAAGAATTAGGGCAATTGTAACTCTCTCTCTCCCCCCACTAAGACATGCTATTTTTATTTGCATAACATGAGGTCAGATGCATTTGGTTGTAAACAATTGTTAACGATTTAAAATAAAACTCCTTAAAGACTTAAAATAAAACTCCTAATCTAACTCAATATGCCTTGCATGACACTAGGTATGGGACCACCACGGCCTAATCTAATCGCATCTCATCACCTTAAAATCTCAATGCAATTTAAGTTCTGCTATACGGTAATCAGTATGAAATATACACAGTAATATGAGTGGGATAGATCGAAGACACTTACAAATTGCAATTTAACTTATTCAATTAGGTTAAATTATGCATGATTACTTATATATTTACAACTTATCTTTGCTTATAAGATATTATCAAACTTAACAACGACAAGAAATTAAAGATGATTAGTTAATTCATATTGTTGCTTTTTCTTTAAAAAAAAAATAAAAACCTAAGAAAATGGGGCTCATCCATACAGATAAGGCGAGGGAAACCACTGTTTTTGGTCTCCGTGTGCTCGTTATTTAATTATTGGAATTGACTTAATACTCTAGATTGACTAAGAGCCGTCCCGCAGATTCTCTCTCGCCGCTATATATGTGTGCGAGCGCGCGCGCGCGTTCTCCTGTCACACCACGGAAGGACTAAGCAATATCACTCTAAAAGCAAAGAGCATATATAGCCATCCCATAAGGTAAAATAAGGGTCTTCTTTCTCTTTTCATTTACAGATACTTCATCTTCTTCAACAGTAGATGGTAGCCGTATTGCTCATCTGTTTACGAAAGGAATTTCCTTCAATAAATCTCACTTATATGTTTTCGACTTCGTTTCATTCTACTTTAATTTTTCTTCCTCCTGGGCTACCTTTGTGATTTCATCAGGGACGTCGGAGAGTAACTTTAAAGTATGACTCAGATCTTTTAAGTCTCGTTTTCTGTGCATACCGTTCAGGAATAGTAATTTTTTACATTATGTCCCAGAAAACTAACTCTTCGATTCTAGAAACTGGTTCTAGGCAATTGCTGCGAGAGGAAAATTTCCTGTTGCCGTCGAAATTCCAGGTATGGAGGATTATTATTGAAATTACTGAGGAATCTTAGTTCATTTTTGTCAAATTATACAGAGTTTTTAAGTCTGAAGAGATGAAAAACTTTATTTTATATAATAAATATTATTTTTATAGTTTAATCCTAACGATTAAGTTTCTATAATTTCTTACGATTATATTCCCTTGTAAATTTTTTAAAATGAAAACTTTTGGAGGTAAGACTTTTCACTTTTCCAGCCACAAAGATAGAATAACGATCAACCACCGAAATCATTGGTTTGCCGAAGTCCTTAATTATTGGGGCAGAGCCAAACGCAAATCTGCTTCCTCGAACTTGCTTAATTTCACTTAGAGAACCAAAAACCGGACTGGATGATTCAAATTGAAAACCAGTGAATAGGCCTGAAGCCGGATCTAGTCCGTACCTTAAACTGGGAACCGGTTCTAATCAGAGTAAACCAAACCGGTCAAAATCGGTGAAACTCGGTGATGAACTATTTTGAATAACTATGTTATCATTGATTCTATTTTTTTTTTATTTAACTCCTACTATCTTAGTTATTATAAATTTGAATAAATTTTAATGATGATTTTGACATCAATAATTATTAATTTTAGTTACTGAAGAATTGTAAAGATGAACATTTTTAATGTTATTGTATTTTATTATTATTATGATCAAACTATTGTTGTATTTTCTTATTTCTCTTATTAGTGATTATTAATGTTGCTATATTTTATTATTTTTAATTAACTTATATTATTTTAATATGACCGGTTTGATTCTGAGTTATACATCAATCAAGCCCACTAATCCTTGAAAACTACTACCTTGACTGATTTAGTATTTGCCTGGTTTTTTGTTCCTTTATTTTCACCAAACATCCAATACCTTGCTTTCAGTTATTGTTCGTAAAAAACAAAGTAACACACTTATACTTTGTCATGTATAATTAATAATTAATAATTAATCAATATTTATATATAGTTGACCGAAATAATCTACTACCACCTCGTGTACTAAATATAATGTCCCTTTAATTAATTCATAAATTAAAAAAATACTGGTCAAGCTCATTTTTTGTAATTAATATGTTGAGAATTAATTTGTACCACTTTTTCAAAAATACCACTTAATGATTAAAATTTTATGTCTAAAGATTATAAAAACCGTACAATAGGACTATTATAAGAACAAAAAATTTAATATAGGAGACAAGAGGGAATAAGGCCTTATTTTTAGTTCAAAACCAAAACTCTCACATCAACCATATATTTAGGACCAAAGGGAAGATATACGCCTGTATTATCTAGGGAAAATTGCTAAAAAAAAAAATACCACTCAATTGCGAAATCTATCAAAGGTACCTAAAATTTGTTTGAGGACCAGTGCAATCTATCTTCAGTGAGTGCAACTATATTTTAGTTGTATACTAATGTAACTATATTCAATTATGTGCAAAATAGAAAATATTTGTACATAGTTAAAGATGCGATGCGCACAGTTGAAGTAGAGTTCTACCCACTTTAGGTTCTTAGTTCTTAGATACTTTTGGGCAATAATTTTTGTTAGTAGGGATCTTTAAGCAATTTTTTAATTATTTAAGTATATACGTATATATTATTTCACATTTTTGATAAGGAGGAATAAGTGCTTAATTAAAAAAATTGATACGAAATTCACATGCTGACATTGAGCTCATATTATTGCTTATGATTTTGCAGATAAATGGATGCGTCAGTCAGAGATCTAAGGCATACTCGTGAAGGACCTAGTCCCCCCAAGTTACGTAGGGTCAGATCAGCTGAGTTCAAGAGACATTCCCATGACGTTTTACCGGTATGGAGGATTATTATTGAAATTACATTGGGCTCAATTCATTTTTGTCAAATTATAAATATTCGTTTTCTTTTGATATAGCAATCTGGGTGGGCTGGATTTGAGTATTGTCATGTCCAATGGATATCTCTTTCAAAGATATTTTCTACGTTCATACACACTCGAAGACCACATGCTTAAGTGGTCAAACCCTTTCTGCTAAAACCAGAAGCTTATTAGTCAAATTATACAGATTTTAAGTTTAAAGAAATAAAAATTTTATTGTATAAAATAAATATAATTTCTATATTTTAATCTTTATGATTAAGCTTTTAAATTTTCATCTAATTATATCCTTTCGTAGATTTTTGAAAATGGAAACTTTGGAGGAAAGGCTCTTCAACCACAAAGATAAAATAATGATCAACCACAGCAATATAATCATTGCTTTGGTGAAGTCATTAAAATGCAGAGCTGCTTTCTTGTACTAATAATAATTTCCCCGAACATTCAATACCCCTCTTGATTTCATTAATTGTTGGTAAAAAAAAATTCAACAATCATAGTTTGTCATAATTAAAGATTTATGAGTATCTCTGGCGAACGAAAAAGTCATAATTAAACAATTTAATTATTATCATTCATGTATAATATATATGATTGACCGAAAAATCTATCCCTTTAGTCCTAACTATAAGTTCTGTTAACTAATTCGTAAATTTCAAAAAGAAAAGTAGGTAAGTTGATTTTTTCGTAATTAATAAGTTGAGAGTTAATGATTAAAATTTAATGTGTAAGGATAAACCAAACCCAATAAATAAGGCTATTATGGGAATGAAAATTTAATATAGGAGATTAGAGGCATGAGTCCTTATATTTGGCGCAAAACCAAACCTATCAGATTGACTATATATACATTTAGGACCCAAAGGAGCACATATGTGTATGCGTATTATCGAAGTGTATATGTACTGTGTGTGTATGTATTATTATCGCAGTTTTTATCCGCAGGAGTGATACGTGCTTGTTCTTTTTAAAAATAAAATTAATAGAAAATTCACATGCTAACACGAATACAGCGAAGTGTTAATTAGTGTGTATAACTTTGCAGATAATGGATGCATCAGGTGGTGATATAGTGAATCCTCCTGAAGTACGTAGTAACCCCCTATTACGGAAGGTTAAATCAGCTGAGTTTAAGAGACCTTCCCTTGACTTTTTACAGGATGATACACGTAATTAACTGCTCTCTTCATTCTCTCTAATGTCCAATAAAACAGTAATGTGTCCAGTTATTTTTGTGGTTCCTCATGATTTTTCCATAACGCTAAAAAAAAAAAATTGACTAACATATACTTTTAGTCTTTTAACTTCATACAAAATTTTAATTTGGTTCCTTAACTTTAAAAACTATATTCTTGGTCTTTTAATCCTAAAATCATTAACAAAAAATAATAATATTAAGATCATGAATATTGATAAAACATTCTCAAATGCTAGCTAATATATCAAGTTTAATTTTCAAAATAACCATGACTTCTACAAAATAAAAATCATTATTTAAGACTAATGATTTATGATTAAATAACTAAAAATATACTTTCTAAAGTTAAGAGACCAAAATAAAGGGCTAAAAGTATTCTTTAATGAAAAAATCAATTTGATACATATCATCAAATATCCCTTTGATATTAAGATAAATTTTAATTATGTTCCATTTTACGTTTATGTGTTCGTACACATGACAAGAAAATGATATAAAATCAAACATCTCATCTCTACAATCTTAATTTCTTTTCCATATATTTATATTTTCACATATATTTTAACCTTTTTGTTTGGCAGTATTTTAGTTACTAAGCTGCTTCATAAAAATAACTTAGCACTCTATACATTATTTTGTTTTCAGCACTGTGTTGTCCACTTGGTGTATGTTCATTGGAAATTTTGGTGATGAATATTTAATAAACTAGTGACGGAGGGAGGGGGACTGGGCAACTGTTCCCTAATTTTTCAATTTTTTTAATATTATACTTGTTATAAATTTTGTGCACATTAGAATTTATACTATATAGGGTCAAGATCCATCCAACCTCCTTAGATATCTAGTGGTTCATAAAGTACCTTGCTGAAGTGTATTTCCAAATATATCCAGCATCTTAAAGTAATCTGTGGTTCATTTAGCATCCTGCAAAATGTTCATAGTTGTGTCAAATACCCTGATTTAGGGTTTTGGGTATGGTATTCAGGGTGATAAACACACTTGAAAAAATCTAATAGGATGTTAAATGAACTACAAAATATTTAAATGTTGGACACAGAGTAATAGACAAACCACTAAATACTTTAAAGTAGTCGATGCACCTAGTAAAATAATCCAAGTGTTGGATCAATCTTAACCTATTACACACATCCCTTTCTATCTTGACCTCCTCATGCTTAAATTTTGGCTCTCCAGAAAAGACAACCTTTCCCATAAATTGATCACATCCCAAAAAAATCTCTACCTCTAATCCTTAACATAAAACTCAATTGATTAATTTAGAGAGATATAAATGATTTCTCTAAAATACTTATGCGCATCACTGGATTATATATCAATTTATAAGTTAATCAAATTAATTTGAAGAAAAATGATAAATATAAATACTTTAAATTAATTTAATAATTTCTTTAATATCCCCAAATTAGCCAACTGATAGTATGAGAATTTCACAGTGAAATCACTTTTGTTTCAGCGGACGCCAGAATGAGGTACTTCAAGTTATGTGTACCTCTTCACAAGTATGCGTCTGAAGGCAATTGGGAAGAAGCTAAGCCCATATTAGATCACAATAAAATGCTTCTGAGTGCTGCCATAGCAGAAGGATGGGAAACGGTGCTTCACATAGCAGCAGGAGCAGGCCATTTCCACTTTGTGGAGGAGCTTGTGAGCATGATGAATCAGAACAACATAGACTTGGATTTACAAGACTCAATGGGAAACACTGCCTTCACCTTTGCTACTATTGCAGGAAACTTGGAGATTGTTGAGTTCATGTTAAAGAAGAATCCATTCTTACCAAAAAGAAGAAGTCGCACAGGTTTCACTCCTATTCTTTTTGCTGCATTACAAGGAAGAGCTGATCTGACAGCCCATCTATACTCTTCCACTGTCGATGAAACTTTTGAAGAAGGAGAATGGAAGAAGCTATTCCTCACTTGCATCGAGTCTGGTATTTATGGTAAGTGTATGTTGCCTATAAAGTATGAATACCCTTAAAGGAAAATAATTAGCTCAAGTTACTTATACATAGATTATATCAAGTTACATCAACGCCCTGCTACCCGCCATCTTTTGGCACATCATCGCCCTGCCATGTGTCACCACATCATCACCCCCACCACGTCACACCATGTCAGCCCTTAACATTTTCACCTCCTAAATGCACTTGCTAAGATTCAAGCCCTCGAACTCCTTGTTATTGTGTTGAGCCTCCTGCCATGTGAACTGTGATGAAATCACATTATTTATTACAAAATTATATATATATATCTATATGATATTATTTATAATATATATTTGATATAAATATATAAACATGTTAAATTATACATATGTTAACGTATATGTTAATATTAATATATATTTTAAATATTATGTAAATATATATTAATATAATATCTTATAATATATATTGATAAAATATTTGTAATATTCTTCTTAAATAAATTAAAATATTTATATAGTGAATGAAATATAATAAATTCAATAAATATTTTTATTTATATTTAGTTTATAATATTATTTAATATATTAATTAAAAATAAAAATTATTATATAAAAATAAAAAAAAGTCTTTTACAGATTATGTCATGTGATTTTTCATTGCTTGAAAAATTTATTTTTCATCTAAATTAATTATATAATTTTTAAAAAAATTTGTTGTTAAATTTTTACGTATATTTTTAGCTTTTATTATTTTTATTTATTAACTCTTAATTTATTAGAAATTGTAGAATAAATGTATGATTATAGCGATATTTTAAGATGATATTAAATAATTATATAATATCATATAAATATATTTGATATATTTTTAATATATTTCTTACACAAAAATGTGATTATTTCTAATCTACCTATAAGGATATCTTGATTAAGGTGTGCAAGAAAAATATCCTATATGGCTTGAGGATAAATTTATTAAATTTTTATGGGCTTAATTATATGATTTATATCTATTATCCATCTTTTCACCTCCCCAACACACCAAACTAAATATAAATGTCATGTATCTTTTATGCACATCCCCCCTCATCCTACTTCTCTCACTCTACATCATCTCTCTAACAAAAATAATGCACCAACGTCACATTATTTTGTAAACTCTCTTGCTCTAGACACACTGATATATGAAAATACTTTATTTTTTGATAATATATTACATTCATAAACAAAATTATTACAAAAATATGATGTTTAAAAAGACTTTCAGTGGTGACAAAATATAATCGCCGCTGAAACTAGTAAGTTTTGGCAGTGATATCTGCCGTTGCGGCTAAAAGTGAAAACCTTTAGCATGTCGCCACAGAAGCTCAAATCTTTTGATAGTGATACAAAAAGTTGTCAAACATTCGGTTGCGACTTTTTATGTTGCTACAGAAAGTCTGACTTTCCGCAGTGACTCATCGTTAAAAGTCATATTTTTTATAGCGAGTTTTCCAATCACACATAGTCATGTGTTTTTTTTCCCTACCTGGGTTTATTAATAAATTTTATTAAATGCTAATATTTTAAAAATAGAATACATGGTTATTTGTTATTGGAGAACTTGATATAATAAATATAAGGAACATGACCCAAGGATAGTCCTGCACTTAATTACCATATGTGAAGTATAGGTAGGGCACTATTAGGTATTCAGTCTATATTAAATAAAAAAAATCACATTTTTGTAAGCTGTCTGACAGCATCTAATTTTATTTTGCATTTCTTCACTACATCCTCAAAAATTTCATAGGTTTAGCATTGAGAATGTTGAAAGAAAAACCAACACTACTAGCATTTGCAACAGATGAAGACGATATGACAGCTTTACATATCATGGCTCGGGCAGCAGATTTGGGAAGTTATAGGCTAGAACATCAAATTCATCCCACAAGTTCAGGTAAACTAATTAGCTCTGTAACTACTTATTTGGAAGACTGAAAAATTGGTCATTAACACTTGATATATTCAATTCATCAAATTATGTATGCCAGGTATAAAGCACAGTGTTGCCCTTGAACTTGTTCGTCTCTTATGGCAAGAAATTCTCAAGAGTGCAGGCTCAAAGGACAATGTCAAGAAACTCATAAATGAACCATCAAAGCTATTATTTGATGCAGCAAAAGTTGGGAACTTCGACTTTTTGGCCGTACTTATAAAGTCTTACCCTTATTTAATGTGGCAGTTAGACGACAAAAGGCAAACTATAATTCATATTGCTGTTTTGCATCGTCATCTTAAAATCTTCAATCTCATCCATGATATAAGTGGAAGAAAGGATGTCATATTGTCATATAAAGACAAAGATAGTGAAAACAGTATATTACATTTGGCTGCAATGTTAGCACCAGCAAATCGACTTCAATCAGTCTCTGGAGCAGCTTTCCAAATGAAGTTTGAAATATTATGGTTTGAGGTACTTTTTTTATTAGTAATTATGAAATGATTTAGATAATCCCATAAACTAGAATATTTATATGAATTAATTTATGAACAATCCCTTATGATATGGCAGGAGGTGAGGAAGATAGTGTCGCCATCATATATGAAGAAGAAAAATTCAAAAGGTGAAACTCCTCATGAGTTATTCACTGAGGAGCATGCCGCATTACGTAAAGATGCTGAGTTATGGATGAAGGGAACAGCTAACTCATCTATGCTTGTTTCAACTCTTATTGCTACTGGTGTGTTTACTGCGGCATTTAGCATACCAGGTGGTACTAAGGATGATACGGGAGTTCCAAATTATTTGGGGAAACGATCATTTATGATATTTGCAATATCAGATGCCATTGCAATGATCTCGTCTTCGGCTTCCATACTAATCTTCTTATCAATTCTCATATCACGTTATGCAGAGTATGACTTTCATCATTCCCTACCCTCAAAGCTAATATTTGGATTGATAACACTCTTTATCTCCATAACAAGCATGATGATAGCATTTAGTAGTGCTTTCTTCGTGACATATGACCATGGCTTAAAGTGGGTTCCTATCTTCATTTTAGCTCTTTCATTTTTACCGGTGATCATATTTTTACTTTCACAATTTAAACTTTTTTTTGATATCATTTACTCAACATTTTTTTTAAGATATCTGTTCAAGCCAAGCATGCATATGCCTCACTAGTAAAATAGAAGCTATATATTTTAATGTTCTTGTACCTAGTGTATATTTTGCTTATTACTTCAATTTGTAATATATATATATATTTATATATATCAGCCTTACGAATATTTGGCAATATGTAATTGTGCATGTAGAATTTCTAAACAAATGATTTGATATCTATAATCACAGCAAGATAGTTGACACATTGCCACTACCAAAAAAAAAAAACTGTCTTTGTAGTTTTTACTGATAGAACCACTACAAAGTGCATGTAGCAGTTTTAAGCCAAGTCGCTACAAATTTGTAGCTCTTTAATGATGAAGAATTTTGTGTCATCTTTAGTAGCGATTTTTGGCTCTGAAAACCACTAAAAAATTGGCGCTAACTTGGTGCCACATGGCGCCAACTTGAGCCACATTTGTAGTGGTTTGTTTGTAGTGGTTTTGTTGAATAAATATACACGATTGGAAGGCTTTTAAGTAGCCTTTGGGGGGTCAAAAGCACATTTGGTACCTTTTCATATGTTTGGCATCACTTTTGATCAATTTGGCTTTTGGAGCAAAAGCGGCTTAAAAGCATAAGCCAATATGGAGTTGCTTTTGGCTTATTCACTACTGAGAGGAAAAAATTATCATGAAGCAGGAGAAAAGTCTTGAAATGGGTCCTATCTTGCTTTGTTGAAAAATATACAATTACTCCAAAAGATTCAATAATTTGATGTTTATAAGAATATTCAAAGAAAAAATTAAATAATAAAATTGAGGAAAAATTAGGGAAAAGTTCCCATTAGAAATTTAATTGGTGAGACTATGACTCGATAAATTTTGATATACACTAAGTATCGGTATTCTGGAAATTTCATACCCACAAACTTGCTTATTATTTAATAAAAGTTATACTTATTTTAGTAGTTTTACAAACTAAATTTCTTATTCAATTATAACTTAAACAATTTCTACTTTTATAAACTAACTTATTGATAAAAGCTAATCCAAACGTAAATTATATCACTTAATTTAACTTTTACCCAATCTAATTTTTTTTCAAAAGTCAAATTAAAAATAAATTATTTTTTTCTAGTGTTCCTAAAAGATTTGTAAAGATTTGTAAAATTAGTCCTTTGGCATAATTATATTCATCCTCCTTTAGGTTGTAGAAGGCCCACTGGGCCTTTTTGTTTGTTGCAACATCATGCTCAGTTTTTGTTGTAACAGAAATGGCAAGGTCATTTTGATGGGTTAGAGTAAGCATAATGTGATAATTAGGGCAGCCTAATGTCAGGTAGGAACATCTCAAGCCCTGACTAGCGAAAGAATGAAGTATCTTCTCACCCAAACTTTTTTGTAACCAAAAAAAAAAAAACCTGCCTAGCCCCAAAAAGTGTCTTCTTAGCTAATTTTTTAGGATATTGAATACGAATAGAAAAATATTTATAGGTGTATTTTTATTACCATAATTGTATTTAATGTTTCTCTTTATTTCAAATTTTATTTTCTGTATTGTTAATTAAAAAATAATTATATTTTTGCATAATTCCATCAAATCAAAATATTCTCGAAAAGGTTCTACGTGGATCACCATTAGGGACATTTAGGGTAGCATAACGAAAGTATTAGCTAGGACAGAGAATAAATTAGATAAAAGAAAAAAATTATAGGGGTTAAATGTTAACTGACCGCACCCCTTATTTTATATGTTAAATTGTATTTTTATTACCTCAATTGTATTAAGAGTTTCACTTTGTTTCAAATTTTATTTTCTGTATTGTTAATTAAAAAATAATTATATTTTTTCACAATTCCATCAAATTAAAATATTCTCTAAAAAGTTCGACGTGGATCACCATTAAGGGAGCATAACGAAAGTATTAGCTAGGACAGAGAATAAATTAGATAAAAAAATTAAGGGAGAAAAGTAAATTTTTAATCAAGTTAGGAAAGAAAATTAGCACTAAATCGAATTAATGGTTGAAAACAAAATCAAAGCGAAAAATTAAGAAGTGAAAAATCAATAATATACCTTAGCCAATTTGTTTTTGTATATAGAACCCATCTAAAATATAAAATCTCTAAGGTGTGGTTTTTATAAGGGAAAATGTCATTTAACCCCCTCTTAAGCAATCTAATTTCCCATAGCTCCTATAAGATTTTGAAACATCATTTCAGCCCATTTGATCAAAATGAAATTAAATGTTATGGGTAAAAATATGATTATGCCCTCACATTATTTTTTTCAAAAAAAATCAAAGCTCTGCCGACCGGAGATTTTTTTAAAAAAGAAATAAAGTGACTAAGGACGGGTTTGAACCCATGAACTCTTAGCCATCTTATTTTTAAAAAAAAAAATTTAGTGGGCGGTTAACTGAAATTTTTTTTAATAATCCATAAAAAAGTACAACCTATTTTGTTTAGACTTTTTGCAGTATAAAGAAAAGCATGTCATCTAGATTTATATAGATTGATTTTATTGCACTTCACAATATAATAAACTAACATGTTGATTATAGGATCCAATATCACAACATTACATATTATTTCTTTTTATTCACACTACAAATGGTGCGTAAATATATAAACTCCAAAAACACAGGCTTTGTTTAGGAAGATGTATTAAGCCCTCTTATTTAAGGAAAGTCAACATATAATTAACAAAACATATGAATATGAATTGAATAATGAAATCTGCTTACTGCTTCCAATTATAGTATTAAAGGCCCCACCTCCCCGTGAAGCTGCATGTAAATTAATTAGGACGAAGAATTAATACATACAGAGATGTTTTAATTAAGAAGAAGTTAACATTAATACTACCTCTTATTTTTAATAAAAAAAGCTAGCTGAGGAGTTACATTTAATCATAAACATAAGACCTCAGTCAACTTTGTCTCCCATTTTTCTCTAAATATTTTTATTGATTATAAGGAGTTCCACAAAAACATGAACACACATTTGTGACAAATAACTAATTTAACTAAGTTTTAAAATATTTTTAAATTAGTTGTCTGCTGTAATGGAACTACAAAAGGATTTCATGGAAAGGAAGATGAAAGTCTTCTGAAAATTCACCCCAGTTTCTGTTAAATTGCATTGAAGTTTTCTATAATTTTCATAAATAATTAAGATTGGTTACCGTATTTGTTTTGCTCGGCTGGGTCGTGTGTTTTGTTTTATGTATATTTATATGCAGACTATTCATTATATGAACACATATGGTTGTAATTCAAGTAAGAGCATGTAAGAAAATTCTCATGATTTAGATGAAGGACATTTTAATTAATGTGAAGTTTAATTTAAGTTTTTTCTATTAAAGTTACTAGTTTTGGGTTTGATCCTGAATTAAAGGAATATTTTTTCTACAACATCAGGAAATTAAAGAAATTTCACTACAGTCGAGAGAAAACGTTACCTATTGAGGAGAAGTTTCAAGATTTCAGAGTATACTTACTGTAATTGGGGTTTGAATAAAATATATACAATAATAATTCTTTCCTGAAAATTCACGAAATTTGACCTGAAAATTCTTTCCAATGTCTCGTAAATTTTCATATTGAAGCTTTTGTTTTCTTTTCAAAATTTAAATAAGGAGTTAGCTTATTGAGGTGTTCTACCAAAAAATATTACTGATGCGGCAAAACTAGAATGAAGGCGAGAAATAAAAATAGAAGATTGGACATTTCGTACAGTTATATTTTTATGTATAATTCTATCAATGTTTACCCTGTTTATTAAACTATTTAAAATTTTCTTTATTCCTTCTTTTCCCCCCAACTAATTAGGCCTTGTAGTTCCGTATTAATGACCTACTTTCCAATTAAACATTTTTGGAAATACGATTTTTTCCTTTTATACCAGTTAAATATTTTGAAATACATTTTTCAAAAAATAAATTAATATAATCATTATTAAGTTTATACCCAACCAGGGCTAGCCCTAGGTGGGCTTTCCATGACTTTGTCAATCAGCCAGGTTCTCTAAATAATGCTATGTCTTACTTTAAATTTTATTTATTTATCGGAATAGCATCAGATCCTCAAGTTAGCAACAAAAACCCTTTATCTAACTATTATTACGTTACAATAATATAAAGGAGAAATTATACTTATCTACCATGAATTTCACATAAAATGGCAATCCTTTCCGAATCCAAACAAAGAAGCTAATCACTGATCCTTCGCAATTAATGAAAAATGAACTAATATTTCGGGGAGAAGCAAATGAAATTTAACTAAACATGTATCCTATTTTCTTTTAAATTTTGTTGAAAGTTTCTGTTGCTCATGGTATTTATTTACTTCATCTTGGATGTGTTCTTTTATTTAGGGTAAAATATAAGGACTCTATTTATTTAAGGGACATATATATAAGGAACTAATTTCTTTTGTTGTAGAATTACTAGCTTTCTCCTCCGAGGAAAAAAAGAATTGCTAACTTCATCATTGAACCAAAAGATCTTGATCCAAATTAAAATTTTGAGAATTTAAATCTTGTTGATGGAGAAAAATCACGTTGATAGAGGTATTCTCAATTGGGCTAAACAATATGATTAAATATACTACCTCATCTCCTTAATATAAAGGGTAACTTGAAATTTAATTTGGTTATAAACATAAGTCTCCAATCTACTTTATCTCTTATATTTATCTTTTTTTTTTTAGGGTAGTCCTTGTAGTAATTGCACATGTTAAAGTTTCATCAAATGGTAGTTGTAACTAATAAACATGATTAGGAAGGGTATTTTAGAAAAAATAACACCTATTTATTACAAATAACTAACTTAACTAATTTTCTTAATCTATTCAAATTAGTCAACTAGTTGTTATATTGAGGACCAGAAGTAGTATTTCTGAAAGCTGAAGACTTTGGAATCTAGTGGATTGCATGCCCCCTTGTAAATAGAAAGTAGCAAGAGTTCAATCTTACTTGTAACCTCATATGGTTAGTTCCCATCTCTTTGATTCAAAAAATATGTTCCCGGAAACTTATCATGGAACTTCACTTAAAATGAGAAAGCCTTTCCGAGGAACTACACATGTTGGATAAAAGCTGATGTGTTCAAATAAATACGTTATCTTGTAGATAGCTTGCCTCTGTTGTTCACACGGCTTTTATGCTATTAATCTTCCCTTCAGTATTCAATTTTCATAAAACATGGAAACACGTATATTGTTATTGTAAATATCCACGTTATTCGCGTGAAATTCTGTCTGAGATTTGTTTATTAATTTATTTAAATAAAACCCATTATTTTCTCTTGTACGAAACAATATAATGCAAAGTCTTAAACCTTACCTCGAATAGAATGTCTGTATAAAATATTCTGCACTGTAAGGGACTGCTTGGTTGCGCTGTAAGGATTTTTCGTGCAATTTGAAGATATTATATCGTTCAGTGCATGAGTTTTATTTAGTGGGTATATTCGAATGGATAATACTTATATTAGGCGCATTATACTCATTATATCAAGTTTTCTAATTATATATGATCATATTTACTATTTTTAAAGTATTGTCATTAAACTATTAGTTCACATGAAAAAAATAGGACACATTGCTATATGTTATTGGAGAATTTAACATAATAAATATAACGAACTTGATGTGAATATTTTCCTATTTGAATAATGGAATGGAAAATTTAAAATAGAAGAAAAAATCCTATTTTTTAAAAATTAAAATCATATGAACTACGACACATCGTATGTGAGATAAACGCTTGATTGGGTTGTTAGTACCATGTCATAATGAGAATGAAACTCTGCTTTACAACTTTATTACTTGATATGGCTCGCGATCTTTAACATAATATCACTACATGTAGTGCTATTGATCTTATTATCATTTAAATCTTTTATTGCTTTTGATGATTAAAGAAAAAGCTGAAGAATTTGAACCTCAGGACCGAAATAATGTATATATCCATAGACAGTAATATATGAAATATTATTTTATTTTATTTACAAGAAATAAGGCCCATATATGGACAAACCAACCAATATATATACACACACACACACACACACAATGGAAAAGATTCTCAAACTGCCATGCTGCAAATAGATCTGGAGATTACTAGATACATTCTTGTTTCATACAAAAATAAGACATGAATAAATTTTACAAAAATAATTTAAGACATGATGGAATTTTCCACACAGTAATCTTTTCTTCCAGTTCCCGCATAGGTCCCTTTCTACATGAAACTGCATGTATATAACGACCAAGAATTAATACATAAAAAATACTCTTTGGACTCTCTCTCTCTCTCTCTCTATATATATATATATATAAAAGATAAAAAGAACTGAACAATATATGTAGATATAAAAGCACACTAAAGTTTGTTAAAGACAATGAGTATGTAAGAAATGTATTTTTTTAAAAATATACTCTTATTTATACAAAGGGTGAGTGACAGAGTGGGGGGTGGGGAAGAGCGAGAAAAAGAGATAAAAAAAGAATGTGTGAAATAAAAAGATGAGACTTTAATTTAATGCATAGACGCGTAAGCTATTTTGCTCACCCCCATAAACATGCAACCAATGAGGGTAATTAAAAATGAAAAAAGTGAAATAAAATTTCAGACATATACGAAGTGTAAGGACCAGCTCTATCACAAAAATTGCAACTAACAGAACAGAAAAAGCTGTGTAACATAATTGTATAAATAAAAAGTACACTATTTTAATTTGATTACCAGTAATCATCATTTTAAGAACCATAACCAAGACTGTCTCCGATGACCTTATTTGGTCCCTTTGAAGTTGAATTCTTTGAAGAACTCTGTGAATTATATGTAGAACCATAACCAAGGCTGTCTCCGATAACCTTAGTTCCCTTTGAACTTGAGCCATCTGAAGAATTCTGCGAGCTATAATAAGTAGTACCGTAACCAAGACTGTCTCCAATACTGTTCTTTTTTGTAGCCGAACTCATTTTGCAAAATCCACCAAGTAGTTAGCCAGCAACAATACTAATATATTTTGGAATTTCAATCTTCTCGTGTTACCTTTTTGCCTTCAACTTATGACAATCATTCTATTTATAAGCAACCCAGAAGCATAGCCTTTCCTCTTCAATGGAAAACGCAGTAATATTTCATGGAAGAGAAAGTGAAAATTTTCTGAAAATGTCTCCCATTTTCTTGTTTTGGGTACAATTTTATTATATAGACTCTATTCATCAAAAGAACATAGCCTAGTAATTCAAGTACAAGTACATGAAAGTTTCAGAAAATTCATTTCTATACAAATTTAAGCCTATTTCCTCACATAAATAAATATTACATACATTGACCACCATTAATGTGCCTGAATATTGTCAAATACCTTCAAGCTTCATTGATGACAATTCTGTGACTGCATTATAATTATTAATGTTTACGTTTTCCCATTATGATCAAGAGTTTTGGGTTGTTTGACCTGAAATTACAGGATCATATTTCTCTTCTATTAAAGAATTTTCAATGTAAATTAGAGGAAAGTTGTATCACGAAGCCACGAGTTTTGTTGAGGGTGGTCACGCGGCGGCTTATGAAATCTGCTAACCTTTTCGCTGTTAGTTGACTTTTTGGTCATTGTAAAATTATGTTGAATCATTGGATTATTGAGCCATCTTTTATAGACTGATTCAAAATCATAATTGAAGTAAAGAGAGATAATTAGTTTCATATAAATTTTGTGGTGAATATAATCAAAAAAACCTTGCCAATTTTAAATAAAAAAAACCTGACTACTATTTTCTTCTTGTTACTCAAA
The DNA here is from genome assembly GCF_004799145.2 of Neltuma alba. Classification (NCBI taxonomy): domain Eukaryota; kingdom Viridiplantae; phylum Streptophyta; class Magnoliopsida; order Fabales; family Fabaceae; genus Neltuma; species Neltuma alba. The sequence continues at coordinate 408,814 of NW_021635529.1, read as the reverse complement.
GGTTTGTGAGGTTGAGAAAATTAATTTGCATTTCAAGTACTTGCGCTTATTGCCTTACTGAATTAAACATTACAGTATATTTAAAAATGCCATCAAATTTATTGTAATTTTCTTTTTTTAAACTTTGAGAAATAAGTTTTCTTATTATATTTGCCACATTTTCAAAGGTTTGTGTTTGAGGAACTGATCTTTTGTTTTTTCTTTTTTAGATCGAAGTCTGAGGAACAAATCAGTTGACGAATATATGTGATATATATAAAATTTAGCATGCATGGCTCAAATTGAATCGGTTTATGATATAAAAATGGGAAAATTTCGATTAAGGACCACAGATGGGAATTAATTTCAAACAGCACCCAAAAAAAAAGAAATTTCAGTTAAAGATTCTGAAATTTCACTGAAGGACCCAAGGGCAAACTGAAATTAATTGTTGAAGCCATTTTACTGAAATGCCCCACGAATTGTACCTGCTGAAAAGGAAGAAAAAAGAGGGAAAAAATAAGAGCTTGGTGTCACACCTCTCTTTATAACATATTATACATCAATTAGAACTATTATAACGTGTTTCGCAGCATTTTCAGATGAAAAATTTCAACTCTAAAATTTCACATTTAATTCTGTCCGTGCACTATTTATCTGAAAATAGGTCAACTTTGAAAATTCATAACTAATTCTAGAAAACTCAAAATGAGGTGGTTCCAATTTTCACACGAAGCTTGCTAAGAGTTCTATAGAGAAAAAATATTCATTTGGCTCAATTCTATCCAGAACAGCACCAGAAAAATCGATAAGATGCACTGTTTATTTGGTCCATTTTCCAATTTCCAGTATTTTTGCCCAACTTTGGAAGGGCACAACTCTTAGCACAAAACTCCAAATTTGATGGTTTACTACTTGATTTAAATCTAAAAATGAGATCTATAAGCATGTGAAATTTCTTGCCCAAATTGTAATAATCACTCATTCTTTTATGTGCCACAAATTTAGCCTCTTTTAGGGAGATTTTATCCCGTAATGCTACTTTCTTTAATTTATCTCCCATTTTCCTTTTTCCTACACTCTTTTGACATTATACCATTTAATATTCCAACATTTAAGCATGTCATACAAATACATTGCACAACATAACATAATAGCATCAATTCCATAATGCTCCTCTATCCCAAAATCATTTTCTTGCCCTTGCCATCGGATGAAGTATTCCCTGTTTGAGTCATAATTTAACAGAGGAGGAATGAGATTTCCATAAAATCTCAGTAGCATTTGAATTACAATTATCATGCAAATCAAGTAAGTTATCATGTGACATGTTATCATACCTCAAGGCATAATCAACCACATAAAATCATGCTTAATGTCATGCTAAAAGAGGAACATCAACACTTCCACAATGACATAATCGAATGCATTTGGCCAAAGCATAAACCAATGTTATTCAACCAATCCATGCACAACACAAGTTCCTCTATCCAAGCAAACAACAAATCACATTAAACAAGCAAGATTAACAATCAAATTATAATTCAAAGCTACCTCTTTGACACTTGTCCAATTGGTTACTTCAAGAACAAATCTTCCTCTTGGTTCCTCCTCACAGTGCCTATTAAACCAAGCATAAACATAGGTCACATTAATCCCTAAACAACTTAATTACAACACTTTAACTTCAACTTAACAATTTTCCCCTTTTTCTTTAATTTTTAACAATATGATTCCTTCTTTAGAATCAATCATCCCATGACCCAATTCTACACAATTTTTTTTTATGAGGAATCCAATGGAGCAATTAGATTTTTGAAATTCCCATTTCTTCCCCATGAACTCACCTTGGCCAAATAGGGGGTTATAATTTCTAAAAATTCTATTTTTGATTCCAATGATTTTAAGCACTTTCCAACAACATATCCCTACACAAAAACATATTTTAAAGCCATTGGAATCATCAAATCAATGAAAAACAAACTCCTTCCCTATGAATAGTGCTGGCCAAAATGAAGAACCAAAACCCTAACTTGGTTTTCTTCCAAAAATCAATCCATACACCACTTAATCTTCCTTATTCCACTTGATTATTAAGGCTTCTATCCTTCCCTAAGCATCACACATCGCAACCAAACTTTTTAGCATTTTTCCAGCATTTTCCCAATTAAAAATCCTAATCCAATCAATATAATACTTAGGGATAATGATGCTTAAACATACCTTAATGTTTCCTTAGTGTAAGTTGGATGATTCCTTGCCCAAAACACTCAAGAATTTTGAAAAATAGGGCTGAGCTACAGTGACATAACCTCCCCTTGTTTTTCCAATTTTTCAACATTTATTTGTATTTTTAAAGGGGGTATTTATAGACCAAATAATCTGCCATTTTCTCCTTAATTATCACACTGAAAATGACAGATAAGAGGCCATGTTGGAAGCCATCAAGTGCCTCAAACCTTCAAATCTCACCATGTGGCTTTTCTCTAGATTTTTCCAAGCATTTATCAATAAATTTTGCATTTTATTTAATAAAAATGGAGGGACCTGGAAGGTGCACAAAATCGGGCCCTTGTTAGACTCAATGTGGGACCCACAAATGGTTTGGACTGGTCCAAAAAGATGACCCACAAGCCAAATCACTATCTCAAACCAATTTGAAACTTTATCGGTTACTATTCACTAGTAACATTCTATAATTTTTTGAGACCTCCAAAAATTCATTTCTCTCTATGATAATTCACCTTTTAATATGAGAACATTATTTGGAAATTTTAATAATTTTTTGCCACCTCTAGGTATTTATTTTGAATTTTCTCTGATTAGGCCTTTATCGGTAGTTCTGAGGGAAAATAAATTGCCTAAAATTAATTTCTGAGCTTCCAAGGCCTAAAACTAATTTTATAAATTCAAGTAAATATTTATATTATTTATCCATCAATCTATTAAATTTATTGATGCCTCTAACTAATTAAAATAATTATTTTCCCCTGATTTTCTAATATTTTCTCGAAAAATCTCTATTTACGGGAAATTCCATAATAATTTATTTTCCTGAAATTCCATCTTTCAGACCTCAACTAAGTTTCCAAAAACCTCTATTTTACACTTTTTCCATTTTTCAAGGATTTTCTAGAGTTTTTTTTCCAAATTTTCCTGTTTTGCCCTTCTTAGACCGATAATTAAAGAAATGCCTACCTGGACCTTTTCGAGGTTTCACATCAAAAGTTGTTTCATTTTCCTGTCTAGTTCCTACATTGGCCATTATCCCAATTTTTGATCCCTTATAACCAGATAAAAATTTTTGGGATGTGACACTTGGTGCGTGAGGTAAACTGTTTTTCCCAAAATTTTCGTTCTATTGAGAATAGTTAGGTTGTAATAGTTGAATAATATAGAAATGAGTGTTTAAATGCATGGGTAAGTAGATAGTAAGGGAGAAAAAAATCTGATATAGCTTTTAAGGTCCATTGTCCTACTTCAATATCATCGATAAGGTCCAAAAATGTTTTCCTGTTCAAACTAACTGTATACTTCATTTTATATTGACCACTGCATGGCCAAACATTATTTGCTACCATGCTTTGTAGTTCTTCATATATCATCCCTTTTCTGATCAAACTTCTACTTATAGTACTCCTTTCATATACCAATTTTCCTTCTAAGGTCTTTACAAATTCCCCTCCCATATGGAAGATGCAAAATAGTTATTTCCCACCACCAATAGCCATTTATAATCTATTGCTGCACATCATTCAACTATCAATTTCAATAAACTTTCAATAATAATAGAAAGTATGCGTTAACAACAGGAATTGTGTCACACCTTACTATTATATTGACTTAGGTTCCTTTCAAAACCATTTTAAACCACATTGGATGGTCTTGGGCTCACTTTTTACCATAAAAACACTAAATTTCGGATTTTTACTATTCATCAGGTAAAATCCAGTTTTTCTGGCCCAATTCAAAAATTCATAACTTATTCCATAAAAATCCAATTGGGGTGGTTCAAAATTCTACTTAAAGATTTTTAAGTCCTATTTCAAGGAAAAATAATCTCATTATCCAATTCCTTATGAAAAAGTGTCGGGTTTTTGAGAAATGCAACACTGTCCATTTGCCAAAAACCCTTTTTCCCAGATTCTGACCTTTAACTTTGAAAAATCATTATAAATTGTATACCAGGCCATTTTTAACGTGTTAGCTATCAAATTGAATCTCAGGACGTTATCTTTCATCATGCCAAATTTTGTAACTAAACGCATTCGGGAGCATAATCAAAAAGTCACGTGAAATAGATAGTGTCAGTGTGCTTACAGTACTGTTAGTATAATATGTACATAACCAAAATGAGTTCACGAATTTTTGTGGCTAAACCCCACAAATTAGCCTTCAATATGCAGCTTTCCCTTGGAGGATTTAGGCCCTAAAATGTTATATTTCATTTGTGGAATGAGATTTTATTGAAATCCCAATAGCAAATTAACCAACTATAACACCAACAAGCATCATCAACATGTACAATTATATTAACTACTATTGGTGAACTAGCATGCTTATCATTTGGCAAACTCAATCATGCAAAGGCCAAAGCAAGAAAGTACAAAGAGCAGCCACGTTATAATCAAGAAAGTCTAACCACATAATAGCAATTAATCATGCAATAATCAATAATGCTAAGTTAGTATTAGTAGCTAGGTTTAACTTGCTACTTTGCTCCAAAAGCTTTAGCTTTCTTTCCTTATCCTCTTTTCCTTCACAAATATCAAACGCTAACAATGCAATCCATCAAAAAGGGAAGTAAGAATCATTAACCAACCAAGAAAAAGCAAGAACATAAATAAAAAATGATTCTTGATCCATAAAGCTCCCTCCTTTGTTCACCATTTTTGGACTTGTTTCTCTTTAACCTTAAAAATTGCTTCTTGACCCATTTCTACATGGTTTTTCATGTAGATTCCAAATATGTACTTAGATTTAGGAAAATAAAATTGCTTCTTTCAGCTACCCTTTGACCGAACCACTAGAGGACTTGAACCAAAAATCACAACTTTGCTTTAAAGCTTCCAACACTTGTTCCTTTTGGTTTACCCTATACCATTTCTTATTTTAAGCATCATGGAAGCCTTAAAACATTGAAAAACTCATCCTAAGGTTCAGTCAATAGCTTGGCCGGAAATAATAATCAAAGAAACAACCATGAAAAATGCTTTAAAACGACCTATAATCACTTGCAAACACTAGGAACTAGCTTGTGTTGTTGTGTTTTAACAAGTGTGATGAACAAAACTCCCTTCCCCCTCTAAATATTCAGTTCAGCCAGCATCAAAAGAGAGAGGAGACAGATTTTTCAACCATAAAAGAGAAAGAAAACAAGGCAAGAACACATCTAGAGCCAAGAACTCATCTTAAACCTTGATTGTATGACCAAAGATGCAAACTTTCTCTTGTTTTTCTCTCAAAGCTCTCTCTTTCTTCTCCCTTTCCTCCTTGGCCAAAACTTGCATCTGAAAATAGGGGAGAGAAGAGCTGTTTAATGGTTCAAAATATCTCAATCACCTTCTTTAATGAGAGTCCAAGTGTCATTACCCCCTTAATCTTGATTTCTCTTTCTTAATTGACAAAAATCCAAAAGAATTTAACTACCAAAGTCAAAATCCTCTCCATTTGAGGAGTGACACTTGGCAAGTTCAAATCCTCTCCATCAAGAGCTTGACACATGGCTTAATATGATCCCTTTGATTTGCAAGACACTAGTCTTGCTTTATCAGTGTACTTTGGCTCTGAGTTTGACTTCTTTTCTATAATTACAGTAGCTTGGCCTCTGTAATTATTTTCTGTCAGATTCTTAATTTAATCTCCTCATTTTTACCTTCCCAAATTGCCATCTTTGTCTCAAAATTAACTTCCTAATAATTAATTAAAAAGGAAAATTAATTTCCTTCTCTTTAGGGATTTTTCCACTTTTCATCATTATTTGGAAAAATCTTAGATACTTGAGGGTCTTCATTTAATTCCATAATTCCTTATAATTCCTTGGGGTCTCATAGGAAATTTTCTTGGAATTTTATTCCCCTTAAAAATATTTATTTGGAATTTTCCAAATAAAATCCCTTAATTAGCCTAAATCACCCTTAAATTCTCTTATAAATTATATAAGGGTAATTTGGTCATAAAACCAACTTTATAATTTCATATAACTCTCAAAGGATATTATACTCATTTTTTCTTAATTTTTCAAGGCTTGAAAATATTTTTCCTTATTTAAATTTTGACCAATTTTCCTTAATTAGTCAAATTCCTATTTTTGGCTTGGAAACTACTGGAATTATTTTCTACCAAAATTCTCCTTATTATTTTTAATCCTCAATAATTTGAGAATATTTCATATTTCTAATTATCATAATGCTGGATGTGACAATTTGTGGGTTTACAACAGAAATACCAGTTTTCATAACATTAAATTGCCATTTTCCCGCATAACTCTAATTTGCAAATTTACAATCCGAATACATATTTTCACAACTGCAAGTTACCATTTTTCTACACATTTTGTTTTCATATCACCCATTTCAGGACATTCACCCATTTTCTTTTCAGTTCTCCCTTCCTACGTTTGTTCAACAATGTATTATAGTCAATATTCACCTATTCTCGCCCACTTTTCAAAAATCACTAACACCTCATGTTTATTAATTTCAAAGAAGAAGAAGATAACAATCTCTTTCTAAACTTAAAAGCTATATTAGATTTTTTTTCTCCTTCACTACCTACTTACCCATGTATTTAAACACTCATTTCTATATTATTCAACTATCACAACCAACTATGCTCAACAGAACAAAATTTTTGGGAAAAACGGTTTACCTCACGCACCAAGCTCTTCTTTTTCCCTCTTTCTTCTTCCTTTTCAATAGATACAGTTCGCAGGGTATTTCAGTAAAATGGCTTCAGCAATTAATTTCAGTTTGCCCCCTGGGTCCTTCAGTGAAATTTCAGAATCCTTAATTAAAATTTCATATTTTTTTTGGGGCTGTTTGAAATTAATTCCCAGCTGCGGTCTTTAATCAAAATTTTCCCTATAAAAATACATGAAATAATTTCATATTAAGTGAAAGTATCATTTCTTTTGGTAAATTTTACTCTCTCTCTCTCTCTCTATATATATATATATATCAAGAAGAAAAAACAAAATTAAAATTTTAGTATAGAAAATAGTATAAACATATTATATTTAATTATGGAACAATAAATATGGTCTTGCTGTCTAATAATACTTCATGTCACCTCTTTTTTTTTTTTCCTGCGAGTACACTTTGTCACCTCTAATATATGTGTTTCATAATCAAACAATTATTTTTACTCTCAATAGATAATGCAATTGATTGATTTTTTTTTATAATAGATATTCGTTTAAAACCTTTCATAAAGTATACTATCATTTAAAAATATTTAAACTAATATTTTTGGTAATTATAAATTTATAATTTTACATTGTTAGCTTGTGCATTACATCTATAATGTTGTTGTAAAGAGGCCATTGGTCCACCCTTAAAGGATAAATCTAAACCCAATTATAGGTCAAGATTTGTGACATACGCATTTTGTTTAAATAAATTGGTGTGAATGGTTATAAGAATATATAAACATGTTTGGGAGTTGGCTTTACAAAAGTGAAGAAACTCCTAAGTTAACTTTTTTCCCCCTTCTCATAGTCTCTCTTCTTCCTCTATGGTGAATTTGCTGCGTAAAATAATTATTGTCAAATCAGTGCTCCAATTTTGTGTGGTCTATCGGGATACATATCGGACTCCAATATGCCCTGAAATTCCTTATTGGTATCAGAGCAATTGATTTTCCTATAGCTTGTATGATCTTTCCTTAGAATATGTTTCATTGATACTTATTGTGTGATTTGTTTAAAGATTTGTTTCACTATTTCTCATTTACTTTGATATTTAATCGGATTTCAAGTACACTTCAGAATCACTCATTAGTATCAGAGTAACTAGTTTTCATTACAATTAGTGTTACTAGGAAAAAAAAAGAGTTTATTTACTAATGACTTTAATTTCAAATATGGCTACGCAACTAAGCCCTGTCAAATTTGGTATCACTTATGAGACTCTCACATTTAATGTCTAGGGGCCCATTTGCTTCAAAGAATTCATTGAAATAGAAATGAAGAGAAAGGAAAATTGTTGGCCAAGTGAGTGTCTGGTTGACATTGGAATTGAAAATTGTTTCAATGGAAAATTTATGTTTGGTTAGATGAAAAGAGGTGGGAAAATAAACAAAATGACCATATTACCCTCAATGACATAATTTAATAATATTTATGTGAGTTTAGAAAAGTAAACCCATCTCTTCAGTCTGACTAATGTCTCCTTTGAAGATATGCAGAAATAATGAGTATTAAAGCATTTCCTTATCAAACAACTAAGACTTTTGAGCCTCTTGATGTGACTAGTGCTTTAAGCTTTCCAATAAAGCCTTCTGTTGATGAACCTCTGGTGTTGGAGTTGAAGACTTTACCCCCTAATCTCAAGTATATCTACTTGGGTAGTTCTGCTATATTACATGTGATTGTTTCTTCTCAATTGTCCGCGTTGCAAGAGGAGAAGTTGTTAAGGGTTTTAAGGAATCAAAAGAAAGCTATTGGGTGGTCCATAGCTGACATCAAAGGGATCAACCCTTCTTTATACATGCACAAGATTCTATTAGAAGATGATCACAAGTCATTCATTGAGCATCAAAGAAGATTGAACCCAATTATGAAAGAGATGGTCAAGAAAGAAATCCTTAAATGGCTTTCTACTGGCATAGTATATAGCCTATTTCTGATAGCTCATGGGTGAGCCCAATTCAATATAGCCCTAAAAAGGGTGGGATAACTATAGTGGCTAACACCAGAAATGAGCTAGTTCCAACTTGTACTGTGACTAGGTGGAGAATTTGCATGGACTATTAAAAGTTAAATGCTGCAACTAGAAAGGACCATTTCCTGCTGCCATTTTTTGACCAGATGCTGGATAAATTCATTGGGCAAGAGTTATTTTGTTTCTTAGATGGATACTTGTAACATCCCAAAATTTGAAACCCTAGTAATGGTAATGTGAGAAATGAGACATGATTGATAAGCATAAGGTATGAGTAAAGCATGGAAACCTATAATGGGATGAAACTGACTTTATCGGGTCCCCAGGGGCAAAACGGTAATTTTGAGAAAAGTTCTCAAAAATTCCCTAAAAATAGAAAAAGATGGAATTAGGGGTTTTTGAGTAACCTATGATATTTGGGGAGTGAGAATGGGCCAAAATAAATTTTGGTGAAAATTCCCAAAAAATAATTATTTTTAGGAAAATAGGGAAAAATAAAGGGGAATTAAAGTGATATAATTATTTTAATTGCCTAAGGACTCCAAACATTCAAGGAAAAATATGGATACAATCACTAGGAATATATATGAATTTATAAAATTGTTTCCAAGCATTGGAAATGCAGGAAATAATTCATGGGGAATTTACTTCCGTATTCCTATCGGTAAAGACCTGATCTCGGAGAAAATGTGAAATAAATACTTGGAGGTCTTGAAAAAATTCCCAAAACTTCCAGATCATACTTTTGGAATAAATAGGGATTTATCATGAAAAGAAATGGAATTTTTGAAGCCCTCAGCTATTTTTCCTAATAGGGGGCAAGAAATTGGGTGTTATGTGATCAAATGATTTTTAAAATTACCCTAACCAATTCCATTGCTTCCTAATCAGTTTTTTCCATTTAGTTAGCATCCAAAAAGGCCTAAATTTGTGCCCATCATGACCAGAACAGTTGGCTTGTGTGCTGGGCAAATTTTCAACCATTGGATCAACTCTCTTGAAACTTGGGTCAAAGCATGTGTGGCTAGGATTGCCCCCTCATTTTGGCTGACTTATGCACTTAATTTTGGGGTAGAAATAGCTGCCCAAGGGCAGGCTTTGGGGAAGCAAATGAGGTCTATAAATACCCCCATAATTCACCCAAAATTCGTGCAAAAATCTGGAAAAATAGGGGAGGTTCTGCACAAATTTTTCTTGACTTCCAAGCCCCCTTCAAACCACTTCCAATCCAAGGCTAATCATCAAGCTTTAATCCAAGACTCCTTAAGGTATGTTTAGGCTTTAATTTGATGCATTTTCAATGGCTAAATCGTAACTTAAATTGAGGGGGAAGTGCTGTTCCATTTCTGTTATGCTGGAAGTTCTAGGAGAGGATAGCAAATTGAGTATGAGCTTGTGTTGTTGATGTTTGGTGCTGTTTCGAAGGGGTTATGGAAGAAATTACCCTAGAATCTATGACTATTCAGTTCGGCCAACTCAAGAACTCAAGGGTAGGAATTGTTTTAATGAGTTTTAATAGCTCCAATGGATTTAAAATGTGATTTTGTGTAGGGTTATGCTATGAAAGTATGTTTAAATTCATTGGAAACAAATGTGGAAATTTATGAACCTAAGGGGAGGTGTTCAGCCATCTTGAATTCATGGAATTATGATTGGATTTTGATGGTTTTGATGCTTCCATTGAATTCCTTGGGTGTTTTTGTGTAGGGTTATATAGAGGAATTGAATTTGGAAACATTAAAAATCAAAGTTGGAAATTTTGACATCTTCCCTTGTAAAAATTCGTTTCTATTTTGACCAGAACTTAAGGAAGGGATTTGATTTTGTAAAATTTGATTTGATATTTGAATTCTACATGAAAAATCATGTAGGAATGGCCAAGGAGGTTTCTTGAACTAAAGGGAAAACAATTCGGCCAAAAATCCAAAGAAAGAAGGTTTAATGTTTAAGTAATGTGTAATGTGTAATGTGTTTGAATAATTGTTGAATGATTGGCATTGGTGTTGGTTTGATAGGTACCTTACCAAATCCTCAAGAGAACATCTTGAACCTAAAAGAAATCAAGAACCAAGTGTCAAAAGGTAGCATTGAATTACACTTTGATTGCTTTCTTGCTTACATTGATGTGTTAATGTGTATGTGTGCAATGTGTGCCATGATGTGACTAAGCTTTATTGCAAATGTTGATTGCAATGTTTGAATTATTTTGCCTTGGAATTATGTGCACTGAATATTTGTATGATAGCTTACTTTCCATGGTATAGAAGCATGAACACATAAACAAGATAAATGCACAAAAGCATTGCACGTAGTGTTTGCATGAATGCATGATAATTGTGATTCTATGCTACTGGGATTTCTTTGAAATCTCACTTTATGTTCAACACCATCTAGGAGGAAGTTCAAGCAAGGGAAAAGGCAAAGAAATTGTCCCAGAGGCCCAATGAACAATTAATGTACCCTAGTGTAAATTTTGGAACTTGTTATGTAATATTATGACTTTGAAAATGTTTGTTGGATAATAGCTCTTAATGGGAACCAAGTACGTACGCTTATGTTTAAACATGTGAAAGTATAGTATAATGTATTTTCAAGCATGTGTTAAGTCCCAAATGATTAAGGATGGGTAAAAGGTTAAGAAAGAACCAAAACAAATGTAGTTAGGGGATGAACTTTCCCTAGAAATGACCAAACTTGGTACATATGAAATAAATAGCAAACGTTCGAATCTAGATTTGACATTTGGCAGACTTATAAACCATATTTTTAGTTTTAAATCAAGTGATAGATCATTAAATTTGGAATTTTGTGAAAAGAGTTATGCCCTTCCAAAGCTGGGCAAAAATACTAGAAATTCCAGAATTACCAAATGAACAGTGCATAATTGCATGGAAACTGGTATTAATCTGTAAGAAATTGATACCTATGAATATTTTTTCTACGTAGAGCATTTCATAAGCTTCGTGTGAGACTTAGAACCACTCTAGTTTGATTTTTCTACATTTAGTTATGATTTTTCAAAGTTGACCCGATTTTAGGGGTTACATGAATAGTAACCGAAATCAAAATTTTAAATCTTGGTTTTTACCTACTTTGAGCATCGTGTAATGATTCTGAATGGTTCCAAATGACGTATAATGGGGTTTAAAATGAAAGTGTGACAACACTCAAGATAAAACCAAATTGCAATAGCCCTAGACGATCAAGAGAAAACAACATTTACTTACCCGTATGGCACATTTGCTTTCGAAAGGATGCCGTTTGGTCCTTGCAACGCTCCAGCAACATTCCAAAGATGCATGATGGCCATCATTACTGACATGATCGAGAAGGCAATTGAAGTATTCATGGATGACTTATCTGTTTTTGGAAATTTTTTTGATTGCTGCTTAGATAATTTGGTGGCTCTTTTACAAAGGTGTGAAGAAACCAACTTGGTTCTGAATTGGGAGAAATGTCACTTCATGGTGTAAGAGGGCATTGTCCTTTGTCATAAGGTATCCAAACAAGGCCTGGAAGTTGACAAGGCAAAGATGTCTTTTATTGAGCAATTGCCTCTACCAACAAGTGTAAAGGGTATTAGAAGTTTCTTGGGTCATGCGGGATTCTATCGTCGCTTCATTAGAGATTTCTCTAAAATCACTAAGCCTTTGTGCAATCTTCTAGAGAAAGATAGAGAGTTCAAGTTCGATAAAGCTTGTATGAACTCTTTTAAGGAGTTAAAGAAGAGGCTTACGTCAGCACCAATTTTAGTGGCACCTAATTAGGAGATACCCTTCATCATTATGGCTGATGCTAGTGATTTCACCGTTGGAGCAATACTGGGACAAAAAGCAGAAAAAGTTTTCCATCCTATTTGTTATGTAAGTAACACCCTAGATGATGCCTAACTTAACTACACCACGACAGAAAAAGAATTGTTGGCAGTAGTGTTTGCTTGTGAGAAATTTCGTTCTTATATTGTAGGCACTAAAGTGACTGTTTACATAGACCATTCTGCTTTAAAGTATCTGTTTACCAAGAAAGATTTCAAAGCATGCTTGATTCGCTGGGTCCTCTTGCTTCAAGAATTTGACTTGGAAATTGTTGATAGGAAGGGAACTGAAAACCAAGTGGCGGATCATTTGTCTTGGTTGAGTGCTGAAGCTCAACATGATCATTACCAGGAGATTAATGTGGCTTTTCACGATGAATGCTTGTTCTTTATGCATACCACGATGAATGCTTGTTCTTTATGGATGAGTCGACTACTTCGTAGGTCACAATAAGTCTCCTCCTCAATATGTACATTGCATTTCTCAAATTTTCAGAAAACAATTACTTCTATACCTTCCTTTTGAAGCTGCTCTTCTGTTCTCTGTGGACTGAGTTCCATGCTTCATTATGTCATCCTCTTAATGTTCAAGAATTTGAAAGAGTTTGTCACCAATCTTACCTCCCTATTAATAGATGAGACCATAAAGAAATCGAGATTTCAGTTCAGGAACGCAAATGTCCAAAATAAAATGCCTGCATCAAAGCAGTTATTCTTCTAATTTGAGAATATATGCATCAAAGAAAATTATTGTCATGGTATGTTACTATAAAATTTTCACGAAGGGAATTACAGATTAAATTCTTTCCAAAAGTGGGAACTCTATTTAGAGAGATACTAAATAGGAGTATGCAAAGCCTATAGCAAGTATAACGTTAGCTAAATAAGGAGATATATCAGCTTTGTGACTTTACATGCGGCAAAAAGAAAATCAAACCCATCCTTGATATACTTTTATTACAAAATTAACAACTGAAGCCTACCCATGAATATCGGTAATTGGAGAGGTTTCAACATAAACACAGTAATAATATTCAAATCAAAATCTATTTGCAGAAAGAGTTGGATTATTTGGATGTGATTAGACAGGATAATATTTGCTCTGAGGATAAATTTTGAAGGCTTCTTAGTAGGTAACTAACGTCAATGAATGATAACCTGAGGAATTTGACGCAGCATTAAAAGTTATGACGATGATAAAGAATGCTTTCACCGTGCCCAGCAATAGGGTTCCCAACAACAGGAAAAAGAAGGGCAGGTCGTGCCATCAAAAAGTTTATGAACTCTATTAAGTTAAGACAGCAGAAATGTAGGACATTACAAATTCACACTTTCAATTTCACAAACCACAAGTTCCCATTAATTCGTAACAAAATTTTTGCAATAATCTCTTTTAGCTCAATCATAAGACAACTTTAGAAATTAACAAGTTAAATTTTGTAATTCATAAGTTTCTATTCACAATTCACAATAGTTTCCATTTGTGACAGCAAATGTCTTCGATTTTCCTTTTCTAGTAACTCATGGAACTGATGAGGTAGAATGACAGTTTCTAAATCCTAACGATTTCTTAAAGTTAGTAACCCAAATTGAAATTTAGGTAATTTGGTTGTCTTTTAAAGGAATTTTCCCTTATTTATTTTATAATATTTTATTTAAAATATTGTGCTGTTGTTGAGATATAAAAATATATTAATGATATAAATTTTTTATATTTTGTTGTGATTTTTCTTAAATTAATACATCAAACAAGATATTTCTTTATTTTGAATATTTTTATGCTTTTTTAAAATTGACAAATGTATGTCCACTCGCTTAATCATTCAATCAAATCTTAGAACATAAATTTCTTTTAGTAATAAAAGTTCACATGGATTAAATTTTAAAATTGTGTTAGACTATCATCATTAAAAATGTATTTCACATGTTGCAAGATTTAACTGGAGAGTTGTGTGCGTGTATATAAAATAGATTTAAGCAATTGCACTTAAGCTAAGTTTAATCCTTTAATATAAATTTTGTGTAACTACATCTTATATCTTTAAAAAAAAATGGAAATACATTGTCACAAAAAAAAAAAAATAGAAATACCTTGTGATGTAATGAATAAATTGGGAGAAAGTGTGGAAGGCCACTGGGGAGAGCATGTAATCATTTTGCATACATGAAATGTTAGCGTAGCATGACCCTTGATCGATGTATTAATCATTGGGAGTAAGGGATAAGAGAATCTCACCCAAATAAGGAAAGTTAACTAAGGTCTTCACCTTTTGTTAATTCTAGAGTTTGGGATTAACAGTTTCATCCAAAAAGGGCTGTTATAATACTCTAATGGAGCTCATGTTAATTTCTCGTAAATCTAATTTATTTTTGTTCACTTTATATAAAACAAAGGAGTCGATATTTATATAGGAAGACGACAGAGAAGTAATGGAGTACACCAGCAGGTGGTTTTGGTTTTTCATTTTAAGGAAGTACTAAGTATTTTTCTTCCATATGTATCCATATTTAGTAAAAGGGAGAGAATACAGGTTAATGATGAAGTTCAGTATAGTTAACACAAGTAATATTATTAGAAATTATTTAAATTTTATGATAAATTTAATACTTCTGTCTAGTTTTATTAATACATATGAATTAATTAGTTAAAATTCACTTATATTTAGAAGGAGATTGAGTATTCTAAACCTTTTTCTGGACCATAAAATGTAAGGTTACACAGGCGCATAAAGAGTGGGGATTGTTGGAATAATATTAGACATCGAGGTGGCCTACCCTGTAGTGCTTTGCTTGTCTTTTCTTTTCTTTTCCATTGTAATGTAAAAAACATCATACCCCTAGGAAAGTCCAATGTACTTGAATTTTTCCACAAATGCTTCCAAATTCAGTCATCTCATAAAGGAAAAACAGATAGCTATCTAGAATCAAGGTCTTCTTCACCCTCAAAGGTCTTCCTCTTTGGGATTATATATTAATGAATTGTGCGCATTCGAACTTTCATGTTCCTTCCTCGCTCCTTCCTATATGCCCCTAGGCTTGTCGCTTATCATGAACTGCCCCACATTAAAAGAAGAAAAGGAAATGTAATAGTATCCTTACCCTAAATATAAGATATAGTTTTAACATACAATTTATGCTATAAACAAAATCTTATATTTAGGACTGGATTTAGTAACTTTTAGCAGTTACTATCTAATATGTATCCATATATTCTTATACATTATTAGATAATTGAAAAATTCATTCACAAGTCCTTATAGTTTACCTCAATCTTAAATCAGGTTATTTTGGTTTGTTTTGTTTGAATTCAGCTCTTATTGTTTGATCCCTTAATTTTAATTTATAGATTTTATAAAATTTTATTTACAGAAAGATGAATGTATGTTAAAAGAGTGTGAAAACTAAAGTAGATTTCATAAAGACTTCAAGAAATTTTATACTCCTCTGGTCCTTAATATAAGACCCAATTGTTGAGTTGGTTTTGGTTCTAAATATAAGACCCATTTCTCATATTTATTAATTTTCTCTAAATTATCCATATGGATACTCCCTCAACCATAATCAAGTAGAAGAGGGAGGCGGTATTAAGAAAGGTGATTATGGTGTTTTAGGAAAAAAGTGTCACATTTCTTATAATTAACTAATTTACCTAATTTCATTAATCTAATCAAATTAGTTAAATGGGTCTTATATTAAGGACCGGAGGAGTAGATCCAAATTGATGCGGGTTACTCTCAGGGATGGGATGCATGTAACAAATCAACTATAAGGAACCAACTCAAACAAAATAAACTACATAGACTTAATTCAAAATTAAGGTACATTATAGAGATTTATAGATTAATTTTCCTTTAAATAAATGTTTCTTTTTTATGCTCAAAAAATAAGTTTATCTATTTGTTAAGCATGCGACTCTAAAGGGATACACCTGCCATTATTAGTGTCAAGACATTATTGTCGATAAAAATAATTTGCATGTATGTAAGCTCCCCCGCCCCCCCAAAAAAAAAACATCTAGTTATAAATTCTACTTTTACTTTGATCAGCCTTGAAGTCACCTCGCCTGGAAAAAGAATGGAAAAAAGAAAAGACTGCAAACTGCATCATGCTTTTAAGTTATACAAGTGATATAAATATATATATATATTTTAAAAAGTGCAAATGACATCCTATGACCACTAAGAACAGTTTTAAAAAAGAAAAAAAAATTATATTCGGGTTTTGCATATATACGTAAATTAAAGCAAGTCCTCTATATTTAAATTTAATGATTTTTATATTTATACTAAGTCATTAAATTTATTTCATATATGATTTTTATATTTTGCCGTTTTTTAACTTTTCCAAACTTCGCATGACTATCTTCAGTTTGAAATATTGTTTAAATCGAATCCATCACTCAATCAAAATACATAATGGATTGTGGCCTTTATTCAATTATTTAACCATATTTTTAAGATCAAAGAATCCTTAAAATTAAAGTCTCAATTTGTTTCTCCGTTGATGCTAAGGGCTGGTGAGAAAAAATGAAATGAACAGTGTCATGCATATTTCACTCTAGAATATAGTTGATAGACTTGAGGTCGACTATAATTTTTGCAAGGAAAAATCACAAAAAAGAAAACTGGGGAAATTGAAAAATTGCATACAGAACCCATTCAAAAAAATTGTTATAATTTGCTTATCAATTGTTATTAGAACCCATAATAATATTGCAATTCGGTCCCAATTTGCAATTTTTCTATTTCCAAGTTTTTTTTTTCGATTTTGCCCTTTTGCAATCATCAAGAGAAATACGTAATCATGAAGTGCGAAATGAGTTGTATAACACAATAGGCCAGTGAATTCTCAAGGCTAAGGTATTTTCACTGCCGTATTATCTCTCCAAGAAAAGAGATTTTTGCAACTAGATCATTTACATTAATTAGCTACTTCCTCTGGTCCAAATACAGGGGTTAGATAATTAATTTATAAAAATTAAAACAAATTAGTTATTTATGAAAAATATTTGTTAATTTTATTAAAATACGTGTTTAATCATTCTCATTGAAAATACTTATACTGAGGAAACCCACTTTAAATATTGACTTATAAATTGAAGGACAAAGTGAATTTAGATCTTCTATCTAGGAAAACGAATCATTCAACTAACTCCTACATTTATGATCACAAGGGATTATGACAAACTCAATTATTTTTATATGTTTTGATATCTTTTAAATGGGTTTTGTCAACTTAATTAATCTTTTTGGCTTTAATTGATTGTTAATTGATTTAATATGTTTTATTTTGAATTATTATTTTATAGGGGTAAAATTGTCATATTTTGATTTAATTGTGACTAATTGATTTTTAAGGACAATTAATGCACCTTATTTTTGAATTTGTGATTACAGATTTTTGGAAGATTTAAAAATAAAATAAAAAAGAAAAAAAATTAAATACATAAATAAATGAATAAATAAAAAATAATAATAATAAAAACGGGGAGCAAAACGCAACGTTTTGCCCCCTCAACCCTGACGCGCTACACATCATCATCATCTTGAGCGAAGGACCGAAAAAACAGCGAACCAGCAGCGGTGAGCAGAGGCACGCGAGGGGCGTTTGACGGCAGAATCAGAACGAACCAGAGGCGAGGAGGAGGACCAGTGGAGTCGACGGCGAGAGGAGAATCACCTGTCATCGTTCTCGTCTTCATCTTCTTCTTCTCCTCCATCTGGAATCAAGAGGAGGCGCTGGACGGCGAATACAGCAGGAGGCAGACAGGAACTCGACGGAAGGCAGAGAAACACGAGAGAGAAGGAGGCTTAGGAGACAGAATCATTCTTCCCTCAATTCCATCATCACCAGCGTCTTCTTCTTCTCGGTCTGACGGCGAGAAGGGCAGCGAGAGGGAGCGACGGCGTGACAGAACGAAGGACCAGATAACAGTGAGCTTCCACAACCGAAACACATCCTTCAGCATTCATCTTCACTGTTCTTCATGGCTGAATCGGATTGGAGCTTGGTTGGAGCTGTTGTGATGGTCAGGTGTTGCTAATCCTCCAATTCTCTAGAGCAATGTTTATGGCTTGAACTCAACTCAGAGCTTCAAAAGAGAGTTTTAGCTCTTCTAATCTTTACTTCTTTCATTGTAATTGTGATTTTTAGGTCTTAGAATGAATTTTATAATATTTAAGTATGTTTGAGTGTACTGTAATAATTTATATTTATATTAAGATTGGTTGTAGTCGTTGGAATTTTTTATTAGCATTTGATATTATGTTGTGATTAACTTTAATTTCTTTACATTGTACTGGGTCAGACTATGTTTAGAAGTTGTTGTGAACATTTAGTAATAATTCAAGGTGGCTTGGGTATTGAACAAAAAATGTTAATTGCTTTTTTTTTTATTCTCTTTAGCTAATTGTGCTGAAACAGTTTAATTGTGAGTAATTAATATGTAAGGTGGTTTAGTATTGATTATTTTAATTAAACCAAGTCTAAAGAGTGGCCTTTAGAATCTTTTAAATTTAGCTAATCCCAAATTAATTGAAGTAATGATAGCCTTAATTATTATACTAGAGGATTGCTTTTCCATTTGCTGTCACTTGTTTAATTCTCTTTATTTATTTCATTCATATCCATTTTATAAACTAAAAATCCAAAAATTATTTACTCATTTTACATCCTTTTAAATTTTGCCAATTAGTTGGTTAAAAAAAAAACCAATCCCTTTCCAAGTCAATTCTTTATTTTTGATACTTAGTTTGCTTAGGATTTCAAATAAAAGCTCCTCAAAGTGAAACGACTCGAGTTTTACACTATATTGTATTGGTTGGATTTATTTTTGATCAAGAACCTCAAGGCAAATGACAAAGACTCTCCACAAACTCTTGCGCATGTGTCTATACATGGATTGCTCTATAGATAGAGTGGTGATATGAAATATATATATATATATATATAGCTAGTATAGAGTTCTCATCAAGCATTCACAAGGTATAAACTAAAGTACAAATTATAAATTTACAAAAATTTAGAGAGGAATTAACACTACCATATTGAAAAGGAGATTTCCTTATTAACTCTCAAGACTCACGTACACTACATAAATACACAATAATTAATTACTAGAAGAGAGATACACCACTTGGAAATGGCAAATACTTGTTTACAGTCACTTATTTTCCTAGTAAAGCATATGTGTACTAGGACGAAAAAGACTCCTACAAAAGTAGGTCCAATAAAGTATATCAGACCACAGTGGGAATAGTAGAAATGCAAATAAGGGTATGGGTATAAAAGCAAGTGCAGAAATGAAGTTAGGAACCCACTTTGAACCATGACAATACATGATGAAAAAGGCACTACTAAATGCTATCATCATGCTTATTATAGAGATGAACAAAGCAACCAATCCAGATATGAGCTTCAAGGGCAATGACTTGTGAAAATCCTCTTCTGCATAGCGTGAGATGAGGATGGACAAGAAAATAAGTATGGAAGTTGAGGATGAGATCATTGCAGCTGCATCAGATATGGCAAATATCAGGAATGATGATTTTTGCAAGTAATTAGGGTTTCCTGAATTGTCATTGATACCCCCAGGTATACTAAATGCAGCTGTAAATACTCCAGTAGTAATAAGAGTGGAAACAACCATGCATTGTTCTGCTCTTTTCTTCATCCATGATTCTGCTTCTTTTAGCAAGTCTTTGTGTTCCTCTGTGAATAGTTGCTGAGGAGTCAAGTCTTTTGCATTCTTCTGCTCTATACATGATGGTGGCATTATCTTCTCCACCTCCTACCACGTCAAAAAGGATATACACTATATGAACTATATAAAATTTACAACAACCTACATTATTCACAAGCCCCAACTTATTCCCCTAAAATATACAAGATGCATCAAGTAATAAGAATATAAGTCATAGAGATAGACTAAATATAATTTGTAGCAAAATACCTCAAACCATAGTAACTCAAAGGTCATTTGGAAAGCTGCTCCAGAAACTAAGTTTAATCGATCTAGGGGTGCCAATCTTGCAGCCATATGCAGTAAGTTGTCTCCATCTTCATTATCTACAAAAGGCACTATAAAATCTTTGACCGAGCCAATGTCATGTATGAGATCGAAGATATCAGCATAACGATGTAAAACTGCAACATGAATTATGCTTCGATTTCTTCCATCAACTTCCCATATCAAATCAGGATAGGTACTCATAAGCTCAGCTAGAAACTCAAAATTTCCAACTTTTACAGCATTAAATGTTACTTGTGAAGGTACTTTTATGTTGTCCATAATCATTTGGTCATCTTTTGTAAGGAATATGCTCCACAAATGCTTTACTAGTTGAAGTTGCTGAGTTTGCCTCAAACCTGTGAAACGCAGTTTATACGTACCGTAAAACCACTGTATCATAATTATATTTTTCTTAATTTGTGATCATGGGCACTTACATGATTTCATGAGCCGCTTTCTATATCGCTGACTTTGACAAAGAGAGCTTAAAGGCTTTCGAGCCAATATATGCAATATTGTCTCATTACTTGTACTATCCCTCTCAAAAGCAAGTTCTGGATCCACTTTTAGCACCTTCAAAGCTAAATCTGCGCAAATCAATACATAAAATAATGTTTAACACAAGGTATATGTGACACACCCACACACTTCAAAGTTCACTCTCGTCATCTTTTACGGTCTCATGTTTTGTTCGTGTAATATTATTACCGTAGATTCCACTGTAGACACAGTAGAACAGTAGTAGTGTCCAATCACGATATTCAAAAATGCGAATAGTTTCATGGTACAGATGCCAAGCCATTTCACTTCTTCCTTGTAAAGCAGCCACATGAAGAGGAGTGGTTCCATGAGCACCCCTTATGAACGGCAAGCTCTGGTTTTTTCTCTTCATGATCTCAACAATCTGCATATTCCCAGTTGCTGCAGCGAGGCTGAATGCAGTGTTGTCATTCGCATCTTGCAATTCCAAGTCCTCTGAACTCATCCCCTTCACTAGCTCATCCACAAAGTGGACATGGTTCTTTTCGCCGGCCACATGAAGCACCGTGGCCCACCCCTTGCTAATGGCGGCGCGAGCCAGGCCCCAGTCTTGATCTAAGATATGCTTTGCTGCTTTCCAATCCCCTTTCACTGAAGCTTGGTAAAGGGGAACACAAAAGCTTAGGTATTTATCTCTTCGCTCTTCTGAAACAAGTTAGTTAATGGAAACTTTGTTATATATTTATGTAGATTGTAATATAAATAGAAACACACTAGAGAGAGAGAGAGAGAGAGATGAGATAAGAGATATTACGTGTGGGATCTATAAGATTAAGGTTAGGCCTCCTAAAATGAGCTGAAGCAACCCTCTGAAGTCGTTGTACTGGTATAGTCACAGAACTTACATCTGCTCCGGCCATGTGTCTGTCAAGAAAGCGCAGTATTTGTGTTAGTTTGTCTCTCTGATTTGAAGCTTGGAGGATAAATTTGGGTATGTTATGCATGAAGCTGGCTATGGCATGTGAGGAACAACACTCTTTTTTGCTGCTCAAGGATTGGTTAATGAAGTTCTGGCTCTGCTACGGCACTCACAAAGGGCGCTCATGAGTTAACCGAGCTCTTGAACCATAAAGCAGACAACTACTTCTCTTCTATTTATCGCATAGATGATGCTGTAGCATGCTAATTCTTTTGAATAACAAAATCATACCCTTTACTCACACACACATACACACACGCATATATATATATATATATATATATGTATATTCGCATCTTTGAATATACATAACTAAAAATTTTTGTTTTCCGACTTATCAAAAAAAAAAAAACTAAAATATTTTAAATTTATCAAGTAGGAGCTTCTTAAAATTGAAAATTATTTATTAGAACGTAGTAAAAAGGTAATTAAAGTAATATTTTTTGAAAAATATCCACTAAAAATAATAATATTTAATATTTAATTTCACCTCACATAAACTGTGTGCATATTATTTTTAGGGAGATTACAATGAGGTCCTAAAAAAAATAATTATAAAATAAGTCTCAAAAGTTGTCATTTTCAACTACTTAAGTCATTATTGAGATTTTAATTTTTAGTAATCTTTTTTCTTCTTTAGAACTTTATTGTAATTCTCCCTTATTTTTATTTTGGAGCAAATGTCAGAAAAGAGTATGCCTCCATGAGCCAAGCAATTGTTATGGCATGATGTCATCACGCGAAGGTCATGCAATCCTAAGAAGGCGCGGTCTCCTCACTTTTCATTTGGAAAAACAAACCAAACAAAAGCGAATGTACTGGGAAAGCAAAGTTGTGGGCGTGCTGTCTAAAATGAAAAAAAATAATACTACCTCCGTTATTTCATAATATAATATTTAATAGGTTAATAAAAGTAGTTAAATTAATTATTTGTTTAAAATATGGATTGGCTTTTTTAAAAATATTCTCTTAAATTATTGGGATTAAAATTACCTTTGACACAAACTCTCCTTGACACATGCAATTAGTAGGTTAGTTTGATTAAATAATAAGGATAAAATAGATCAAGATCTTATATTTAAGACAAAACCAGTTTGGGTACTTATCAAAGTGATGAGCACCTAAAGCTCATCAAATCTAGACTATCTAGATCTGAATTTCACGGTCTAGATTTGATTTTTTTTTTGTTTTTATTTGTTTAAAATAATTATTTAATCGGTATAGAATTTAAAATAAAGATAATATCTTAACTATCATTTTTTTCAAAAAATAATTTTTAATTAAAAATAATTAATTAAAAATCTTACATTTGAAAAGGAGCATCCTAACTGGTTTCTGTTGAGGACTAAATTTAACACTCCTACTAACTCTTATATTAGTGACAGGAGGTAGTATTTTATATTAAGATGAAATTAATCAAAACTTGTGAAAACAACGGAAGGAGACTGGAAGAGAGTATATACATATAGACAGAAACTGATTCAGAGGTTGGAGCTTCTTTTTCAGACTCTCTAAATTATCAACATAAGCGGGAAGAAAGAATGAAGACGACTATGATAATATAGTAAATTTAGTGTGGATCCGGTTTGTGGGCAAGCATAAGCAAAAACTCCTTTGTTTCTCTTGTGATTCAACCTTGAATGAGCTCGCCATTTAATTCCCAGATTCTATATATAACTAAACATAACCACAACATCAACGTGGTTTGGGTCTGGTAGAAAGAGTTAGTTCCTGATAATAGGATGAATCAAGGTTTGAATATAGTGCCCACGTTTATTACCCGACAGTACTTTGAACAGGATTGTTTCCTATTTAGAGGATACCTGTGCTTATTTTAAAAAAAAAAAAAACACAACCACAAACCAGAACACAGATTCATTAAACATCAAACCTTTATCCCCCCAAAAAAAAAGACAAAAACTAGCCAACCTATCCAGATGAATATATAGACTCTCAAATTTAAAAGCAACTTCAGAAAGGCTCAAGAGTTTTTGATCTCTCACTTTCTTCTAATTGGACTGAGTTAAAATAACAGTAATTTAAAAGAGAAAAACAAGATTTACAGAAAGAGAGAGATCAAGTAAGAACTAAGAAGAGGATATGAATGAGAGAGAGATTTGAACAAATTACCTGAAAGTAGAGTATAGGGGTGGATCTGAAGGCGGCGAGGATCAACTCTAACGGTCCAAGGAAGGTGGAAGCAAATAAACATTAGAACCTATCATCAGAGCTACACAAACCAACGCAACTCATCATAGTCAAGTCTACCACGAAGTGTCAAATTATTATTATAGTACAGCGCCACAATCGTACGGTCTGTTTTATTCCTGTATATAACGACTTTATGACAAAAAAAAGTATTAAATACTCCTGCCGTCAAGCTATTTAGGGAGTTAATATCAGTCTTATATATAAGACCTATTTCATATGTTTATCAATTTTTTTCTAAATTAATCTTATTGATATTTTCCCAACAATAATCAAATATGAGAGGGAAGGAAAGAATTAAGGAATATGTTTAGAATGTTCTAAAAAATATATATATCATATTAACTAACTTAACTGACATTATTAATCTACTCAAATTAGTTAATTAAATCTTATATCAAAGACCGAAAGAGTATATTTTTGCTTTTATCCTTATTAATTAAACCAAACGCTTGGTGGTTATTAAATATCATTTCTCTTGCACAAAAATTAGCCGCGCATGTAATTTGTGCGGACATCAAAATTCAAAATATAATTTACACGATTGTTAGGGTTTCATATTATAGGGTAGTGTTAATTCATCTCTAAGTTACACCTATACCCTTATTTGCGTTCCTTCTTTATTTCATCTCTGCCCTGCTATCTGGTTTATTCTACTCACTTTTGTAGGAACCTTTTGGCCTTTCTTCGTAAAATTATAATTTGTACTTTAGTTTATACTCTAAGAATGCATACTTGATGAGACCTCTATGCAAGCTATATACTCTTTTAGTTATTTCTCAACCCATTTGTTGGGTGTTCTGGCTGCTTCTCTCCCCTCCTCTTTTTCTCTTTTGTGGTGCATTTGCTGTGTCACCATAGGTTTAGGCTTTAGTAGTCTAACCTCTGCATGGTGCACCAATAATAAGAGAGCACTCGTAACCCGAACCAAATCCGGAGCAGGTAGGTCTCTTTGCCGGCTCTTTATTATCTCACACTGTGAATGCTTATGAGAACTCTATGCTAGCTTTACAATTGGGACATAGCCAAAATCGTCTATAGAAGAAAATATGTGTAATAAAAAGTAAATCCTTCCACAAATCGTACAAGACATGGAAGTAAAATGCAGCGAAGCTTCAGAAAAGGCATGGGAAAAGACAGATGCGGGTAGGGCCTGCTTTCACTCCCTTCTTTGGAGTATGTTATACTTCAGCCGTGTTCCTCCGATAATCATCCCAAAGTTTATGATTAAAAATTAGCCATCACAAAGTCTTCATGCAATTAAGCATCTTTACGTTATTAATGTAAGATTCTTTCTTTTATTTTTCATATAACACATACATTTCATTTCTTAAAATTTTTAATTTTTCCATCTCTTAAATAAGTCACATGGATTCAAATCATTTTATTTTGCAGTGGTAGAAAAATTCATAAATTTGGGTGTATTTTTTGTTGGGACTTTTTAATCCAATTGATGCCAAGCACCTCTTCTAATATTCCTTTTCAAGTATGAGGTTGTATTTTTTTTTTTTTTTTTTGGTTCCAAGTGAGGTCGTCCATCCAATTGTGTAATATGACATACTAATTTCATCTCGAAGATAAGCAACTAGTTATAAGGGGAAAAAAAACTAGAGTATAAAGTAACTGTTTAAAGTCTATATGGTAGTCAAGGGGAATAGAAGTGGGACAGTTTATGTACAATAATTGACAAGTTAGGTTGCCACAAATTGACAAATTTCTTAATAAATTAATGTAATATAATGATTTTGTAATGTAATATTTTAATAAAAAGAGAGTTATGTTATGGTATCATTTCAAATTATATATATATATGTATATATAGTCTAATCTTATATCATTTCAAGTTATTTAATTCTTGATATTGTTAACTTATGTTATAAAGCCACTTGTCGTTACCAGTACCTTCTGATATTAATTATTGCCACCTCACTTGTTATTTTTTATATGTAGCTTGTCATTTCTGTGACACAAAATTGTGACTTGTCATTACATGCTCTGTACTTTATCTTTTTTTATGTGAATTTCCTAGTTGAATTTTACACTTTTCTTACTTTATTTGTTTTATATAGACCCAATTAATAGTGTTGTAATGCAATATTTTGATATACAGAGAATTGTCATTCTAGCTAGTATTCTCACTTGTCAATGATAACACTATAACTTGTCAAGAACTCTCACTTGTAATGCTGTTGTATGATAGACAGTTTCATTATAACCATCGTACATCTCAATTTAATTACACAACCTCCCTTACAAATTTAATTTCATTCATAAATAATAACAATAAAAACAATTTACATTTATTTTTCAAGTAAGGTCACTCATACGTATATTTGTAACTCCTTAACTATACATTAGCCTTATCAGCTCCCAAAATACACACACACACACACACACACACACACACACATTACCCTTAAAAGGTACTTACTATAACATTAAAGTGTATATGTACGTATCACAAAAGGTTCATTTTCTCGTTCTCGCTTATATTTTCTCATTCTACCTTATATCTTTTGTCATGATTTTCTTTCTTTGCGCGAAATACCCTTACATGAATGAAAAATTAAAAATAAAGTTGAGAAATTGATTTCAAAATTATTATATTAAAATGTTAAAAAAATTCTGAAATTTTCCTCACTAGCTAACCTGCGATTCAATATTTTTGAAGATATATATTATATCAGAAAAATAAGAAATGCCATACCATATAAACTTTTTTTTTTTTAAAAAAACAAAGGTCATCCAATTTCTGTGATGTGAACTACTGATTTTATCTAAAAGAAGGTAACGATTAGGCGGAACAAAGTGTGTGAAAATTGAAGTAAACTGTATACCAAAAAAAAAATTGAAGTAAACTAGGTCAAACTCAAAACAATAATATTACCTCATGCTCTAAATATAAGAAGAATTAGTTTATAGTATAAATATACTAAAAGTTAATTTTTATATTGAGAACGGTAAGTAGTACTGGTCTCAATGAAAATTGAAAAGTATCATAACGTGTGAATGAAAAACGGACGTAAGAACAGAACTAGTAGGTTTTGTTTTTGATTTTTTTCCCAAGACAGGGAAGAAAGCCATGTTTATCTTTTTCATCTTGAAATTGATGCGCAACGCATAATATGGCAACACATGTTCATATCATCCCAACTTTCCTATTTTCCGAAAGAAAAATCTTATTGTACCTGGCACTGTCACTAAGGACCAGTGGCTCTTATCCCATGTGATGTGAACTGTCTCACACACGACGAAAAAGGAAGCGGCAAAAAAATAAAAGAAGAAGAAGCGTCCGTATGATTTTTTTTAAAGTAAAAATTAGATATCATTGCTAACAAAACAAGGTTAGAATAAGAGGCTTTTAATCCCCATCGTCAAATTTCACCTCTTGGTTAAGAGTCACTGGCACTACTACAAAATAAACTTTTAACAATACTTATTAACAGCAGTTTTAAGAACAAATACTGTGAAAAAAACGGTGATATTTTTATAATTAAATATTTACTTTTTACAGCAGTTATATAAAAAACTGCGGTAAAAAGTTCAAAGGTGACATTGTAAAAAAGCAATGTTAGCTCTGACTTTTTAAGGCGTGTGAAAAAATACTATGGCTTGTATTTTTTATGGCGGTTGAGAAAATAAACGTGAAATTTTTTACTGTTGTTATTGCTAAAACTACTATGAAAAGTTTTTCAAAATGCTTTTAACCTAGCCCACGTATTCACTTTTCACTTTTCACTTACATCCATTATTCTACCATCGTGTTCCCTAACCTGGACCCCACTCAAAAGTTGTTTCCCCACCAAAATCCGACGTTTCCAACAAGTTTATTTCAGGCCAAACCGCGTCTTCCATCACTCTCACCATTGTCGTTTTGCATTGTTTTCGCATTTTTTCTTTGTCGTTACGTGGTAAGCTCTCTCTGATCTATTCCTCCTCTTTCTGATGCTTCTTTTGGCATATTTGATCGTTAAAAACAATGATTTGTCAAATGGATATATTCATTATAATGTTAGAATGACTGCATTTGGTCTTTTGATTGTTAGAGAGTTTTGTGTGCGAGTTTGGAGTTCATTGGGATTGTATTTGTTTTTTAGTTATTTGTTGTAGTTAATTGCTTGCTATGGACGTCATGAGATGTTTGTGAGAACATTTATAGTTTATTATTTTTCTAGTTGGTAATTCTTTTTCATAATTTGTAGATATTTATTTGGAATTTTTGACAAATTTTTGTTATCAATAATCTATTGTGAGGCTAACATTTTTTCCTGGTTAGAAACTTTGATTGATGATGAAATTATTGACATGTTTGGGTTCTCGTTTTCAATTCAAAAATTAGCCTTAAGAAACTTTATTTGTTGGCTTAAAACTGTTGTCTTTAATTTGTTTTATTGGTTATAATTGTTGAAATTTGCCTTTTATTTATTTATTATATTGTTGGTTGGTTGATTTATATTGTTATTTGGTTGATAGTTGATTGGTTGATATGAAAATTGCGTAAATTATTTGAGATTTCTTATATTTAAGAAAAAACTCTATCGAATCTTTTATAAAATAAACAAGACATTTCCTTTAATTTGTAATTAATTATTAGTCAAGTCGATTTATTGACTAATACTTAATTATTTGATTTATTTAAATATATGAATTAAGTAGCTAGAGTTAAGCTTGACATCTATACTCTTTGAATATGTAGAACAATGGATCGTAGGATAATTAGCAAACAATATGAAGATATGGTTGAAATGCTTATTGAGTTTGCTTAAAAAAATGCCCCTAATAAAAGTGATAGCTTATATTATTGTCATTGTGTCAAGTGCTTAAACCATAGCCAATAGTGTATTCACTAAGCACTAGTGCATCCTCCACTGGTATGGTGTCCAAAGGAGAACTCAACCAACAATTACAAGAAAAACAGAGAAGGTTCGAGTTCAACTTATTCAAGAGCACAAAACAAAGCTGCAAAATATACGTGAGGAGTTTGATGCTAAGTTCTAACAAGCTATGATGATGATGGGCACAATCGTATTCTAAATGCTTCGAGTGTCTAAACCATCACGGGCAATAATAACTTCTTTTCAAGATTTTCAATTAGTTTATATTTATTTAATTTGTGTTGAGTAATTTCTTTTCATAATTTAGGGTTCACCCATATGCTGAAAATTAGGAAGGGCAGTAAAAATCAAACACTGCAGCTGTAATCGTGTGGCCCAGACCTTAGCCCTAACCATACCTAAGACAATGGACAACTATTCTTTTTATGGACATTGATAACCCTCACCCCGTCATTGATGGTCGAGCATACACAGGCTTAACAATCCACAACAAAAAAGTTCCCAAGGATCCAGTGAGGGTGACAATGGATAAAGTTCATAATGGTCAAGGTTGTATACCAGTGTCTAGCCCTACTGACAAGATTCGAATACTAGCCCAAGCTAAAGAAAATTTCATACTATAACTGAAAAAACTTGTCAAAAAACCAACAACAGCAAAGAAGTTGGTGACAAAGAACTACAAAAAAGGCAGCTCCTGTGCTCAAGCCCCTTGATGCAGACATTGCCTCAAGATTTAAAAGTCTATTGTTGCTTCATGCTATGGTGGACCAAATGGAGGACGCACTTTCATTTAATATGCCATGGGATTGTAGGTTTAGAACTAACCTATGACTTCACCATTGACTAAAAAGACCTCATTGAGTTCCTAAATTTTAAAGAGCTTGATCCAGTCTTCATACATCTTGCCATTTTGTGAGTTAAAATTTTATTTTCATATTTTATGATATACTTATGTGTGCTCTAGCTTCTTACTCATTTGAACAACAAACACCTTAGTCACACCTACAGGGAATAAGGAAATGAGGGCTAATATGGCTTCATATGCTTGCAAAAAGTGCAGAAAAACATCGAACAATTCAAGAGTGAGGTCAATATACATGATGACCACAATGACCTAAAGCAAGAAAACAATATATTTTGCACCTTACGTTGAAAAGCAAGTATACTCTTTGTATTTTCCACACACAAATATTATTATAATATTTAACATGATTTATATTTTGTAGTTATCATTTAACTCTTCTTGTTTTTGCCTCCTATGATAACATTGTATACTAATTTGATTCCCTGTTTGGAGTGCCACAAGACGAAACTAAGAATGTCATTGAGACTTGAGTTTATACTTATAAATTTATTGAGTTTAAAGTTTAAAATAGTGTGCTATAACATGTTTTTTCAGCCTAACTGTTGATAGGGCTCTTCAAGGATTCAATATAGTGACCAAAAAGAAAAAGCCTTCTATCTCAATTGGTCATCCACCACTAACATGGATTATCCCAAAAGTAAGTTGTTTCGAACTAAGTTCTATGCTTAATAAATTTGCTAGGTATAAATACTTTCTAACGTATACAATTTCGTTTTTCATTTTGTTGATTCCATTATGTTGAGTATAGATATTATGCGGTCCTCTCTATGAATGACATAATCGAAATAGGTGTCACTGAGAAACTAAATGAGCTAAATAGAAATTACATGACTTATTTTGTGATTCCTCAATTTTTTTTCACAATTTCAATTCTTGGCTAATGATTTTGTTCCTTCTAATTTGTAGGCATCAAAATAACAAGAAATATTCGGGTAAAAAAAACAAAATAACGAGAAATATCAACTCAATTAGGGATGTTTTGGCAAAAATAATAGTTGAGTTGATGGGTTGATAAACAAGTAGTATAGTTGGGTTGTCAAATTTTTTATATTGATTGTTTATTAGGTTTAGTTAAATAGAGTTTAGTTGAATAGGTTTTTGATATTGAATTGTCCATTGAGTTTTACCTGAATTAAGTGTAATCATTTTAGTTGAATTGTTCATTGAATTGCATTTTGGAATAAAATTGAATGTTTACGATAGTTTCCTAATTGCTGATTGCATAGCTCTATTTGGTTTGCTGGCTAAAAATTAGTCAATTTTGATTTGGTTCAATGCAGAAAAGTTATATACTAATTGAAAGAAAATTATATAAAAAAATTGAATTTTTTTTGCATCGGTTATTTAATTAACCTTGACAAAACAACACTCTGAAAATTTTTCCATATAACGCCAATTATGGAGGACTTTCCACGTCGGCTTTTAGCAGAAAAAGGGCCATTGGAAAGTTTCTTTTCACTACAGTTTATAACCATCATAAAACCCTTAGTTTATTACGTCCACAATATTGACGCTGCCTCTAAAACTGCCGTGAATATGTCTTTTTATCTGCCGTATGATCAAGGAGACACTAATTACCCTCTAACACATCAAATAACTTAGCTAGCCTATTAAAAAAAATTAACCTCTTATCTACTAATGTGATACAATTTTACCTACCATTCCTTATGAAACAATAATCTAATGTCATCAACTATCCCTAAAAGGGTGGCTATCATCACATCCTCTCAAAATAAAATTAACAGCATTCATATAATCATAATAGATGGCAATTTTTCCTAATCCTTTTTGCCAACACAAGTTGAAATCATTTATAATACCAAGAAGTTCCGCAATCATAGGTGGAACAGTCATAAGCTTACAACTAAAACCATATATCCATTTGTTTTCAGCATATCTAATGACCTCATCACACCCACTTCTTTTGTTGCTTGAAATTGAGCCATCCACTTCTAGCTGAACGTGATCATTATGATGTATATGACTACCATATGCAGATAAACACTAGATTTTTAAGGTCCTTGCAAATAAATAATAAACAAAACTAATAATGTGAAAATTATGTGTGTACCTATATAAATGCGTGTGTAAGAATTCAGGAAGATTTAAAATAAAGTCAAAAATCAAGAAAATTATTAACATACAAGATAAAATTAAGAGGAATTTGTACTACCTTCGATATCAAATATAAGAATCAGTTTGTAGTTTAAATTACATTACAAATTAACTTTTATATTGAAGACGGGAGGTCACATAATTTAGCATTTTTCTTAATTAAACACCCCCTAGTTACCTTCTTCACATGGAAGGAAATCACACGCCCTCGACCATTTTGGAGGTGCATCGAAGGTTGGCAAATGGCAAATCCTTTCACATACTTAAAATGATACAGAGAAGATTAGCATCATCCTGCGTATCGTTTCCATGACACAAATCAAGGATTTGGCAAATTTTGTACATATATATTACCCATCATACATGCGTGTTATTTCTGAAATTATATCGCTTCATTTTTTTCCTCTGGTTTCATATTGCTGCAATTCTTGCTTATTTTGCTAGTTTTTTTTTTTTTTTTGGGGGGGGGGGAGAGTCCTTCGTACATGAGCCAACGCATCAGTTTTTAAGAGATATTTTTATCAGGTGAATGAAAGTATTTTTACTCAATTTCCTTAATTCCTCAAGCTTTTAAAAAATGTTTTAAAAATAAAAGGCCGTCAACTTGATTAGAAGCCATTGGTGGCCATTTTCCGTATCAGTTTTAGTCGCCACATCCCTTTTTGGGCCAAAATGCCCAACCCAACAAATTTTCAGAATGCGTGTGGGCTGAGATTTATTAGATTCGTGTATTCTTTTCCTACAAAAGCGAAAAAAGTTTGAACGGGCCACTTGAAATTTTCTTTGAATTCACAAGTCATAAAATGATCCATGATTTTCATTATTACTCCTTACAATTTTAAAATAATTTCTTAGATTAAGATGCATCCAACACTTTAAAATATGTTTTTCAAGTGTGTCTAGCACCCTCAATCATATTTTGATGCATCTAGTACATTGAAATATTTTTTTAAGTGCATCCAATATCTTCTATTGTTAAATATAAAATTACACTAAAAATACTTCAAGATGTTTAATACAATACAAAATACTACCTCCGGTCCTAATTATAAGACCCAGTTGACTTATTTGAGGAGATTAAGGAAATAATTTAAGTTAGTTATTTGTAATAAATAATTATTTCCATTCCTAAAATATCCTTGCTAATTAAGTGTATTGGCTAGAATTATCATTATTAGAAGGATTATCTTAGAAAAAAATGCATAAATATGAGAGACAAAATAGATTGGGGTCTTATAATTAGGACCAAACAAAAAGTCAAACGGGGTTTTATATTAAGGACCGGAGGTAGTACTTTAAAATGCTAGATACACATTGAAAAAAAAATACTTGATGATGCTAAATGTACCAACCTTTACATACACATTTCTTAATTTTAAGATAAGCAAAAATTTATTTGATAGAACTAACCTTGAGGAAAAATTCATCAAAGATACAAGAGAACACATTTATACTAAGCAAAATAATGAATTGACTTAATACAAAACAAGGCACAAGTAAAATTAACGTACATGAAGAGATATATGAGCCCTGCAAATCAGAGATCAACTTAAATGTTCTTTTATTTTTTATCGTAAGAAAAAACTCTATAACTTTATTCTCTTCCCTGTACAAATTAATCCCTGATACAATAGAATTATCTACAACAAAAACGAATGCCAGTTATGACATAGCAAGCGAACTTAGCAGCACTATAAAATTCTTTGATTTTTTTGGGCAAAACTGTCCTTTTAATCCTTTAAATCCACAAAAAGTTTCAATTTAATCGCTTAATTTTATAAAGTTCCTTTTCAGTCCTCTAACCTTAACCTCAATATCATTAGTTTTCATTAACAAAAACTTCCGATATCGAATTTAATTTTTTAAAATGACAACGATTGACACAAAAAAATTATCATTTGAGACTAACCATACGAGGATTAGAGGACTGAATAATACTTTATAAAATTAAAGAATCAAACTAAAACATTATACAAAGTGAAAGGATTGACTGTATACTTTTACCTTTTTTATGATAGATCCAACCATAGATATTCAACTGTTTTCCAAATTAAATAGTGATCATCTATAAAATACCCAAAATTTGCCATCAGACTGAGTCATCCTTCACCTTATCAGTATCATCAATGAAATGTTGCCGTCTCAGTAGATTGGAAAAAACCGAGCTACAGGCTTCTTCTGCATAGATGCCAAATTCTGGATTTGAATTGTGTGAATGTGGAAGAGGAGGAAACCTTCATCTGCTTGGAGCACTCCCAGAAAATTGCTACAAGGTTCTAATGGCTGTCTTGTTTGTACACATGCAAGAGCAATCTGGTTCATTTCTGACCATCCTCTTCTCACGGTTAATCATCAGCTTAATCAAATCAAGCTTTTTTGAAATTTGGCGCCATATCTCGTTAACTGTTCCATCTTCTGCCTCGTACTGAAAGTATCGCTTGACCTAAGCCATATCATGTTAGTGTTATTTTCTTAATCAGTTGAGGCAAACAACAATCTCTTCCTCCAATACAGTTTTTTGTTAACAAAATTCATTAGCTACAGAATAAAGCAATACAGAGATGGGAGCCTTACAAACTCTATCACAATATTTATATATTCCCTTTGGTCATCACTATAAGAAGTTTTAATATGCCTCTTAACATAACATGTTTTGCCCAACGTAATAATTTTTCCCATCTAGCATCCTTAACAAGCTATAAAACTTTCTAAGTAGTTGAACAAGCTCTTTTAACTAATGACTGTTACTACTGGTAATTTTAACATTTTACAAGAAATAACCAATTTTAACTTTCTTAATTTATGTAAATTTGTTGATAGGCGCTTATAAATAAAGACAGAGGGCGCATCTTATAAAAATTCTAATAAATTGTATTATTCATGAGTTATGAGTCACATAACTTATTTTTCAGATTCTGTGTAACACGTGACCACAACTAGCATCCTTAACAAACTATCATACTTTCCAACTCAAGACACTAGAGCCAAACGTTTGCCAAGTTGTTAACTACTCTTCAAATGCCTGCTGCTTAATTAAGACTCCCTTCTTTACCCCGTATAATTTTCTGTTCTCCAGTGTATAAAACTTTTAGGTCCTTTGTGTATTAGGATTTCCCATCATATAGGAAGGCTAAAGTAATTTGAATTCCGAAATAGGTGTTATAAAGTAGATCTTATATTAAGCACCGGAGGTAGTATTGAAAACCAGAAATCCAAGTGATATTTTAAAATAATAGGGGATTGGAAATTCAGATTAATTATGCACCTTTAGAAAAGAATGAGAACAACAGAATTGGAGCAAAAAGGGGGCCTTGTGTAAGTGGTCAATTAAGCAGAAACAGAAATATCAACGAAAATATCTTGTTTCATCCACAGGTTATCACAATATACCAATAAATTATGAGGCTCATACGCTCTGGGAAGAGTTTGAAAAAATACTCTTGTAAGAAAAAAGGCATGTGATACAGAAGAAAAGGAAGAAAGAGATTGAAACAGAGAAATATCAATTCATTTGACCCCCCAATACATTCACTAATCCTCTGTTTATACTAGTAGCCTTTCTAACTAACTAACTAATTAACCTCTTAAACCAACCCTAGCTGTAATAATCAAGCAACAGTATGTGTTCCATTTAATTCCAGAATCAATGACAGGTTTGACCATGTCCCCTTAGAACTCTAGGACGTAATAAGTCTCCTCCTCATTATGTACATTGCATTTATCAAATTTTCAGAAAGCAATTACTTCGATACCTTCCATTTTTAGTCCTGAAATTTCTTTGTTGAATCATACTAAAAATACCATTAGAAAAACGAACAACAGGCACAAGTCATCAGTAGCATCACTAACAATGTACAAGGAAAATAATAATAATAATAATAATAATGCAAGCACAACCAACCTCTTTAAGTTCTTTCTGATACTCCAGGATTATCTCTGGGGTTATTGCTCTCAACATTGACACCAGATATCTACGTTTTATAGCAGAAGCAGAGTCTACAAATATTGCCAGCTTCGAATAGTCTATGATATCTTCGAAGGGCAACTCGATACTGTCACTCACAATCACTGGAACACATAAAGTGACAATAGAATCGAAGAGTCGGCAGGCTGATGGGGTATCGCCAGCAGGGTGTAAACAGAACTTTGATGTATGCATTCCTTTGGAAGCTGCCCTTCTGTTCTCTGTGGACTGAGTTCCATGCTTTATTATGACATCCTCTTCATGTTCAAGAATTTGAAAGAGTTTGTCACGAATTTTACCTCCCTATTAAAAGATGAGACCATAAAGAAATCGATATTTCAGTTCAGGAAGGCAAATGTCCAAAATAAAATGCCTGCATCAAAGCAGTTATTCTTCTAATTTGAGCATATACGCATCAAAGAAAATTAATGTCATGATATGTTACTATAAAATATTCACAAAGGGAAATACAGATTAAATTCAAAGTGGGAACCCCATTTACATAGACACTAAATAGGAGTGTGCAACGCCTATAGCAGGTATAACGTTAGCTAAATAAGGAGATATATCAGTTTTATGACTATACATGCGGCAAAAAGGAAAATCAAACCCATCATTGATATACTTTTATTACAAAATTAACAACTGAAGCCTACCCATGAATATCGGTAATTTGAGAAGTTTCAACATAAACACAGTAATAATATTCAAATCAAAATCTATTTGCAGAAAGAGTTGGATTTGGATGTGATTAGACAGGATAACATCTGTTCTGAGGATAAATTTTGAAGGCTTCCTAGAAGGTAACTAACGTTAATGAATGATAATCCAAGGAGTTTGACGCAGCATTAAAAGTTATGACCATGGTCAAGAATGCTTTCACCGTGCCCAGCAATAGGTTTCCCAACAACAGGAAAAGAGAATGGCAGGTCGTGCCATCAAAAAGTTTATGAACTCTATGAAACTAAGACAGCAGAGATGCAGACATTACGGAGGAGATCAATCTTTATATTAAAACATATACAAATACCATGCAGACCAGGGACATAAACATTGTAGCTATTTTAATTGGAATTCCGGAAATTAGAACAATAATTTTAGACACAGACATCTATAAGCATCCCTGGGAAACTTCCAGAAACCCGTTTTCCCAGTGTTTGAAACGGACATTTGCTCAAGATCCAACAACAACTTGATAGATCTTGCAAACGTGCATTTAGGGGTTTCCAAATACGCAATATATAATAGATAGGATATGTCATTAATCAAAATCTCCAACGACAAGAAGGGATTCTAATACTCCAATTCTATAATGAATCCCATGCTTTGCATTGCTTTCCAAATACAACATACAAAAAAAAAAAATAATAATAATAATAATAAAAGAAGGTTTTGTCTCACTCAGTTCATACTTCGCCACAATACTCATCTGTCGTTGGCTTACTCTTTCACTCATCCATTTTATCAACCTATAACCACAGTTTACCAGGCTGTTAATGTACCTTTTCCATTTGGAATAAACAAATGCCAAAGCGTAAAACCCTTAGTTTCAACCAAAGAAGTAAACAAACAAATTCTTGTATCTGTTGGAACGGGTTCTGCATAAAGTCAACCAAAGGTTTGCCCGAAACTCTTACGCTGGTTATTGAGGAACAACAGGATTGATTGCATCACAAGGTAAACCACGTACGACGAAAGATTATGTAGATAGTTCATCATTTTATTATAAAACTTGGCATATCATGTTTTCCTCCGTGCACCTTGGGAAAACAATTAAAAACGTACTATTACCGGAGAAACATTAAAATGACCATGCCAAATCTCTTATGAGATAGACCCACCTCATCTCAAGAACGATCACTTAACAATGTTACAGCTATACAGATATATCAATCCTATGAATCTCAAACACATTTATAATCCTTATCCTAACCGCCAAAGATTTTAGAGCAACTAAAATTAAAAAAAAAAAAAAACAGAGTAAATGGTACATCTCACTCAAATTCATCTGCAATTCTGCATCATATAAAGAACAACTTGCAAAGCACATTTCTAAACCTTATCATGAAAGCTCAAGAACCTAACAAAAGTAATACTAAAAATATATCAAATGCTGAATGTCAGAGAAATTCATAAGCATCATGCATAGGGAAGACTGATTATTACCTCTTTCCGGTATCGGGCACCCATAAAGAACAACAACGTATTACGATTCTCAAGCCCCACATCACCCTCGTACGTTCTGAGTCGATGTGAGTATGGTATGACGACATCCTTAACAATGGATCCTTGGTCTGGTCGCAAGCGCCCAAAATCTGCCACAAGAAGCACACTGTTCTTCACTCTATCCATGACCCGGTACAGCGCATTCGGATCCGAAGCTATAATCACATGGTCCCTTCCATTGTTCCTCTTCCAATATTCCTGTTCCTCCAACCACTCCACCAAAGCCTGCTGATTCTCTGCGTCATTATATGTCGGCTTCTCCGGGTCCGACTCAATAGGAACCAAAGTTGGGTTCACGATTAAGCTCAGAGAAGAGAAGAAAGCCACATAGAACAGGTCCGCCTCATCAGGGTCCGAGACCCGAACAATGGGAGATCCGACACGATCGGATTCGGGTCGGATGAGATCCAAGAAGAGGTACCACTCCGCCATGTGCTGGTGGCCTGGATACTTGAGGGTGGTCACGTCTTCGACGGCACGTCCACCTCGGACCAAGGAATGGTACTGGATGACTCCATAGGTGAACCTCGTCGGCAGATCATAAAGGTAGACTTTGACGCGGGATTTTCCAGGGAAATTCTCGCCTGAAATTTGGGTGACGGCAACGGCGGAGTCGTCGGAATTGAAAGGGAAAGTGGTGTCGAGCTTGGTGGAATCATTGTAAACAGGGGTGAAGAAGGCGATGGCATTGAAAAGAGCATACAAAAACCAGATAAGGATAAAAGTGAACAAGGTTAGCCTCAGAATCGATCTTCGTATCAGTACTTGGACACTGTTAGAAGCCACAGAACAGAACAAAGCAGGCATGAATTTTTTGCTCCTGGATCGTTCATCCATGGCTTCTCTCTCTATAAGGGAACGGAATCAACCCTTTTAGTTTCTTAAATTTTGAATCTTTCTTCTAAAAGCAAAGGAATCTCTGTGTCAGCTGAATCTGATTCCCTTCTTACACAAAAGAATTTGATGCTTTGTTTATATATAAAAGACGTAATCATTCATACATGCAAAGCTAGAGATTTGTCTTTAGGCAGACATTTGGACAAAGATGACGATGATTAGGATTTAAATAAGAGCCTCTTGGACCGTTTACGTTTTTGTTTATCCCTTTTTTTTTCAGCGAATAAATTATTATTTTTTCTCACACATTTGACTTGTTCTGGGAAAGCAAATTTCAGTACACGTCAGTGTGTTTTATTTGTGATTTTCTTTCTCTTTCATCGTCTCAATTTGTCTTAAAGGAGTCCCTTTCTCGAGATAAAACTTCATTTTAATACTGGTTGGCATGAAACACAATTTCAATCTCAATATTAATTTATTAAGAAAGCAATTTTTTTATTTTCAATATTTTAATATATTGAAATGGTTTCAATTGATACATATATTCCATAGAAAAGGTGGTTTTTGTGTGTTAAAAAAAAAATTATGGTAAGCTCTTATACCCATTGGCAAGGCCTAATTTGAATTCTGGTTTTTGTATTAAGATTTTTATAAGCACAATGATATTATCAATAATAAATTTTCAATGTTATGTATATTAATTATAATATGACAATTATCAAATGTAAAATAATATTTTATCTATTTTATTAATTTACGATTGCATTTATTTGCATACATATTAATCAAATTTGGTTCCATCGGGAATTATTAATTGTAAGAGATTAATACATTCAGTACTTAATCATATTGATATTGTACTTCTCAAAAATTCTTAATATGCATAGCCAAGCCCTAGAGCGATAATTGACATTTTCAAATGCAATGCATGTTGGGTAGATCTAAAATTATTCATGTTTAATATCTTAAAATTTTTATACCTATCGTTTATTTGAACTTCATAACTTGAAAGTTATTTTTATCACTTCTTAAAACAAAACATATCAAAATTTTTAAAAAAATTCTGAAAACAATTCAATGCAACCTAACTTTTCAAAGATAGGAAAATTTTCATTTAACTCCACAATAGACAATTAATATCTGACACCCTCATAAGATTTCAAAATTTCACTACACCCCCTTAATTAAAATG
Organism: Neltuma alba; assembly: GCF_004799145.2. NCBI lineage: Eukaryota > Viridiplantae > Streptophyta > Magnoliopsida > Fabales > Fabaceae > Neltuma > Neltuma alba. Next base: position 368,427 of record NW_021635529.1, on the reverse strand, counting down.
ATATTAAAAAGACAATAATATCTGTGCTTATATATATATATATATATATATATATATTCGACTTTTGGTAGTCGTCATCAGAGCTCCAATCAACAAAGGATTTTTTCCAAATAAAATTGTTAAGGAGGTTTGAATTCATGATTTCTTAGCCCATTAAAAAATTATGACAACTATACTAACCAATCCACTTAATCATATAATTAAAAAAAATATATGTAACAAAACAAATACAAGTATCTAAATATAAATAAACACGTGAAATCTAGGATTTACAATAAATACAAGAAAATTCACAACTAAGTATTTGGATATAAATTAACAAGTAAAATTTGGCGAACTACACTCTCTTGAGCTCCTTAGGACTCATCAGCAAACTTGTTAAGTCCAAAACGATAGCCACCACCGGAGGAATTGGATCTCCTGGCATTCATCTCTTTGATATGCTTCAGATTCATTGGAAATGTTTGGCATCTGCTTTCACTCTCTTTAGAGTTCTAGTACATTCTTGCATGCTGCTTCATCTATTGTTGGAATGTTTCATACTCTTCTTCTCCCTCTAAAGGGATAAATCCAGAAGAGAGACATATCAGAATCAAGTTCAAGATCAAGAAATGAAAGAACAAAGCTTTAGAAACGTAGAAAGCCATGCCAGCTAGCGTGTTTTGTTGTTTCAGATACTGAGAAATGAAACTTGGCTTCAAATAAGCTAGAGCTTGCATGGAAGTGAAACCAGCGATGAGGTACTTATAGGGTAATTCCATTTACTTCACTTTAGATATTGTTGCATCAATTATTCCGATCAACACATCCCGTTATTAGCGTTGTATATGGATCCTCTATTCATTCATATGATGGCCTTTGTATTGTGTATACTACCATTTCTGAAGTTTTTTGTATTCTGAATGAACAAGCGTTTAGATGTGAAGTTGTTTCAAAAGGAATGAACTTGTTCAGGTTGAAAAGAATATTAAACAATTTTCAAAAAGCTTGCTGGCTTTGACATCTTTGAATGTGATAGATCGCTTATTCTGCATAAAAACTATGGTTAGCAGTAGTTCTGCTGCAGAAGGATGAAAATAGAGTAGACAACTGGGGGAGAACCAAAGATGAGGTGACTTCTTGACATCTATTACTCGTTCGAAGAATCAACTGGGAACATCGAATCGAGAATGAACGCAATTAACTGTTCCACTTGCTTGCTTTCTCATGAAAAGACTCGAATTCTCCCTTCCCCATTCCAGTCATGTGTTTGCTTAGTTAGATCTGCCGCATCATACCTGTTAATATAAACTAATGGCATCCAACAGATTCAGTAACAAAAGGACCGATGCCTTTAACAATGTGAACTATGAGGATCTAATAAAAGGTGTTGGACAATGGATTGGCGTCTACCCTTAATGGGTCAGACTGTTTAATCTAAGAATAGAAAATCTCTTTGATCAAGAAAATCAATCCCCATTAAGAGGGGATGATTGATTAGAAAATCAATCGATCATTAAAGTATGGATTGAAGATTGAAAAGAAATTAATTAGACATTAATTGTTGATTATAAATTAAAAACAATTAGAATATTATCCTGCAATGAACGGGTGAGATTGCACTTTCTGAAATTTTGGTCACCCTGACCCTATAAATACTAGATGCCTCTCCTCCTTTGTCTTCACCCCAACCATTGAGTTTTCTAGCTCTCTCTTCTCTCTATTTCCTCTTGTCTCGTCTTTTGTTGCATCACTTAAGTTTAGGCTCAACTTGTGAAGTTTTAGGGAATGACCTAGATAAGAAAGTATGAAGACCGGATTCAAAATTGAGTAAAACTATAAAGATTTATAGATTAAGTTTCCCATTAAACTATTATAAACCCTATTTTTTAGGGTATCATAATTAATATTTTCAATGAGGCTACTATATATGAGCCATCCCCTCTCTTCTTGAAAGAGTATGAAAGACTAACTTCTGCCCTACAAGTGATAAGTTTCGCTTTGATATATAGCTATGTTTGCGTGTTAAATAATAATAGTCTTGGTCTTATTCATAGTCCAAAAAAGAAACCAAATTTTTAACAATTATAGTATTGTGCATAACCTAGATAAACTTTTCTTTTCCTTCCTTTTAAAAATAAAGATTATTTTAAAATTTGATATTTATAGTTATTTTTGGTTTATTAGACAGTCATTAAACTTTTCGATTTATTCATTAATTAATTTAGAAAAACTTGTTTATTAACACTGAGAAAACCTGGGAAACACGAGATCATGCTTGCCCATGCAAGAATTAATGGTACGAAGTTATAAGCGCGATCAAAATTGTGACCTAGCACTTATGGAAAACATTTTCAAGATTCCCTTTTATTTTAAAGCTTGAGACTTTATACTATTATCTTAGGTCTCTTCCTCATGTCATTCTGGCAACAATTGGCTCGTTCGACATTATAATATGCTAAACTTATTCTTACTGTTGAGTTTTAGACTCAAAATCTGGGATATAACATCATACAAAAAAGGATTTAGGTCAAATAACATTTATTCTTGAAATAAATATTCAAACGATAACAAATGAAAATCAGTTATTAGATTAAAAATTAACCAATCCAAAAAATTACATTCAATTTGAAAATTGATTTGTAAATAAAACCACTTATAAGCATGGTCTTAGATCAAAGAGTTAGATAATTAATTTATAAAGATTAAGAAAAATCAATTAAGTTAATTATTTATAAAATAATTGTGTTTTTTTCCCTAGGGTATCCCTTCAATAATCACTACTACATAATTATTAATATTTGACAGTTATTTTTACATATATTTAACGATTCTGAACCTTTAGTTTATAAATATACACATGTCATATATTTTCTGACAGCATAATTGATGGTTGTAAACTGTCAAATAAAAGTTCTTATGAATAACTGTCAAGTAAACGCACTTTTAGTTTACTTGATAGTTCTCATGAACAACAATCAAGTAAAATATACTTTTACTTGACAGGTCTTATCAAGAACCGTCAAGTAAATGTATATATTTATTTTAAAAAAACATATGCATTGTATGAATATAAATGTCAATATGCATAAATAAACAACATAAAAACCAACAGTTTTGCAACCAACAAACTATTATTGATTATAAAAAAATTGCAACCACTAATATAAATTGTATTCACTCTCCAATTCCACAAAATACGACATTTTGAAATTTAAAAAATAAATTTATGACTAACAAAGTCTAAATTATAATACAACTCTTTAAGCTTCTTTACACATTAAGTTCCACTAAAGCAACCACATTAATCTTCAACTCTATTTCTTGTGCAAGTTCCTTGGCAATAAATATATCCTGCAAAAATATCAAGCTATTAGAAATTAGAAGGAAGGGTCTTCAAAATAACAGCCTACAAATTCTTATTTCTTTATCTATCAACAAGAAAACATAACAGAGGAAGCAGATCTTGTAAAGAAAGCATTGTTGGCGATAGCACCTGTAAGGAAAGAGCTATTCGGCAACCACCGCGGGTACATGAGCATACAGCACTCCCCAGGATTAAACAAATTCCTCTCGTGAAATGGTTCATTAAGAATGTGCTCATTCTAACTCCCCAGGATTAACCATTGATGCCTTCTTTTTTTATATATATATACACCTACACAAATATCACGACAAGCAATTCATATATAGTACCTTCTAACAAGTGCATCGAGTTGAGGCTCAAGCTCTAGATGGTACTTATTCAGATATGCATTTTTTAGGATCAGAAAGACAGATAGAAATGCAATAGAATAATATGCTCATATATTGATTCGAGTAGGTTATATTATGTAGTCATAGTACTAATAAACACAAGGAAATCAGAGAACCTTCCAATACAAATAGAAAATATAGTAGTAAAGGGGAAAAGAAGTGACAGAAGAAGGTTCAGAGGGAAAAAGAGAATCTACAGAGGGAGAAGAGTCAAAAATCATTCCATACTCTCGATAGCCATTTCTATGTCTATATATGTCTTCTTTGTCTCTCTTCTCTACCTATGCCCAAGTTCATTAGCCTAATAATACCCTCTTCATAATCCAATCTATCTTACCATGAAGCTGGTTCATTACAATATTCAATCCATCAGTTCCAAGCACTTGCATATTACCCCAGAAAAAGGCTATAAGTTACAAAGGTTCATTGGAAGGAGGGACAACAAATTAATATCTTTTAATGGTAAACACTGTATACATTAAAGGAAAAAAAACCAAACTTAACATAAGCCTAAATCTAAAAGATGACAGTAAGTTGCACTCAACTTGCACAGAGCATATAGCCATGAATGTTTACCTTAGCCATCTTCACAAGTTGATCATGGTTGTCATGCCCATAAAAGAATGGTTCCTTTCAAAATATTTACATTTAAGTATAAAAATCATAACACAAATTACGCTTCTCTATACATAGACAATTCAGACTAGATTTTCCACATGAATAACACCAAAGGCATGTTGTATATAATCCAGTAACATACAACCATAATCCTCACAATTCCAACAAAACATGCAGCCAAGGCTCCATCTGTCTAATGAGTAGTCATAGTCTTGCAAATCAAGTAAAAGTTCAAGAACCTTAAAGTATCTTAGAACAAAAGGCACATGACCATTTAAGAACCAAAGAAACAACAACAATTCAACAACTTAAAAATGTAAGAAACTTTTGAATATTAGTTCCCCCTTCTCGTATTTTAGTTTACTCAAAAATTCACATAAGCAAATATGAGTGCCAAACAAGATAAGGATTATAAGTCATTACAGTCACCCAAAAATAAAATAAAACGTGGACCAGATTACAAGTACCATGAGTTGAATTAGAGTATTATTCATGAGTCATTATTTTCAGAATTTTTGGATTGAAAAACGTTGAAGGAGGTTGAAATGGATAAGAGGAAACGAAGATGGAGTTTGAGAAATGAATTTTACCTATAAGAGCTATTTTTGTGAGGTTGATGAAGATGAGGCTAGCGCTGCACCCCATATCACCAAGATTGAAGCTCAAAAAAATTACTTTTGTGCTTGTAATGGTTCACAGTCATGGCAAACGAAGAAGGTGTAGGGTTAAAAAAGCTACGATGCACCACCAAAATCCTAATATCCTTTGCCTTCACTCCCATCTTCTCCAAAAAGCCCATCAATAGCCCTAACATCACCTTTTCTACCTCCTTCCTCGCTGTCGCCGTACAAGGATTTGATGGAATATTCATCATCGTCAGTGGCCAATGTGTTTTTAGTCATAACCTCGACCTCTCCAGAATCTTCTTCTAAAACCCTAAATTCTCCTCTACAAATGATCCTGCAAGACTAGATCTCTCCATGAAGATCTTCTTTATGCAAATCTTCTCCAGCTTAGGTTAAATAATTGAAATTGATGAGGCACAAGCTTATGGGTGACTAATGAAGTAGAGAGTGATGAGGAAGACGATGAGGCCAGAGCAAAGAGTGACAGAGACAAGATTATATACTTGAGATTCTCTCAGAGTTAGAGGAGAGTGTGGAAGGAGATGGTGGAGAGGTAGGTTGAGGTAGCGATGAGGATGGGAAACAGCGAGAACTGACAACAACAAGGGCTAGGTGAAGAAGGAAAGGAAGAAAGAAAGAAGGGACCCAGGGTTGGGAGGGGAAGGAATAGCATCAAGAAGGAGCCAGATAAAAAGATTGAGAAAGGTTCTAATTTCTTGATGGTTGATAAGGCTAACCATAAAATAAACATTTTTAATAAATTTCCAAATTTTTATATAAAAATTTTTGACTGTTATTATTTTGAAAATATTCTTTTAACTTAATTGATGGTTCTTATATACAACCGTTAAATAATGGTTTTTCCTAATTCTGCCTCACTGTATTTGACAGTTTTTTTTAACCGTCAAACATCACTATAAAAAAACAGACTTTAGGCAACAACTTTCAGCGGCGACACCAAAAAGTCACCGTTGAAACTAAGACTTTCAGCGGCGACGAAAATGTCCCCGTTGAAAGTGGACTTTCAGCGGTGACTTTTTTAGTCGCCGCTAAAAGTTCGCTATTGAAACCAAGACATTCAGTGGCGACTTTTTTTGTCACCACCAATAATGGACTTTGAGCGGCGACTTTTTTAGTCGTCGCTGAAAGTTCGCTATTGAAACCAAGACTTTCAACGGCGACAAAAGTGTCACTGCTAAAAGTGGACCTTTAGTAGCAACTTTTTTTGTCGCTGCCGAAAGTGGACTTTGAGCGGCGACTTTTTTAGTCGCCGCTGAAAGTTCGCTATTGAAATCAAGACTTTCAGCTGCGACTTTTTTTGTCGCCGCCGAAAGTGCACTTTGAGCGGCGACTTTTTTAGTCGCCGCTGAAAGTTCGCTATTGAAACCAAGACTTTCAGCGGCGACAAAAGTGTCGCCGTTGAAAGTGGACCTTCAGCGGTGACTTTTTTTATCACTGCCGAAAGTAGACTTTTAGCGGCGACTTATTTTGTCGCTGTTGAAAGTTCGCTACTGAAACTAAGACTTTCAGCGGCGACAAAAGTGTCACCATTGAAAGTGGACTTTCAACAGCGACTTTTTTTGTCGCCGCTGAAAGTATAATATAATAATATATATTTTATTTTACAATATTAATAAACAAATTCAATCTGGCTCAGCGGCAAGAAGATTGGACACGAAAGGAGGCGGTCATGAGTTCGAACTTGGAAGAAGACACATTTAAGGTGAAAATATTTGGATGATGACGTGGCGAGGAGGAGTGATGTGGCAATGACGTGGAGGTGGCTAGTGATGATGTGGCGATCGACGACGATGACGTGGCAACAGCGGTGATGACGTGGCATTGGTAAAGCCAATTCTTCTTAGGCATAACTTTCAACGGCGACAAAAAAGTCGCCGCAGAAAACACTTAATGTCGCCGCTGAAAAGTCTTTTAGTGGCGACAAGAATGTTGTCGCCAAAAGTGTCTTTCAGCAGCGACATTATTGTCGCCGCTAAAAGACTTTTCAGCGGCGACAAATGTCACCGCCAATAGTGTTTTCAGCGGCGACATTTGTCGCCGCTGAAACTTCTAAAAGTCACCGCTGAAAGTGTCTTTTAGCGGTGACCTTTTTAGTCGCCACTGAAAGTTTTCAGCCACGGCTGCTACGGCAACGACTTTTCAGCGGCGACTTGTCACCGCAAAAGTGGCGACTTTTATACTTTCAACGGCAACAAAGTCAATTTTTTTGTAGTGCATTAAGCGTCAACTATGAATAAATCTATGATAGTGAATTTGCACCAGAAACCATCTCACTATTGAAAGTCCTTTTTTAATATACGTAATTAATAGGAATAGTTTGGGGGAAAAAAAGTATTGAGATCTTCAAGGAACAAAAAACCGAACCGGACACTGAACCGATCTAGATACTGGTTCAAGGGTTAATGGGTCAGATCGGGTCAAACCGTGATCAGACCGGTAATAATTAAAATAATATAATTTAGTTAAAATAGGTGTAAATATTTATATTTTAATGATGAAAAATAATATTTAATCTTTGAATTGATAATTATATTTGAAATAATTTATATATATAACTTTTTCCCCCTTTATTCTTTTTTTTATTTTGACCGAATAAAGATTCTATTGTTTGTTTTGTTTGCTTTCTAACTTTCTTATCCTTTTTTCCTTCCCCTTTCTTCTCTCCCATGTGACCCCCATGAGTAGCCCCTCTTCGTAATGCGCAAAGCAGCTTTTTATTTTTTCTTTCTTCCTTGGACAATGAACAAGCAGAGGAGGCTTGGAAGCTTAAACACGCATCACTCTATCAAATCGGTTTGTGTTCCTCACTTTTTATTTACCGATCTTCCTCTGCCTTTCATCTTTCTCCTTCTCTTCTGATCCTCTACAAGCAAAACAAGTCTGATGCTTCAAAGTGGCACACAGCGGACTTCCAAACAAAGTTTTGTCTCTCTCTTTGTGATCTCCTCTGGTTCTGCCATTGCAGTTACCATGGTCTTCCGCCGGTGAGTCATCCATGTCCGGTGAACGGTAAGAAGAAGAAGGAAGTGAAAAATAATAACCGGCCAACCCGCCCAACCAACGATTTGCACGATTTTTACCGGTTTATTCCGGTTTGTTCCGGTTTGTTCCGGTTCGGTTGAAAGCCAGTTTTTAAGTTAAATCAGACCGGACATTTGGCTGGTTGACCAGTTTTCCGGGTCAACCGGCCGGTCCGGTCCGATTTTTTTTTCCATGGAGATCTTACATTAGGTGAATTCCTTGACTAGTTTCTACATTTAGGAGCCAATAGAGTACATTAATGTTATTTATTAGAACCACTGGGTGAAATGCATGAACATTAGTGAATTAATATGCATTACAACCAATAATTAATTCTAATTGGTTTTATTGTTATGAATTTCAAAAAGTCAATTTCCAAAAAAATTGAGAAATATTTATTCTTGCAATAAATATTCAAACGATCACAAATGAAAATCAATTAGATTAAAAATTAACCAATTAAAAAAATGTAGATTCAATTTAAAAATTGAGTTATAAATGAAACCGCATACAAGTCCGATCTTCGATGGAGTCAGATAATTAATTACAAAGACTAAGAAAAATTAGTTGAATTATTTATATGTAAAAATAATTGTTTTGGCTTTCCTAAAGTACCGTTTCATAATTTGCATTGGAAACCATCTCATTAATGAAAACTCTTCTTTATAATCAATAGTAATAGTTTGGAAAAAAAATTATTAAGATCTTACACTAAGTGAATCCCTTAATTTCCACATTAATGTTACTTCTTCTAGTCCTTTTTTATGAGAGCCTACAAAGTAACAAGTGAATTACACAATTTAAGAAAATAGTTAAAATTAGTTAAAAGTAATAAATATATAGGAAATGAACTTTTTTTTTCTTCGAGGCATGCCCTTATTTATAAGGGCAAGTAAAAAAGAGAAAGTATGAAAAAGAATGCCAAGTTGTCAACATTTTAATTAATGCAACATATAAAATTAATTAAAGATAAAAATGGTACTCCCTCCATCCCTTATTATAAGATCGAATTTTTTGAATAGGTGTGTCCCTTTTTATAAAATCCTCTTTGAATTTGTCTGAGTATTTAATGTATTATTACCTATTTTGTCCACTTTAATGCATTTAATATGTTCTATTTCTTCATTTATCTTATTATTACTCTCTCACATTTACCCATTTATATATAGGGGTATATTTGGAAAAACATTGCATTTGTTACATATAATTGCTTTTAACTCATTTTAACTGTTTTTTTCAACCACGTAATTTAGTTAACAGGATCTTATAATAAGGGACGGAGGGAGTAAAAAAAATTAATTAAATATTCAAACACCCACAATTGGGATCTTATAAAAAAGATCAAAGCAATTTAAATTTCAGACTCTTATAAAAAAGACTAGAGGGAGTATTGATTAGAACCACTAGGTGAAATGCATATGAATATTAGTAAGTTGATGCATTAATGCTTAATTAATGCATTAGATCAGGTGAAATGCATGAATATCAGTGAATTAATGCTTAATTAATGCATTAGATCTTACAACCAATAATTAATTCTGATTTATTTTATTGTTATGAATTGCAAAAAGTCAACCTCCAAAAAAATTAAGAAAAAAGTTTGTGGGAGTTGTGGTATAAATTAAGGCTAATTCTTGTCCGTCAACAATTGTGCATAAAACTTTGAAATCCTTATTGCGGGAAGCTCGATGGCAATGGTGAAAGTTTCTACCCTCGGTTTACTTTGCTTTGTTTTTTTGATGCTCATATCATCAGGTAATCTGGTGGTTAGGTTTATTTCTTGTTTGAGTTAGTTAATGGATTTGCTGTAGCTTTCCTCTCCATTTCAAAAAGATTAATACTATAAAGTTTCAAATTAAAATTTCAACATTGAGCATACCATAGTCCGGAATTGTAAGACATAACTGCATATTCAAGTGTTTGGTAGTAAAATAATGTACTCTTTTGATATAAATGTATGAGTTAGATCACTAATTTAAATTCCCTGCCAACAATTTGCGTGCAACGCATTTAAATTATTAGTACCGTAAGCTCGATAGCAATGGCTAAATCTTCAACATTCAGTTTAGTTTGCTTTGTTTTTATTTTTAGAGGTATAGGAGCATTCAGCTTTTTGGTTTTATTTTTTAAATGCATCAAACATCCTAGTTTTATTTGTAGTGTATCTAATACTCTGATATATTTTTTTTGGCGCTTCGAGCACCATAATCTTATTTATAGTGCATCTAGCACTCTAAATATTAGAGTGTTGGATGTAACTAAAAAAAATAATATCTGGATGTACCCAAAAAATAATATTAAGGTATTGAATGCAACTTTATCTTTATTTTTTTATGTTTATATTATACCTTGCTGATTCATTTTTCTTAAATTCCATTAACGAAGTTTCAAATTCTTTTGCCCAAAAAAAGTTTCAAATTAAAATTTCAGAATTTGGCATGCCATAGTCTAAAATATTTGGTGTTCGCTTTGGATGCTTGTCATCCAAGTGAGTATCAAATATATGATTCGTCCAAATTAAGATATTATTGTTCAGATTTAATATAATTTTACTTTTAATAGTTTGATATTTTAATGTAAAAAATATAGGATAAAGATTATCTTTTAGTTGTCAGCTTTCAAAAAAAATATTTTTTAATTAAAGAATGATAATCTGAAATTTCAAAATTTTAAAATTTTAAATCTAGTATGTTGAAAATGTCTTTAGATGATGTAGATTTAACGACGACAATCAACACTACTGAAAGTAGTTTTGAATTTTAAGAGCCATAAATGCATCAAGTGTCTTTATAGTAAAATTCTGTATTATGTGATTAATGAAAATTTAATTTTCTTTTAAACAATCAATATCATTCATCAGTAAAATAAAAGGAGAAGTGTTATTGTGACCAAATAAAGTGGGGAAAATTACTGAGATTCTAAAAAGATAATTTAACTATTACGGACTTCAACAACAAGTAAGCAGTATATAAACCTGTGTCATTGTATGCCTTAAAACCTATCATTACATAACTTTCAGTCGTTCTTAAACTTTTTGGGTGATTAAATCCTTTTTTGAGGCCTTCTAGTAATTTTTCCGTTGAGCTTACAATAATATAATGTGTGTAGCATTGTGCATAGGAAAGCTTAAAATTAAGCTCATTATTGTTGCAATAAATGAACAGGTTATGGCTCAACTTCAAGAGCAACAATTCACAAAGACGAGAAATCCTGCAAACATGCCACTGATTGCGACTCTTACTGTAAAGAAAGCTGTGGCCCTACCGTGAGCCGTGGTATATGCCATCTAAATGTTTGTATTTGTCAATGTGGTCCGCCAGAATCAGGAAGTGCACAGGACCTTCTCCATCAGAAACCAAAAAACCTTTAAGAGTTCTTTCATGAATAACTTTTCTTTTTAGCTTCTTTCCTAATAATGTGTTGCTTTCGAGAATAATGCATTTTATCATATAGTGTTATGTTTTATTTTATGGGATGAGTTGAGTCAATTAGCAAATACTCCTCCAATCCTTAATATAAGACCCATTTAACTAATTTGATTAGATTAAGAAAGTTAGGTAAGTTAGTTAATTATAAGAAATGTGACACGTTTATCTTAAAACACCATAATCATCTTTCTTAATACTCCATTTTCCTCTTCTACTTGATTATGGTTGAAGGAGTATCCATAGGTATAATTTAGAGAAAATTAATAAATATGAGAAATGGGTTTTATATTTAGGACAAAAACTAACTTAACAATTAGATCTTATATTAAGGATCGGAAGAGTACATACTTTTCTAATATTCTTAGTTAAAAGGCTTTTCTAACATGTTTTATTAGAATCTGAAAAATATTGTCTCACTAAATCTATCTTAAAATTTAATAAATTTTTAATTTTAGCCATATTTAATGTATATGCTTTTCAATGATAAAAAAAATAGTACACAAAATACCACTCTGATTCTTAGTATACAAGTCACTTATAACACATTTTTTTCATATTAAAGAATGTATTAAATTGAAAAAAGTTTTCAATTTATTCTTATTAAATTTTCTCTCTCTTCGTTTTCAAATCATTCTCATATCTCTCCCTTCTTTTTTTCTTTCCAATAAGAAATTAAATAAGGTTAAAATTAAAAAAAAAGCATTAAATATACTACAAATGACATACATTTAGGACCAAAATTTTCTTCTACGAGTAATTTACATTTAGGACCAGAGGGGTAATAAATTATAAGGTAAAATTATACATTGATATATAATGGTAATAAATTTAATAAGATGACTTATATTAAAAAAAGAAAAAAAGAAAAAAAAATACTGTCTCTTCCCTACGAATAGGATAGGCGGAGTATTATATACTGTTAATGGCAAAAGAAGAAAATATATTATCAATTACTTCCTTAATTAATTTCCGCAAAATTATTCTGCCACAAGTTTACCTCTATTGATAACTCTTCAATTACAAGTTTTAGGTCAATAGCTTATGCTAAGTTTCTTTTTATTATATTAGGGAAAACCATTTTACAGGTACCTATAGTTTTACTCAATTTTTAATTTGGTAACTCTACTTTTTTTTTCTTTTTTTAAAATCCTTCAACTTTACACAGTTAACACTATTAGCCCTATATTTTAAGAACCACACTAAAGGGCCAACGGAAAAATAGATGGTGTTAAAATCAGAGATCTTCATCAGAAGTGAACGCAATAGAGGGAAGGCAACTTGTGTGTGGAGGAATTTGATTTGCTTCGATGAATTCGATTTTGAAGAGGGCTTCTTTGTTTTCCTTGGAGGGAATCGACTTCTACAAAGAAATTTTCTTATTCATTAGCCACAACTATTCATCTTCTCCCTTTGCCCCAAAAATGATTTAGAATTTCGATTCAATAAGTCAATTGGTTCAGGTGTGATTTTGAGTTCAATTCACAAAATAGGTATCTCTACTTATCTCTTTATTTTCCTCGTTCAGTATTAGATTCTGGTCTGAAGGTTGATCTTAGATGGTGTCTGGGTTGTGATATATTGCAAAAATTGGTCCTGGGTTGTGATAATGTGATCCTTTCCATTGTATAGGGAAACGTGATAGTGTAACTATGTGTTGATATTCACTAAAGCATTTAGTTTTGTCTACTTATTCGTCATTTATTTCATTCTTTATATTCAAACGATGGTTTTTTTGTCTCCTCTGTTGGTAAAGTTTCATACATGATTATATATTTTCTTATGGCTGCGCTTCACTGTTAAATTAGTCATATGCTTATTTAATTAGCCATGAGAAGTGTTGAAGTTGGTTGTGACTGTGTTCACCATGTCAAAAATTTATGGATGGGCTACTTAGTGACATTTTTTTCCTTTTTCCTTCCCAAGTTTGTGCAAAGATAAAGGGGAAAAAGCATCAGATATGAATCAAATCTTTTAAATTTAGTAAGAAAGAATTGCTTTATTCTTTAGTTGTCGAGTTTTGTTTTCAAAATATGGTCAAGATGGATAACTCCTCCAACCAAAATAGTCTATTTTTCCTTTGGGTGTTATTTGTGTTGTGGCAAGTCATGACATGGGCATAAATGGCCTATGCAGCATATGCATGTGTGTTCACTTAAAAAAAGAGTTCTAAGGTATTCTATTTTATAGATTAAATCAATGTCCTCTTGCCATTCAGGAAATCATAGGGGTTAAATCTGAACTCGTTTTTTTTTTGGTTGCAGATAACAAACTGATTTGATTAGCCATGAACAACAGTGTTCTAAGCTTGTAAATTTTAGAGCAATAGTAGTTTCACAAATTAGAAGAATCTCATGGGGTGTGTTTAATCTATTTTTATAACCTATGGTCAACTGCAGACTAGATCAAGCACTTTAGAGCTCCTTTGGACAAATAGACAAGTTGATATAATGACTAGATCAAGAATTATGTTCAGACTTTTGAGGAAAGAAAATGATAACATGAAGGAAGAGAAAAGGCATTTGCAAGAAGAAAATGAGTACTTTGTATTGTGATGTTATCTAAGTGGAAAGTTGTCTTCTAGTGAATTGTAGTGACCATTTTGTACAGTCATACAAGTGGATTTTTTGAACCAATTATACTGTTATTGTGTTGCTACATTATACTATATTTGTACTGTCATGCTGTGATTGTACTGCTATACTATAATAAAAGTGAAAATCACTTTGCAAATTTTGAGGTATACGCAGGAACCACAGGGACCACACTCTAATGATATAAAATATCATTCTAATTTAAATTTTGGCACCACATTCTGCCTACAAAGTCATTTAACATATTCATATAATAATCTGGAATTGCATACAACAATAAAAAAGCCATTTACGCAAGCCTAAAGATCCAAAAGAGTACTTGAGAATATAACATATCCTAACTAGTCCCTAAGTAATTTACAGAAAAGAGTAGAACCATCAAGTACTACTTGGGATCTAAAGCCATATTCAAAAAGAACAAAATAAAATTATCCAAATCATTTACTATGACCTATACATCCAAAAATAATTGCATCTTCAACAATGCACTGAGGACAGTCAATTCTGCCTTCAGAGCTGCATCCATGCTATGAACTGCATATAGGCTATGAGCTTGAATTCAAAGCTTGCTTGAGAGCTTCACCACAGGTCCTTCGATTATGTCCTTTTTTCCTACAAAGCTTACATGTAACAATTGCATTGCTTCTTTTAAGCTTGTTTTTAGGAAGTGGCTCATCTTCTCCCTTCTTCGCTTCTTTGTTGGCCTTCTAGGACATTTATGGTATCTTGGAGGATCAATTAGTTCCAAGTTTGTTCTTACCCACATATCTTTTCCATTTATAGGATGCAGCATAGGAGAATAGCAATCAGCATATTTCTCGATAGTCAAATAGGCATCAACATAGTCTTGAGGTTCTTGTTGCTTAGTGTAAATACAAGAAATAGCATGCCTGCAAGACATCACGTGATGATATTAATATTGATTATGATAATCATGAAATTAGAAAGTAAATCAAATACCTGTATGGAATTCCAATTAATTGCCATCAATTACATTCACAACTCTTGAGTTTAAGATCAACTGAGAAACGGTAAGAGTTACATGATATTTCATACAAGTCATTTCCAGCATCAATTGCTATCCATTTTCTGGGCTCTTCAACCTCTTTGTCAAGCCTTTTACGAGATCGAGGACACACTCTTCCCTTACCATAATACTTTGCAGCGTTTACACGATTTTCTGCAAATCTTGTCATCAAATAAGCCTAAATCCAATCAAGCAAGCTAATAATTGAAAGTTCTCTTGCCTCCAACAATCTCCCATTGAAAGACTCAGATATGTTATTCATAATCATATCACATTTTGAGTACTCCAAAAAAAATGAGACTTTATCCAACAAGATGGTTTAAAGCTCATCAAGTGATCATATGTGAAATAACTACCCTTAATTTGTCGCTTTGGGGTTACTCTAAAAATTAACCGAATTAATGCAATATAATGCACAATCCGGGTCATATTCACTTTGAGGAGCCGAAAACGAAATTAAATCCTAGTAAATAAATGCAAATAACCTAAACTATAAAAAATATTTTTGATTTTGATGAATTGCTAATTAAATACTATGAATGAAATTAAAATTAAAATATTTTTTAATATAAAAATGATTAAAATAAATGATGATAAAAGAAATGAAAATAAACACACAAATAACAATGATAATAATCAATCCTCCAATTCAACAACACAGACAATCATCACTCCAAAAGATGTGGGAGTTAAAACAATGAATTAAGAATTATAATTAAGTTTTTAATCCAACAATCGAGCCACCTCAAATTGCCACAAAATATTTTCTCAAAATCCCAATTTACTAACTGCAACCGGAATAGTAAAATAGAATTAAGGATACTAAAAACCAATGCTTAATTAGAACTCTTAAATCCAAGACAACAGAATTAAAACTAGCAAAAGACAATATGATCCAAAATTCTAAACTACCTCAGAAAATCACAATATATTAACTCTAAAATCAATACAAATATCGTAACCACAACATTATAATTGAAATTAAACTTATAAACAGCCCAATGTCAAATGCTAAACAATAATCCAGTCACAATAATCCCCAAATATAATCAGATTAAACAATACAAATTTTTCAATAATCAGAATAACTATCCTAAGATCTAGGAATTGTTAAACAATTATTAGACAGGAAATTAAAGTAAATAAAACTCCCCTTTAATGATCCAAGCTCTTGTCATTGTTGTTGAATTAGAGAATCATAAAACTCTAGCCATGGTTTACCATGAAAAATGCTGTCATATTCAGAATTCTGCTACAAGATTCCATGAAAGAGACGTGACGGAGCAGTGCAATGAAGGATGACGCCGTCCAGGTCCCTATTTTCTGCCTCTGCTCGTCGTTGGTTCTGTCATGCCGAGAATGGAAGGAATAGAGAAGTCGACGATGATGGTCACGCCACTGGTCCCTTGCCTCTGTTTGCTGTCGTGCCTCACTCCTCTTTCTTTCTTTCTTCCCACCGTCACTCCCTGTTCGCGTCTCTTTGTTTTTTTCTTCTACCGCCAGCTCGCAGTTGCTCTCCATTGAAGATGATGAATAGTTTCAATTGATTATTAGGTTAGGGAGCAAAATGTGCGTTTTGCTTCCCACTTTTTTAATTATTTTCTTTTTTACTTTTCTTTTTTTTATTTTTTATTTTTAAAATCTTTAAAAACTTGCAACCAAAATTCAAAAATAAGGTAGCATTAATTGTCCTTAAAAATCAATTAATCATAATTAAACCAAAATATGACAATTTTACCCCTATAAAATAATAATTTAAAATAAAACATATTAAATCAATTAATAATCAATTAAGGCCAAAAGGGACCAATTAAGTTGACAAAACCTATATAAAAGATATCAAAATATATAAAAATAATTGAGTTTGTCAACTCCCCCACACTTAGCCTTTTGCACTCCTGGGCAAAACATCAATAAAGAAGAATCCAATAAAGAGACTCAATGCAAGCAAACATAAGATCGACTAAGCATGAATGTGCAATTAACTCAAGCAACCTTTATTCCTAATCGATCAACAATTGTAGAATACTTCAGTGCAAAGAAATTAACACTTGAAACATAGTAAGATAAAGAAAGAGAAACATAATAGAGCTCATATGGAGTACAAGTGTTTCACTCATCTCTCAAATTGGAAAAATTTCACTCAATTCACCTAGATTAGCACCTACCATAAGTTTGTAGAGATTCTAATGTCTCCACCACTAACATACCTTAGACTCATGATCAAGGGGACTTGAATGGTTGTAATGGTGGAAAGCGAGGCCAAATGAATGAAATGAACTAACAGGTGAAATGCATGAGTAGTAAAGTATCAACTCAAAGTGAGCTAAAGTACAATCATAAAAGAACACTAAAGTGCAGATTTTAAACTTTTGAAATAGAAATCCTTACTCTTCAAACCATCATGGAATGCCTTATTTCAAAATTTATTCTTTTGTTACAACTTATTTTCTTTTTCTATAACTTTTCTTTTCTTTTCTTTTCTTTTTTTCCTTTTTGGCATCCAAACCCAAGAAGGCAGAGATATAGACTTTAATGATGTACTTTTCAAAATGAAAAACCAAATAACTCATGCAAAACACCTGCTAAAAAAAACAATGAATGGAATGAAAATGAAGGCTCAAAGGGGTGAACAAAGGTTAAATGAAGTGGTTTGTGTTTGGGTAAAGGTTTAGAAATGAATGCCCCTATCATCTTCACAAATATAAATATTAATGCAGCTTTAACAAAGAATCTAAACAAGTTCTAGAGGTTAACCAAAATTAGGTGAAAATCACACAAGATGGGAAAGAATATATGGCTCAACAATCCTTCCATCAAGGCTTTCTCCAAAATCTTTCCTCCTTATGGGTCAAGCTATGAAACAAGGTTAATAACACTGTACCAAAGGCATTCTACTATGCTAATCAACTAAGAACAGATATCACTTAAATCAAATGCAATCAAACTCAGCTGTGCAACATTCACAAGCATTGTGCAAAAGGATTTTAAAAGAGATGCCCAAGGATTACAAAAGTCAAAAGTTAGCAACAGAGAAAAACAACAACTCGCCCATACAGCAGTGTAGAACGCTGAGTCGAATGACAGCAAGAGGACATAGAAACTAGCAGCAAAATTCCCAAGCAAGAATCGCTCTCAAATCATGCAATGCAATTCAAAAATCAACCAATAAGGCAAAGAAGAGAGCAATTATAGCAGCAATACTTAGGAAACAGGAGCAAATCTAAAGGAAAATTTTTTTTCCAAAAAAACTCAACAACTCAACAACAATCCCTCCCCCATACTTGATCAATACATTGTCCTCAATATAAGAAAAACAACATTATCTTAACCTAAACTCTCGGGTGAAGTGGAAGTTGTGAAGTCTGATTTGAAATTGAAGCACAACACATCACTATCACGAAGAAGAGAGAAGGGAGAGATAGGATAAGATAATGTGAAAAGAAAATAGACAAGCATAAATCAAGTGATCAAAAGAGATGGCAGAATCAAGAGGAAACAAAACAAACAACTACTAAACAGAAATAAACGGCTACAACTACAACTACCAGAGAAGTTCCCTCCCCCACACTTACTCCTAACTATCTCAGCAAAGAGATATTACCATCAATACAACAGAAAAGAGTAGGGTGGAAGGAAACAACCATGTGATCAGGGGGTCTTTAATCCTCGTGGTAGTGCTTCAGTAGATGGCCCTTGACTTGTGAAGTTATACCGGTCTCCTTATCTACGAGCTCTCCCATGCCAAAGGGATATACTTTGGTAACTCTAAACAGACCTTCCCACTTGGTGACAAACTTCCTGGGCATTAGCTTCAATCGGGCTTTAAACTTTAGAACCTTGTCACCTTCATGAAACTGCTTCCTCAGAATCTGTCTGTCATGAATCATTTTCAGCTTGTCTTTGTAGATTCTGGCATTGTCATAGGATTCAAGTCTCATTTCTTCAAGTTCTTGGAGTTGCATCTTCTTATTGACTAGTGAAGATTTGAGATTTGCATCACATGCATGATTACCCAATAAGATTTGTGCTCGATCTCCATAGGTAGATGGCAAGCCTTGCCATAGAGCAACCGGAAGGGGGACATACCTATAGGAGTCTTGTAGGCAGT
This sequence comes from Neltuma alba, assembly GCF_004799145.2. Taxonomy (NCBI): domain Eukaryota; kingdom Viridiplantae; phylum Streptophyta; class Magnoliopsida; order Fabales; family Fabaceae; genus Neltuma; species Neltuma alba. Next base: position 349,249 of record NW_021635529.1, on the reverse strand, counting down.
CCTGTAAGCCCAAAGAGCTTCCTCAAGCCTTTCACTCCAGTCCTTATGGGATGGTTTCATGATCTTCTCAAGTATTCGTTTCACTTCCCCGTTAGAGACTTCAGCTAACCCATTCGTCTGAGGGTGATAAGGAGTGGCCAGCTTGTGATTGACTCCATGTTTAGCCAATAGAGACTTGATGGTCCTGTTGCAGAAGTGTGTTCCTTGGTCACTGATGATTGCTCTTGGAATTCCATGCCTACAAAAGATATGAGAACGTAAAAACTTGGCAATAGTAAAAGCATCATCTTTCCTAGTTGGCATTGCCTCTACCCATCGAGACACATAATGTACTGCAAGTAATATGTATGAAAACCCAAAAGACGAAGGGAAGGGACCTATAAAGTCCATGCCCCACACATCAAAGATTTCACAAAAATGCATAGGTCTTAGAGGCATCTCATGCTTCCTACCCAAACTCCCAAACCTCTGACACTTATTACAAGAGTTGCAGAAAGAATAAGCATCCTTAAATAGAGAAGGCCAATAAAAACCACACTCTAAAACCCTTCTAGCAGTCTTATTAGCACTAAAATGCCCCCCGCAAGATAAAGAATGTGCAAAGGTAAGGATAGAATGGATCTTATTATTTGGAACACAGCGTCTAATGATCTGGTCACTGCATTGCTTCCACAAGATTAGAGCATCCTATATATAGTATCTTGCCTCCCTCTTTAGCTTATCAATCTGAAATTTAGACATAGAAGGAGGTATAAGGTTAGTGACAAGATAATTAACTATATTAGAATACCAAGGCTCATGAACAGCCAAGGCAAAAAGTGTAGAATCAGGAAATGAGTTAATAACAAGATCAGAAGAGTCAACTCCCTGTGTTCCTTCAGGTAACTGACTAAGGTGGTCAGCTACACAATTCTTTACTCCGGCTCTATCTTTAATCTCAATATCAAACTCCTGTAGCAGCAAAGCCCATCTCAGCAGTCTAGGTTTAGACTGAGGCTTTTTAAATAGGTACAAACCGCTGCATGATCTATAAAAACAACCACTCGAGAGTTTATTAGATATTGTCTAAACTTATCCAAAGAAAAAATAATAACAAACAGTTCCTTCTCTGTAGTGGTATAATTCACTTGAGCGGAATCAAGCGTCTTGGAGGCATATGCGATGACTCTAGACTGTTTCTCCTCCCTCTGTCCAAGCATGGCACCTATTGCAAAGTTAGAAGCAGCACAAGACAACTCAAAATGTAAATTCCAGTTAGGTGCAATGAGAATAGGAGATGAAACAAGCATAGATTTCAAAGTGTTAAAAGCATGCCTATACTTGTCATCAAATTTAAATTCAGCATCTTTTTTTAACAAGGTGGAAAGAGGCAAAGCAACTTTACTAAAATCCTTAAAGTGCCGATAGAAACCTACATGCCCTAAGAAAGACCTCAAGTCCTTCAAACAAGTAGGATAAGAAAGGGATGAAATAACTTCAATTTTGGCTCTATCAACCTCAATCCCTTTTTGAGAGATGAGGTGAGCTAAGACTATCCCTTTATCAACCATGAAATGACACTTTTCAAAGTTTAAAACCAATTTCTTATCGATACACCTCTCAAGAGCCTGTTCTAGGCTATTCAAGCACTCATCAAACTCGCACCGTAAACAATGAAGTCATCAATAAAAACCTCCATGTTCTGCTATAGAAGATCAGTAAATATTGCCATTATGCACCTTTGAAAAGTGCCTGGAGCATTGCACAACCCAAATGGCATCCTTCGATAAGCAAAGGTACCAAAAGGGCATGTAAAAGTAGTTTTGTCCTGATCTTCAGGAGCAATAGGCACTTGAAAATAGCTAAAAAAATTGTCCAGAAAACAATAATGAGACTTTCCTGAATTTCTCTCCAACATCTGATCTATAAAAGGTAATGGAAAATGGTCCTTTCTCGTGGCATCATTCAACTTCCTATAATCTATACATACTCTCCAAGCATTTTGAACCCTAGTTGGAATCAGTTCATCATTTTCATTTCTCACTACTGTGATACCGCTCTTCTTTGGTACTACTTGTACTTGACTTACCCACTTATTGTCTGATATAGGATAGATGATCCCAGTACTCAACAACTTTGAGACTTCCTTCTTAACCACATCCAAAATGAGAGAATTCAATCTACTCTGTGGTTGCCTAACTGGCTTGGACCCTTCATTCAAAAGGATCCTGTGTGTGCAAACTAATAGGTTAATCTCTGGAATGTTCCCTAAAGACCATCCTATAGTCCCTTTATGACTCTTCAACACAAAAATCAATCTTTCTTCTTCAGAACTATTCAAAGAACTAGAAATAATAACAAGCAATTTAGAATCAGCAGCAAGAAAGACATATTTCAAATTAGGGGGGAGGGGTTTTAGTTCTAAATCAGGAGGTTGCACAACAGAAGGAACTAATTCTTTTATGTCAAATGCATTCAATGCAAGTGGCATATCTATGTGGCTTGGGGAAGTAGATATAAGCTCATCATGATGTGTATGCCCTCCACTTCCTAACTCAGTGCCATTCTTGGATTACCTACAAAAAAGATTATCAGTATCAATTTTATCAACAGAAACATTAAGTAAATCACAAGGAAGAGTGGGATTAGAAGTGACTAAGTGAGTAGCAATCTTGTTGCTAGCCTCTTCTAATGTTCCAGCACCACTCAAAGGAGAAGCTACCGGTATAGCTTGTGTAACAGCTCCTTTATCATTAGTACCTTTTGGAATCAACAAACTCGCCTTTCTCAAGGCTATCATCAAGTGTAATGTTCAAGGCAGAATCACAGTTAAGACAAGATGATGCATCAAAATCATGAGAGATGGAAAGGAGGTGATCAACTTCTAAACAGTTAACACACACCACGTCACCATAACATAAGCAAAAAGAAGAAGAATGAGGGATAGATAAACAAGTAAATGCATTATCATGCTCAACAATCTCGTCATACCAGTCATGTTCATGCATCTCATATTTATGAAAATCATCAACATCATTAACAGTACAATCAATCAAATTAACACCCAAGTAAGAGCAATCTACATAACCTTGACTCATAGCATCAGAAATGCTGAAGGTAATCTGTTGGTCCCCAAAGCCCATAATAATGACCCCGTCTTTCACATTAATTATAGTTTGGGCTATTCTAAGAAAAGGTCTTCCTAAAATCAAAGTGCTATCAGCTTTAATCTCATCAGTCATATCTAGCACATAGAAGTTAGCTAGGAACACAAGACTCTTCACTTGCACAAGAAGTCCTCAAGAAAGCCCTTAGGGTGTCTCACAGTCCTATCAGCTAGACCTATCACAATGTTGGTGTCTTTTAAGGCATGGATACCTAAACTCTCATAGATAGAGATAGGCATAACATTTATGGCTGCACCTAAGTTTAGTAAGACATGTGAAATGTTTGTTCTGCCTATGGTACAGGGAATAGTGTAGTAACCTGGGCCTTTACACTCAATAGGTAGCTGTGGCTTAAAGATAGCACTAACACTAGACCCAAGTTGGATTCTCTCACTATGCCTATACTTCCTCTTATTTATACATAGATCTTTTAGAAACTTAGCACACTTAGGCATCTTCTTAATCAAATCGAGTAATGGCACATTAACCTCAAGTTTGCTAAACATTTCAAAAAGCTCATCATCATCTTTCTTTTCAACAACTTTCTTACTCATGAGATATGAATGAGGAAAAGGCAAGTCAGAAATGTTTACCTCATCACCTTTGGGAGGTGATCCTTTCTCTATTGGCTCTTTGGATTGGATGGAGGTCTCTTGAGTAGTATTGGGAATGTCTTGAGTGGTTTTAGAAGGAGGAGACTCAACTTCTATCTCTTCGTCAACCGGTTCTTCATCCTCTTCATCTTTTTTGAATTGCACTTTCTTAGCACCAATTTCCTTACCGCTTCTTAATGTAATTGCATTCAAAGATTTAGGATTTATCACCGTATTGGAAGGCATTGAACCACTAGCCTTAGCTTGTTATTCACTCATACCATTTGACAACTTAGTGACATAAGAAGTCAAATTAGAGGTTCTAGTTTCCCTTTGCTCCATCCGATTCTCTCTTCAGATTTAGCTTCAGACTTGGATATGTGCTTAGTCATTGCCTTAATGCCCTTGAGTATTCGAGAGAACCGCTCATCATCCTTAGACTGCAGTTGTTGTGGGGTAGACATGGCTCTAGAAGATTCTCCTTGTAACCCTCCATAGTAAGATTGCCCTTGAGGAACCATATTCCCTTGAAACCCTTCGAGAACTTGCCTATTATCACCTCCTCCCTATCAGAAATTTGGATGAGCTTTCCATCCTTCATTATATGTATTTAAGTATGGGTTCCATTGCTTAGATTGATTGGCCCTTCCTTAATACATGGCAGAAACTTCCTCATATCTATAAGGGCAAGCAACAGAGATAGGCATAACAAAGTTACAATGCTCACAACTAGGTGCAGTCTTCTCCATAGAATTAGGATTCTGAGTGTCACTAGGGGGTGTGAGATGCAAGCTTATTCAACTGTGTAGTCAAAGTAGCAATTTGAGAAGTGAATGTGTCCAATTGAGGAATGTGGACTGAAGAAGGATTAGTATGCATTGCATTAACATTTTTAGACTCCCTGATGTTATACTGTTGATGGTTCAAGGCCATTTTTTATGATAGGTTCCCATGCCTCCTTAGCAGTTAAATCAATGAGAGAAGCCCCAAAAGTAGCATCCAACATCCCTTTGTCTTGGGTCTTAAGTCCATCATAAAAGTATTGGACTAACTGCTTATCTGGAATCTGATGGTGTGGACATCTAGAAAGCAAGTCCTGAAAACAGTTCCAGTAGTCATAAAGTGACTCATCATAGTCTTGCTTTGTAGAGTAGATCTCTTTTCTCAATGTAGATGTCCGAGAAGCAAGGACATACTTCTCCAAGAATGCTTTTCTGAGGTTGTTCTAGTTATGGTAGGCATCTGCCATATGCCTAGGCAAGCTCATGTACCATTCTCGAGCTTTACCCTCCAGAGACAAGTGGAATACCTTCCAAAAAACCTCATCTAGATTAGCCCCAACAGGCTTCATGCTAGAACATACCATAGAGAGAGATTTCAGATGATTGTACAGATCCTTACGTGTCAAACCATAGAATTTAGGCAAATAATTAAGCAGTGGACCTTTAATCTCAAAATTGACATCAACATTAGGGCATGCAACATTAAAAGGATCATAATTTGCATCAGAAGTAGTGGCTTTCCTAATGGTTCTTCTTCTAGAGTTACTTCCATTATTCTCTCCTACTCTATCATGTTCCACATTATGTCCATTGCCCCCTCTATCATTACCACCATTGTTATTACCGTTAGGATTGTTAACAGTTTCCATTATGTCACCTAAGTTAACCACCAAATCTAGACCAGTTAAATTGTCTAGTTCAACCTCACTAGTCCTTTCTACCCTTTGGTCTTGTCTAACTTCCCTTAAAGAACTTTGAAGCTCAGGATTGGAAGGAACTAGGGTTTTAAACCTATCCCTTCTTGGCATAAACAATCAATCAACCAAAAGCAAAGTGTAAAATTGACTTGCACAATAAGATTCAAGCAAAAGCATATGAATGCAATGAAATGCAAGTGTATATGTATGAGAATGAAAATGCAAAAGGTAAAATGAAAATGAAAATAAAAAATGCAAATGAATGAAAAATCAAAATATTTAGTTGTGTTTTTGAAAAATTTTCTATGCAAAGGAAAGAAATGCTATGAAAAATCAAAAGAAACAAATGCAAACTAATAAAGAAAATGTAAAAACTAACAAAAATAAAAATTAAAAAAGGCTTAACAAATGAACCTCAATCAAGGCTACTTGACACTTAATTACTAGGGAACCAATTTCTTGGCTCCCCGGCAACAGTGCCACTTGAAATAACTACCCTTAATTTGTCGCTTTGGGGTTACTCCAAAAATTAACCGAATTAATGCAATATAGTGTACAATCCGGGTCGTATTCATTTTGAGGAGCTGAAAACGAAATTAAATCCTAATAAATAAATGCAAGTAACCTAAACTATAAAAAAGATTTTTTATTTTGATGAATTGCTAATTAAATACTAGGAATGAAATTGAAATTAAAATATTTTTTTAATATAAAAATGATTAAAATAAATGATGATGAAAGAAATGAAAATAAACACACGAATAACAATGATAATAATCAATCCTCCAATTCAACAACGCAAGCAATCATCACTCCAAAAGATGTGGGAGTTAAAACAATGAATTAAGAATTATAATTAAGCTTTTAATCCAACAATCGAGCCACCTCAAATTGCCACAAAATACTTTCTCAAAATCCTAATTTACTAACTGCAACCAGAATAGTAAAATAGAATTAAGGATGCTAAAAACCAATGCTTAATTAGAACTCTTAAATCCAAGACAATAGAATTAAAACTAGCAAAAGACAATATAATCCAAAATTCCAAGCTACCTCCAAAAATCAAAATATATTAACTCTAAAATCAATACAAATGTCATAACCACAACATTATAATTGAAATTAAAGTTATAAACAGCCCAATGTCAAATGCTAAACAATAATCCAGTCACAATAATCCCCAAATATAATCAGATTAAACAATACAAATTTTTCAATAATCAGAATAACTATCCTAAGATCTAGGAATTGTTAAACAATTATTAGACAGGAAATTAAAGTAACTAAAACTCCCCTTTGATGATCCAAGCTCTTGCCATTGTTGTTGAATTAGAGAATCATGAAACTCTAGCCACGGTTTACCATGAAAAATGCTGTCATATTCAGAATTCTGCTACAAGATTCCATGAAAGAGACATGACGGAATAGTGCAATGAAGGATGACGCCGTCTAGGTCCCTGTTTTCTGCCTCTACTCGTCGCTGGTTCTGTCACGCCGAGAATGGAAGGAATAGAGAAGTCAACGATGATGGTCACGTCGCTGGTCCCTTGCCTCTGTTTGCTGTCGTGCCTCACTCCTCTTTCTTTCTTTCTTCCCGCCGTCACTCCCTGTTCGCGTCTCTTTGTTTTTTTCTTCTACCGCCAGCTCACATGTTGCTCTCCATTGAAGATGATGAATAGTTTCAATTGATTATTAGGTTAGTGAGCAAAACGTGCGTTTTGCTTCCCCCCTTTTTTAATTATTTCTTTTTTTTTCTTTTTTTTTTTAAAATCTTTAAAAACCTGCAACCAAAATTCAAAAATAAGGTCGTATTAATTGTCCTTAAAAATCAATTAATCATAATTAAACCAAAATATGACAATTTTGCCCCTATAAAATAATAATTTAAAATAAAACATATTAAATCAATTAATAATCAATTAAGGCCAAAAGGAACCAATTAAGTTGACAAAACCCATATAAAAGATATCAAAATATATAAAAATAATTGAGTTTGTCAATATGCCTCCTTAGAGACATTTTTCAGTTGTTTCATTCGTTCTTCCATGCCCTCATGTAAGTTTCTTTTGCTGCACGTATAAATAGACTTCTTATTACAGTTCTACCTCCTTACCTTGACTTTATGTTGGCATACAAGTGCCTTACACAGTATCTATGTTCAATTCCTTCAAGCAAGTGTTCAAATGTTTGAACTAACCCTTAAAAGTGAAACATATAATTGGTAAAATCAACGTGAGCCAAACACATTAAATTTAAAATTTTAGAAAAATACCTTTTGTTGGTCTGAAATAAATACCCATCTTTTTTTAGTTATGCTCCCAATGTCAGTAAGTTTTGCAAAAACCAAGTCTAAGAATCCCTATTTTCACTCTCAACCATAGCCACGGCTAATGGAAAATATTGATCATCAGGGTCACGAGCTACAGCCACTAACAATATACCTTCAAATTGGCCTTTCAAAAAGCATCCATCTCACCCAATGATTGGCCTACACGCTGACTTAAAACCTCTTTTTACTAGTTTAAGACATTGATACAATCTCCTAAATACAAGAGGTCGATCTACATATGGCCTAGTAGTAACAAGACAGAATGTAGATCTAGGCATCCTTTCCTTAATTTCATTACAGTAGTCCCTCAACATATGATATTCTTCTTTGTGGTCTCCCTCAGCCATTTCCCTTGCTAATTTCCTAGCCCTGTATGCCTTATTAATTGATGGTTGGGCCATGTAATCTTGTCTTATTGTTGAAACCACATCTGCCAACTTCATATTTTTGTTCATCTTTACGTGGTACTATTTTTTTTTTTTTGTAAGCCACTCAGATATAGCCAACCTTGAAGCAAATGTTATTCCACAAGAATGCTTTGGGTCATATGTTTTCAACATATATGTCCATGAGTCACCAACTTTGCTAACAAAGATCAACCAACCACATTTTTTCTTACATATAATTTGACATCTATGTTTTTCATTCCTCAAAAACTTAGTATCATGTCCATAGATGAGGCAGTACTCTTTCACAGCATTTTTGAACTCTTCAATTGAAGTAAACTCCATTCCAAGCTTAAATTCAAAATCTCTGGACATCATAGAAGGATCATACTTTATGTTTCTCGTCAGTTTTTTTTTATTTTCCTCCTCATCTGATATATAAGCTTCATATAATTCATCATCTTCTAAATCAAATACCATATCTCTAATATTATCTTCAAATTGGCCAAACATAGGAACTGTCTCTAAATATGCAAGTTGATTTTCTGAGACATTAAAAGAACCTCCGTTAGCTTGCCCAACATAATCAGCTACATTAGTATTAATAAAATGTTGAAAATAATCATCTTCTAGTTCTGCTTCATCACTATCCTCAACAGACAAAACATCATGTAAGCTATCATCCTCAGTCCCTATTTCTGATCGTCCCATATTTAGCCCTAACAACAACAAATCAGAAAAGAGAAGAATGAACCCAAAATAGGAAGATTACACACCCATGAAAACGCACACATAAACAAAAAGACGAACATACCCATGAAACCAAGTAACACGTTCAGCAAATGGAGGAGGCAACACTTTCAATGAACAGATTAGACATAAAAACGATACCTGTTGTTTTGGACTGATCGAACTCCTTGCAATGGAATACCGACCGTGCGTCTTCAGTAGTGTTCTTGCCCACAGTGCTCAACTAATAGCGAAGATGACCCTATTTCAGAACTGATCGTATGCATTTGTAGGTCTCAATTTTTCCCTCTCTATTGTATTTTAACGCCGTATATTTTTCCGTTGGCCCTTCAGTGTGGTTTTCAAAATATAGGGCTAACGGTGTTAACTGTGTAAAGTTGAAGGATTTTAAAAAAAAAAGAAAAAAAAATAGAGGTACCAAATTAAAAATTGAGTGAAACTATAGGTACTTGCAAAATGGTTTTCCCCATTATATTATAATTAATTTCTATATAAGCAATAGGGTTAAGGTGTAAATTCACCCATAACTTTATGCCCAAATACGCCAAACACGATGTACTTATCTTAGGTGCAAAATAAGATATAAAAGTTTAAAATGAGATAAAAAAATGATAACACCATTAAATATGATAAACGTCCGTTATTTTTGATTTAATGGGCTCCATTTGTTGACTGAAAACGCTGATATGAGAGCAGATGTGGTCTTAATAATCTCCTCGTTGGCAGTAGAAAACTAAAATAAAGATAAAAATAATCAAAATATGCCTTATAATATTAATTTATTATTTTCTTAAAAAAAAATTCATAACCCCACCCATCTGCAAATTCACGAAGCCTCCATCTTCCATGGCCTCGCCTCAGCTGCAGTCTCCAGCTTGCAGTGCAATATTCATAATGAATCAACAAAATTACATAATTTAAGGGGAAACAAATAATGAGGAAGAGTCATAAGAAACAAAAGATGGCTCCATTTTGGCTTCGTCCCTCACTCTTCCTCCTTTCTCTTGTTGAACTCTTTGAAATTGCAGATCTTGGAAGTTGCAGATTTCACAATATTTTGGCTCTTTTATTCTTTAATTTTCTTGGTTGTTGTAGCAAAAGAAGAAACTGTGGGTAGAGCGACTAGAATTTCTGCATTAAGATGGGATCAGAGTATGATCAGTGATGGAGTAAGAGAGAAGGGGGAGGTAGTATGAGGAGGGAGAGAGTCCAATGAGTAAATGGAGAGGAAGAGAGAAGGGTGAGGCAGCGCAAGGAGCATTCCACATCTGCATCCAAGTTAGAATTTCCAGTCAAACATAATTTCATAAATGGTCAACGTGAGAAGAGTTAACAACAATGTTAGTTTTACTCTCGTTTTAAATTTTCATAGGTAGTTTTACACCTAAGAAAAATATACGTTGTTTCGCACACATTAGATATACATTTATGGATAAATTTGCATATTAACCCCAGGCAAAATGAAGAATTAGACTTTTAAGTATTCCAACTAATACAGTTAATTCAAAGATTAAAATGGTTTTGCTTTTCTATTCTAATTCCAGATTACTTGCCTTCCACTAAAATTTAGTTCCAGGTCATTTCCAATGAAATTTAGCGATTAGTTTAGTGACGAAATTGTTGGCAAGAAAAAAAGAAGTTGAGCGACGGAATTAGTTGCATCACTAATTGATTAGTGGAGAAATTTCAATCCCATTGGTAATTTCTCTTCATTTTCCCCTAAATCAAGATAGTTGCACATTTTGCAATCCCAGTAGTAACCCAAGCCGAATTCACAGGTAACATAATCCCATTAATTAACTTCTACATTTAGGACCAAAGGGAGTACATTAATGTTATTTATTAGAACCATAAGATGAAATGCATGAACATTAGGGAATTAATGCATTAATGCTTAATTAATGAATTACAATCAATAATTAATTCTGATTAATTTTACCATTATGAGTTTCAAAAAGTCAACCTTCAAAAAATTTTACGAAAAATTTGTGGGAATTTTAGTATAAATCAAGACTAAAAAAGATCTTGTCCATCAACAATTGTGCACAACACTTTCAAATTCTTAGTGCGGGAAGTTCGATGGCAATGGTGAAAGCTTCAACTATTGGTTTAGTTTGCTTTGTTTTTCTGATGTTCATACCATCAGGTAATTTGGTGTAGGTTTATTTCTTGCCTCATTTAGTTTACGAAGTTTTTGCAGCTTTCCTCTCCATTTTGAAAAGATTGATGCTCAATGATATGCTTCAAATTAAAAAGATTAATAATATAAAATGTGCATGTAGTATTGTGTATAAGATTTTTTTTTAAAAAAAAAAACTCATTATTGTTGGAATAAATGGACAGGTTGGGGTTCAAGAGCAAGAATTCACAAAGACGATAAACCTTGCAATAATGACACCGACTGCACCTCTTACTGTGATGTGAGATGTGGAGGCCCTGACGTGAGCTGTGGATTTTGCGTTGGCCATACTTGTCTTTGTCGATGTGGGCCTCCAGGATCAGGATGTGCACCTACGTCCACAGAAGGCCTTCCTAAGAAACCAAAATATCTTTGAGGTTTCTCTGATCAATAAGTTATCTTTGTAATTTATTAGCGTTTTGTACTTTATTATTTCTCCCTAGTCCCTAGTAATATGATATTTTCAAGAAGTAATGAATTTTATTATAGTTATTTGTTTTGCTGGTGGATGAGTTATGTTCATTCGATTGGCATAACAGTAAGTTGGGTCTTCTTTAACTAGAAAATAGGCTTATAACATCGGTAATTAATGTCTGTTATTCATACAAGCGACGTTAAAAGAAGGCAATGACAATTTTGAATTTTTTTTAAAGTTTTTAATGTCAGTTTTTAATCAAACTGACGTCATAAGTCGGGTAGTCAGTAAAAAAAATAAAAATAACCATAAAACGACGTTGCTTGTTGAATAAGCGGCGTCAAAACTCAACAAATGACGATAAAAATTGGAAACAATATCGCTTATTAAAACAAGTAATATCGTTTGTGATGGCAGGTTACTTTTAACCTTTTCAAAATTCATTTTCACTCTTCTCTTCGCGCCGTGGTCCCCTCTTGCAACAACCTTCGACTCTTCTTCTTCAAGTCAAATCCGGCCATTTCCTTCATTTTCAAGCCATCAACGTGTCGTCCGATGTCGTTCTTCATGGCATTCATTGTCTCCATCGCGCCATTCATCGTGGAGGTTAGTTATTTCTTTCTCGCTTGAAATTTCATTCTCATCTCTTTTTTTTGGATTGTTTTGGTTGGAAACTCAAATAGATGTTATAGGTATGATTTAATTGAGTTTCATTGATGATTTTGACAATGTATGGTTGGTTTGGTTGGTTACATTGGTTGGTGACCATTTTATGCAATTATTGAGTATATTGTATAGAGATTTGAATTTTTGTCCTTTGAAGCTTCATGTAAAACTTTATTCTTTGTTTTGGTATACTTGAAATACTAGTTCGTTGTTGAATTTGTGATGATTATTTAAATTATAGTGGTTTTTGTTACTTTCGAGGCTTTTTTCTGAATTTTGGCCTATTTTTTGTTTGATGAATGTAAATATTATTTGGGAAAAGAATTTATACAGGGAAAAACTTTGATGAATAAGGAACTTGTATATAAAATTTCATGGCAAACAAACATCATTTTGAATTCAGAAGTGTTACTCTGAAGGCTTTAACATTGTAATTGATTATTTTCCTTTGAATGGGCATTCAAAACTTAGTTCATTGTTATGGAGATCATTGAAGTAGTTGTTGGAGATTGTATGATTAATTTGCAAATTATCTCGGTTTTTTCAATTTTAGCGTGTTTAATTTTGATTTTTTTTAGCTATTTTTCAATTGAGCAATGTTAATGTTATAATGATATTGCATTCAATATGGTATAAATAAAATCGTAATTTATATCTTTCAGTTGTAAGTGGACTTTTGTTGACATTTATCCCTTGGAGAACACCATATATTGGCTTAATTCCCTTAGTGGAAAACCATCCAAAGAAACAAACAGCCTCTCTTACACGTGTGTTTAGATTTTATCAATTTATCTGTTGTGAAATTAATTTTATGTTTTGATATATTATTTTTATGTTGGTTTGATCATAGTGTATTTAGGGCATCAGCGATGATTATGACGGATGATGAAAGAGGAGGAGGAGCAGCACTAGATGAAGTTTGCAAAGAAGAAGAAAACCAAAAAAAAAAGTTAATATAATTTGTGGTCCCTAAAATTTGGACATATCGTTTAAATTTTAAACACATGATTTTAATCTTTGAAATTCAGTCCATCTCAAAATGGTAGTCCTTGGAGGTGTAACAGAGTTAAAGTATACTAAAGTGTCATAAACAACGTTATAATAGTGATATAAACTCATTAGATGGCATCTAATAGAGTCTTGTGTAGATAACAGGGGGGAAAAAAAACAAGTCCTCAAAACAAGGCTCTTTAGCCTCCTATTTTTTCTTTCTCACTGTTTGTTTCACAAATTGTTCACTGCATTGTACTTTGTTATCCATACAAGATTCAATTAGGTGTTATCTAGTGAGTCCACATCACCACTTTTAATGTCATTGATAACACTTTAGAAAATTTTAATGCCATTGTATCGTCAAGGACTAACGTTTTAAGACAAAATAAATTTCAAAGATTAAAACCACGTGTTTGGAATTTAAGGAATCAAAACCAAATGAGCTCAAATTTTAAGGACTAAAAATTATATTAACCCAATAAAAAAACATAAAATGGGTTTATCCACATGTAAGTTCTTTTATCAAACTATGATTTTTAAATAAATAATTTTCTTTCACACTCTCATCCATTGTATTTTGCTTTATTTTAGTATTGTTGTCAAACTGGTCATGTGGAGTGCGAGTATTATGTTATTCACTATATGTTTGACATTGTCACAATTGGGGTATATAGTCAGCTCGATAAGGTAATCATCTGTAAATTAATGATTTCATGTGTTTTTTAATATTTCAACTATGATTTGGCTATTAATTGTTTCATTTCAACTTTCAGCCTTTTGAAAACACAACCCCATATACAAGACATTATTGAATTATTCGAGCTGGGGTAATGATTAATAGTGGTTTTACTCTTTTACACTCCCTTTAGTTTTGGCTTTAGCTATGTGAGAGAATTGATTTTAGATGCTGGATTCTGATTTTATAATATTATTGTTGTTATTTTAATTTCAGGTGGGTTAGATAAAAAACAAAAATTTATTTTTTTAAAAAAATGGAGGTTTAACGTTAGTTGATGTTAAAACATTTTTAATGTCGTTTTTTCAAAATAAGCGACATTGAAAACTGCTTTTAACGTGGGTGATTAGCTAATAACCAATGTTAAAAGTGCCCCCGGAATACTAGATGTTGGTAGATTAAAATACAATGTCATTTGGAGAATAACTGATATTGAAATTCAGTTTACAATGACGTTAAAAGGTGACAAAACAATGTCACTGCCAAAAACGTCACACTAGAAACTGACATTAAAAGCCCTAATTAACCGACATTAACAATGCTTTTTCTTTCCAGCGATGTTCGTTTGGTGAGAAATGTTTTAAAAATAGTAGTTAAATGGAATAAAACTCAAAATGTTTTTTTTTTCCAGAAGAATTACATCCTATTTAGATGCAATAATGTTAGAATCTGGATGAGCCAGTCAATAATAATCAAATATTGGATAATTGCGCCTCAGTGAAAGACATAATATTAAAAAAAAAAAAATCAAGGTGCCAATTATATATATGCATGGCTCCTTCCCTAATCACCTCAAAATTATTGTGTCACAAGTTTAACCAAAACGAAGAGATCACATCGAGCGTTTATGACGATTTAATTGAGCCATAATAAAACTAGTATTAAATTAGGGAATGATTCAACATAACTAAATAGAATGAAGATATAGCCGAATAGATATCGGTAAAGCATGCACTTTCATCCTTTAAGAGCAAAGGCTGGAGGATTTTTATCACACTTCTCTTTATAATCTATTATATGTCAATTGGAACCAATATAAGTTGTTTCGTAACGTTTCCGGATGAAAAATTTTAAATTTCAGGATTTCACTGTTCATCTTGTCCGTACACTATTCCTCCGAAAATAGGCCAACTTTGAAAATTTATAACTAAATCTAGAAAAATCAAAACGAAATGGTTCTAATTTTCACATGAAGATTGCTAAGACTTCTATGGAGAAAAATAATCATTAGATCCAATTCCATCCAGAATAATACCAGAAAATTCGTCAAAATGTACTATTTATTTGGTAAATTTTCGATTTTTCAGTATTTTTGCCCAACTTTGGAAGGGCATAACTCTTAGCACCCAACTCCAAATTTAACGAATTACCACTTTTTTTAAAGACAAAAATGAGATCTATTTGACTGTAAAATTTCACACCCAGATTCCCACAATTACATATTATTTTGTGTTACAAGTTTGATACTTTTTAGGGAATTTCTATCCCCTAATTGCCACTTTCTTTAATTTATTTCCCCTTTTCCTTTTTCCACATCCATTCCATAATGTACCATGCATAATTCCAACATTAGGGCATGAGAATAAAGTATAATACACATCATAACATCATTCATAACTAGATATGACCATTACATAAAGTTCAATCATACCTGACACAACATAAAATAATAGCATTAATTACATATTGCTCCACTATCCCAATACCAATTTCTTGTCTTGATCCATGCTTGGTCCACTTCCTAATTAGTGCATAAAATGACATAGGAGGAATGAGATTTCAAAGAAATCTCAATAGCACATGAATTATAATTATCATGTAAATCATTGCAAGTTAAATTGTGATATGTCATGTAATCCAATTCATTCCCAACTCATAGGAATTCATGCCACATATCATGCAAGACGAGGAACATCATATTACCCACATACCACAAAGAATTTGGCCAAAGCATAACTAATATCAATCAAACAATCAATGTCATCACAAAGGTCCTCCAATCCAAACAACAACAATCACAACAAACAAGCAAGATAAACAATCAAATTATAATTCAAAGCTACCTTTGCAAAGCTTGTCCAACTAATTCCTCCAAGGGGCAATGCTTCTCCTTAATTCCTCCTCTCAATGCCTATTAAACCAAGCATAAACATAGGCTATATTAATCACAAGGCAACTTAGTTCCAACACTTTAACATTACTTAACAACTCCCCCCTTTTGTCTTTGATTTTTAACAAATTGATTCCTCCTTTAGAATCAACCATCTCATGACTCCATCCTACACAATTTTTCATGAGGAATCCAATGGTGCAATCAGATTCTTAAAATTCAAACTCCTTCCCCATGAACTCCTCTTGGCCGAATAGGGGGCTATATGCTTCCAAAAATTCTATTTTTGATTCCGATGATTTTAAACACTTTCCAACATTATATCCCTACACAAAAACATGTTTTAAAGCCATTGGAATCATCAAATCAAGCAAAATCAAATTGCTTCTGCATGAACAGTGCTGAACAAAATTCCTTCCCTTAAACCCTAACTTTGTTTTCATCCAAAAATCAATCCATACATCATTTAATCTTCCTTATTCCACTTAATTATTAAGGTTTCTATCCTTCTCTAATCATCACACATCTCAACCGAATTTCTCAGAATTTTCCAGCATTTTTCCAAGCAAAAATCCTTGTTTAATCAATGTAAAACTTAGAGATATTGATGCTTGGACATACCTTAGTGTCTCCTTGAAGTAAGTTGGATGATTCCTTGCCTAAAACACCTCAAAATTTCGTGCAAGGGTGGCTGGATGAACGGTGACAGAGTTTCCCCTTATTTTTCCCAATTTTCTAACATTTTTCTTGTATTTTCAAGGGGTATTTATAGAAAAAAAATCCATCTGCCCTCTACCTCCTGATTTGCATGAAATTGGACACCTAAAGAGGTGTATGTGGCAGCCATCAAGTGTCCAAAATATTCAGATCACTCCATGTGGCATTTCTCTAGATTTTTCCACAAAAATATCTCTTAATTTCACATTTATTTAATAAAAATAGTGAAATCTGGAAAGTGCACAAAATTGGATCTTTAATGGGTCCATTGTAGGCTCCACAAATGGTTTGTACTGGTCCAAAAATATGGCCCATAAACCAAATCACTATTCCAGACCGATTTGAAACTTTATCAATTACTATTCACTAATAACATTTCATAATTTTTTTCAAACCTTCAAAAATTCCTTGCTCTCTATGATAATTCACCTTTTAATGTGAGAGCATTATCTGGAAATTTTCAGAATTTTTCACTACCTCTAGGTATTTATTTTGAATTTTCTCTGATTAGGCCTTTATCGGTAAATCTGAGGGAAAATAAATTCTCTAAAATTAATTCCTGAGCCTCCAAAGCCTAAAACCAATTTTATAAATTCAAACACACATTTAGATGAATTTTTCATTAATCTCCCAACTTTATAGAGGCCTGTAACTCATTAAAATAATTATTTTCCTTCATTTTCCCAATAATTTTCCGAAAAACCTCCGTTTATGGGAAATTTCGTAATAATTCATTTTCACCAAAATTCCACCTTTCGAGCCTCAACTGAGTTTTCAAAACCTCTACTCTATAATTTTTCTATTTTTTGGGGATTTTATGAAATTTTTCTCAAATTTTCTCGTTTTGCCCTTCCTAGACTGATAATTACGAAAATACTAGCTCAGACCTTTTCAAGTTTCATATTAAAAGTTGTTTCATCTCCCCATCTAGCTCTTATATTGATCCTCATCCTAATTTTTGATCCTTTATTGCCAAATGAAAATTTTTGGGATGTGACAAGTTTGACCAATATAATGTAACTCAGAACTTAAATATTCAAACTCAATCTCGAGTTCCTTTAACTTGGTATTTTCAAGAAATTTGGGATAACTAGAAAAAATTTCATAGCTTAGTTTAGAAAACTTGGATTGAACTGATTTTAGTCACATTTTAAAGCTTAATGTCGAGTCCTCTATGCAGGAAAAATCATCAAGTAGATTGAGTATTCCAACCAAGGATAATGATTGGGGATCATATCTCTAGACGTCTTAGAATAGTCTTGGGGTTCGAGAATTTTAAATGGTAAAACTAACAATTTTTTTATGATTCTTTTGTTTTGAAAGGTAGACACATCAATCTTTTCAAAGAATCTTAATTTATAAAATTTTGAACATGTATGAAATTAATTATGAATTTTTAAAATTATGTCTTTATGACCTATAAACCTTTTGAGTATTCTTGGTAGATTACCCTTTTCAAACGCCAAATGATATTATTTTTTATGTGACTCTTTTTTGCATTGAAAATTAGACATCTCAAACTTTCTAAAGAGTCCTAATTTATAACTTTTGGAGATGTGAATAATTAATTATAAATTTTTCAATTCGAGTCACCATGGCTGTGTAGTTAGCTACGGCAAATGGCTCTTTTGGACATGGTGAATGTCAAAGAACATGTATATCAGTCATAATTTTGAGTTGTGAAAAAAACTTTTGAAGAGAGGGTTGTGGTGGATGCTCTTAGCTTTGCTAGGACTTGCATTTTTTTTTTTCTACTTCTAGAAATATTTTTGAACTTCTAAATATCAAAGTAAGTGTTTCTAACTTGATTTTTA
This sequence comes from Neltuma alba, assembly GCF_004799145.2. Lineage (NCBI taxonomy): Eukaryota > Viridiplantae > Streptophyta > Magnoliopsida > Fabales > Fabaceae > Neltuma > Neltuma alba. Next base: position 330,716 of record NW_021635529.1, on the reverse strand, counting down.
TAACATCCATAATTTTACCCCTTTTAATATGCATTCGGAAGCTATGGTTTAAGTGAATCATGAATTAAATCCATAGATTAAAATTTTGCATTTTAATTTTTGAGTTACTATTCATTTGATAAATTCTAGTCTTCTAGTCCAATTTTGAAAATTTAGAACTAAATGTAAAAAACTCATATGGAGCTTATTCAAGTATTCATCTAAAGCTCCTTTAATTCTCTATAGGAAAAAATACTCATTATTTTATTTACTTGCTTATTTATTCCTGAAAAATGCATAAAATAGTACTATTCATATGGTAAATTCTGAAATTTTCAGTTGTTCTCTCCTAATTTTGAAAAATCATATCTTTTTACGTACACATCCATTTGAGATAATCTACTACTTCTTTTAAAACTCAAGATGTGTATTAACTCATAAAATTTTATGAGCAGATTCAAACATTTGCTTTAGATTTACTTTATCCCAATTTCATGCCTTCCTATCAGATTATTTATCCTCTTGATCATAACTTGCTAAAACCATCTCTTCTATGCATACAACTATTTCATCATAAACTTACGCCAAACTTTATCTTCTTGTATTTAGGTTGGCATATCACAAGTGTCATATTATATAACATCTTTGGCATAAAAGGAGCACTGGCACTGTTACGCAAAAAAAAAAAAAAGGGAGTATTGGCACATAGCATAAAAACAAACACATTTCTTCAATCCTTCATTTCATACATCATGCATGTTTCTTCCGACACATTTGTGCTAATTTCATATCATCACATATTTAAATATTCATACCACCGGTCTTATATATAATCACACTCATCATCATCATGTTCATATAAAAATTAACATAATAAGAGAATTGATACATATCATAATAAATATTTAACTTTCCAATTTTTTCTCTTTGCTTTGGCATAACTTGGTATTGTGACATGCTTTCAAATTTACCATTTCCATAACACAATGACATGTTTGAAAATTATCATACATCAATTATAAAAACACGTAAGCCTATGACATATTTCAAACATCATCACATATATAAATGGATGCATGGTTTCACATAACCATACAAGCCTAATAAACATGTCAATTCATGCAAGTAACAGCCAAGCATATAGATTAAGGTAAAATTTGCTACATTAAAGTTGTTTTCTTTGTTTCCACTCTTTCCATACTTGGAGCTTCATTGTCCAAGCTCCCAATTCTACTTCCATAATGTCCAATGACCTAAATACATAAACACATTGTGCATTTCACCCATTAGAACCATGGTAGCAATGCTCATGACTTACCCTTTTTAAACCCTTAACCATAAACTTATATTTTAGGGTTTTTATTCCATCTTTCTTAGAATAATTTTCACATGCCACTCCTACATAATTTTGGATGTAGAATCTATTTTTGAACTTAGCTTCATCAAAATCCAACCCCTCCCTATCAAACTCACTTTGGCTGAAACATTAGGGTTTATGGTCAAATTTTTCATTTTCAAATTTAATGCTTCCAATCACTTTCTTTTAACATAATCCCACACAAATTTTCCTTTTAAACTCATTAGAATTATTAAATTAACATGTATCAAATCCTAGTCCCTTAAACCCCATTTTGGCCTAAACATATACACAAGAAGAGCAACAAGGAATCCTTCCATTTTTCATGCAATAACACAAGATTCTCATCCTTTTATACCTCTTAATTATTAACCTAACTTCAAAACATTCTTAACATACTTTATAAAAATTTGGCTAGCAACAAGGTTTAAAGTTTCTAGCTTCCAAAACTTATCAAAAACCATAATAAAGCTTAACAACTCAAGCAACAACATAAACAACAACTAAATCCAATAGTTACTAAGAGTTGGAACTTGATTTGCTTGAGCTTTTCTTCTTCCTCATCCTCTTGCTTGCTCAAATTTTGGTCTCTCTTTTCTTTCTTGCTTTTGGCCGAAAATTCTCACATAAATGGGAGGAAGGAGGTATTTATAATCTCCAATTTGACTATATTGAATTGTGGCTTCAAGTCCAAGCTTTTCCCTCAAACATGGTTGAAATTACATGGTGAGGTGTCATCATTCCAAGCTCCATAAGTGTCTCTTAATTTCATTAGAACATGATTTGAATTCCATAACTGTATTGCAATGTCATTTGAAGTCCATAACATTATTTTAATCTAATATCATCACATGTTTCTATACATACTCCTTCTTGAAAAATTATCACCAATAAGAGCACACTAAATGGTGCCAAAATAGGGAAAAGAAGGGAAAAGAATTGACATCTCTCATGCCCCATCTTATTATATTAGTTTACACTGCAAAAACCCTAACATATTGGGTAAATTCTTAAGTTTGATTGTTAAGGCAACTCAAATAATTGTTCTGTCGCTTCTATCTTGTAGCTCAAAAACATATCTCCTCATTTATGAGCTCAAATGACATAATAATTAAGAAAATCTGCAAGAATTGACATTTAAAAATTTGTCCTCTCCTTAGGAAGCATCAAATTATTTTATAATAATAAAAGTTTGACCAATTACTTTTTGATGTTTCCTAAGTCTAAAAATTCATTCCTTTACTCCATAAATTCTCTTTCATTGTGGAAAATTTTTTCTAGTTTTTCTCAGGCCAAAACTCAACTGGATAGTACCATTTTTTGAATTTCTAGAAAACAACTTCCTTTCAACCTAATTAGACTTTAAATATTTTTAAAGCCAACTGGATCATTTTTATAACTTCACATAATTTCTCAAGTAATTAATCGCCATTTTTCCAATTATTTGAGGCCTACTTTTAATAGTTGGATTTGACTAAATATCACTTAATTAGCCAAAATTCTATGATTATTATAAATTTATTTTTTTTGAGATATTTGTATCATTTTAAATCTCAAATGGACCTTAAAACACTATTTCCCATTTTCTAGAAGGTTTTTGGAGTTTTCAGGCATATTTTTTATTATTATCCTTTTTAGCCTGAAACTTTTCAAAATTATAATTTTGCCCCTACTCGTCTTAACATCAAGAATCATCTCATTGAAATCTTTATCATAACTTTTGGCCTATAATTATCCTTATTTCTTATACTACGACCTCGAGAATTTACTAGAGTCTCTAACTTCCTTTGTCCCTTGGTCACAAAAAAACTTCTACTTTGCAGTTTAGTCCTTGAGAATCTTTCTACCTTTTTAGGAAGTTTTGGAACCCCCTACTCAAGGAGATCTAGTAGCCTACTCAAATTAGGTTAATTCTTAAATTTCTAGACCTAAAATTAAAGATGTTACAATTTTTCTCTGTCACATTTTTGGTGCTTGAAGCCAAGGTTTCTCGTGGTATTTTCTTTTCTTTTATTTGGCAAGATGCAATTACTTTTCATTTGTTATATGTGATAATGTAATGTTTGTGAGTATTTTTTATGATATGAGATTTTGGAATACTATTTGAAACACGATGATATATATTATATCTTTTCAGCTATAAAATCATCTTGTAGGATGTGTGGATTTGTAAATGAGAAGTTTGGAAAGTGTATATGATATGATTTATACCGTTGAAGCATGAGAATATATAGTATTTTAAGAAAATGAATACTATATGTTTGATTATATTGTGGTTAATTGAGTTTTTGATTGGATGTTTGAAATGAGTCTGGTTCTATCACATGGCAAGGCCTACTGCAATTTGTGACAGAAATTTTTTATCACTAAATTAGTGACAGAATTTTATCCCATCATGTTACTAAATTTTGTCACAAATCTATCGTTGATTCTGTTGTAAAAGGATTAATAACAAAAATTAATGACAAAATTCTTTCGTCACTAATTTTCCTCACTAATCCGTCATTAACTCCATCACAAAACATTTTTTTATGGAATTAGTGATGGAATTTTTTGATCACTAATTTTCCTTGCAATTCTATCACTAATCCGTCGTACAAATATAATATAAATATATAACAATTATTTTTTAATATTTATTACTAAAATAAAAAGATAATATATCATAATTTTAAATAATATATTATATAAAAATAAAAAATACAAATATTATAAAAGAAAATAAAAATACTAATATATAATATACTTATTGTTTCATTAAATATTCGAATAAAAAATTAATTATTCAAAACTTTTTACTAAAATACAAAAATTAAATTGAAATAAATAATAATATATTAAATTATATAAATAATATTACTATATACATTTGTATTTATTATTCAAAATATTGTATATATTTATTTTTGCATAAAAATTTTGCAAATATTTCTCAGCTCAACTAGTAAAGGTTTCAGGACACGTATAAGAGGTCTCAGGTTTGAACCAGTACTCCTTCAAAAATTGAGCTGAGTTATAGTGACCTAGCGATGACGTGGACAAAGTGATAACATGGCAACTCATAATGATAGACACTTGGTGATGATGTGGATGAGGGCAGGATGCAAGGTCACAGGAGAGGAGGTGAAATGGCAACTGATGATGACATAGTGGCTCACAATGATGGACATATGGTGATGACATTGATAAGGGCATGACATGGCACATGGGAGGGAGAAAAGGAGGTGAGGTGGTGACCAATGATAATGGGGCATCTCACAATGATAGACACGTGGTGATAACGTGGACAAGGGCATGACATGCTAACATTAGGGGAGAGAGGAGGAGGTAATGTGGTGGCTAGTGATGAGGCAGTGGTCACCAACATGATACGTGTTAGCAATTGGCGAATGTCACACGATACTTTTAAATTTACAAAATAAAAAAAATTAGCAATAGATGATGGAATTTTTGTCACAAATCCATTACTATTTTGTGATAGAATTTATGTTGGATATCTGTCACTAATTAGTCACGGATTAGTGACAAAAAATTTTCCTCACTAATTTATGATATTAATCAATAATCTATTGCTAATTAGCGGTGGAATTTTGAATGTCATCGCTAAATAATTAGCGATGGAGCAATTAGTGACCAAAAAAATTTCATTGCTACCTAAATCCCATCACTAATCTGTTATTAATTTTGATTAATGATGAAAATTTTGTCACTAAATTCTGTAGCTAATTTGTATTTTTTTTTATAGTGGCTGTCTTTGGTGCTTATTAGTTAGCTCTTTCGTTCCCCATAGGAACAGACAGGCCTTAGTGGCTCTTTTTTCATCCTCTAGAGTAATGGATAAGTCCATATGGACTTTTATTCGTCTACCCATAATGGAAGTTAGGCTTATGTTGTTTGTGTGTTTGCCCTTATAATGAAAGCCTTGTTAATTGTGATTATCCTTCCATACATATTTTGAAATCTCATTGTTATATATATATTTAAAATTTGATAGTTGTTCTACTTGACAACTCATAATCAATGTTGGTATGTATGATAAGTTGGAATATTAGTTACTGAGGCTTTTGTCTCATCCCATGATTTTTAATTAATCTTTTCAAATGAATGTTCTAGTGTGGATCCATTAGGAAAGGCTATGGAGGTTTAGGCTATGGTGTAGCCTCCTCCTTTTTGTATATGAGAAGAAGTACTATTGTATATTGTCACTTAGAGCTCATTCATTTGCTCTGATTTGCATTTAAATACCATGGCTAACTATTTTGGGATGAAGTGCTAGTAGAAGGCCAAAAGCCTCTAGGTTTTTGCTATGATACTTTTCACTTAACTATTCAACTTTTGATCAATGAAGCTCTATGGTCTTGGTTGGAAAGGATTATAAACTCGCTAAGTGAAAGTGCATTGAGTGCAACAACTATTCTAAATTGCTCTTTCCTTAATCAAAACCATTTTCATTAGAAGGTTAACCATGATTGGAAAAAAAGGAAAAATTGCAAATAAAGACCCCCAAATAGGTAAAATTGTGATTTGGGACCCTCAATTTGAAAAATAGCAAATAAGTACCCAGTTTCACTTTTGCAAATATGAAATTGTGGTAAAATGTTTGAAATACCCCTCTGCCAAATGATAAGTTGACTATGGGAAATGATAAGTTTACTTTAGTGAATGACAACTTCAGTAGACCAAATCACAACTTGGCTGAGGGTACGCCAAATGACAAGTTGACTATTAGAAATAATAAGTTCACTTTAGCGAATGACAACTTTAGTAGACCAAATCACAATTTAACTGAGGGGCATTTCAGACATTTCACTCACATTTCATATTTGCAAATGTGGGACCCAGTCCTTATTTGCTATTTTTCAAATTCAAGATCCCAAATTGTAATTTTACATATTGGGGTCTTTATTCGCAATTTTCCCAAAAAAATAAACCTTAAAATCATAAAATCATTATAATAAACTCACTTCACGTGCAAACTGTGTTAGAAATGCTTTCAAGGCAAAACTGTTTTTGAAAATCATAAGGACTATTTTATTGATAGCATTCTCATGTCATCTTTCACTTCGAAATATGAGCTTTGCACAATAGGGTCTTGGAATCCCTTGTTTGCAATTTTTTCTTTACATTTAGTTCATGATTTTTGATCGCTTGTAGTATAAGCTTTTAGATTAATTAGCTAAATCAACTCTATATAATGTCAACCTAGATCGTTTGTTTTTATGAGGAGCTTCTTTAAAATTTTAAAAACCTTTTTAATTAAGAACAATGTGATTAAAAGAAGTAGAATAAGAAGAGAAAGTTGATTGAATTTTATTTGGAAAAAATAAATTGAGAAAAATTAAAAAAAATAACCATAATTGAAAGAAGGCAAAAATTATAGAAAACCCTACCAAAATGGTGCACTTTCCAAGGACATTGATGCTTGGCTGTCACGGTTCAAAAAGATAAAGAGTTTGTATAAAAATAGTTTATTAAGTCAAAATAAAACCCTAAATAAAATCTAAGTCATGATTAGCTAAGTAACAATTATACCTAGAAAGCTAGCACGTGAACTCAATTGAACAATTATATCTGGCTCCTTGAAGAGAGTTATCTATCAAAAACCCTAGGACATAAACTACTTGTGCAAATCAAAATAAAAATCTATAAAGATAAACACTCATGAAATCATGAGGAAACTGAAAATATATTCATTGAAAATTTCAAAACATAATTGTTTGACTAAAATACAAATTTAATAACAGTCCATAAAAAGAAAATAAAATTATAACCTAGGAAATTTACAAAGATGACAAATTTATAGACTGAAATGTCAAAACTAACAAACTCTCTAATTCATACAAAAACTCAAGCCATGTCATCTTGTCCGCAAGAACAAAGAGGACTAGCCACACATATGGCTAGATGACACCATAATAATAAAAAGAAAATTATAAAAAATTAGACAAAGAAGAAGCTAGGTGTATCCTTGTGATTGGGTAAGTCTAAATGGCTCCTTTGCTTGTCCAAGACTCTCTTGATTTTCTTTTGATAGCTTTTGAACCATCCTAGTTAAATGAGCAAAACCTGAGACTTCTAGGCTTGAGTTTTTTTATCTTCTTTTATTTTGTAATCTTGCTGATCTTTTACCTTTGAGGAAAAGGATTTTGTTTAATATATATTGAACTCAAAAGATAAAACACTACTACAGAGTGAGGAATACTTGACGCTAAATATTTGATGGTTATTAACAAAACCGTCAAATATGTAGAAAACTTGACGGTTATAATAGGAACCGTCAAGTATTATTGGAAATACTTGACGGTTTTTAAATAACCGTCAAATATTATCACACAATACTTGACGGTTATATTATAACCGTCAAGTATCATGTTACAAAACTTGACGGTTTCCACCAAAACCAACAAGTTTGATGATACTTGACGGTTTGAAGAAAAACCGTCAAGTATTGTTTTAAGATACTTGACGGTTCTTCATAGAAACCGTCAAGTATTGTCTTTTAAAACCCGTCCCCTATTCATTTGGCTCTGTCGGTTCAAAATTTCTAGCGCCCCCTTTCTGCTTCGAACTCTCTTCGTCGCCATACCCACCTCATTTTCGGCCCTTCCCTTTGGTTTTTATTGATCGCCCTCCATCATTGTCGCTGTCTTTGTCCTCCTTCATTGCTGCGGTGTCCTCCGGCATACGGTTGTCACACATTGTTCTCCATATTTGAGAGCTTCAGGTTGGTCCTCCTTTGTCACTCGCTCCCCTCATTTCCTTTAGTGTTTCGTTCGATATGATTGTAGTTGAAAGAGGATGATAGGATGATATTAGGACCGTTCACAATGCACACACGGAAAATGGGTTTTGCTGTTCGGCCGAATGGGTTTTGCTATTCGGCCAAATGGGTCTTTCGAATGGGTTTTTGGGTTTAGGGTATTTTCAATTTTTGTTTTCACCATAAATTGTTTGGTAAATAATCGAAATTGCTAATGTTTCAATTTTTGTTTCTGTAATTGAAATTGATTGACTGCTGGTTTTTTGCCATAAAGCCTTAGAATGCTAAGTTATAAGCCGTTATGCTGCCAAATTTTTTTCAAATGGAATAGCACATCAGTAGTAGTAGAATATTTTTCAAACTGAAGTGAAAGTGAATTTTTGTTGAATTACTAGTTGCTAACAACTAGAATTACTAGTTGTTAACAAGTAGAATTAAAGAGGGATAAATGTGATCAATAGTGCCTCATGTGTTAACTTTCTATTTTTGTGTAATTCTCACAATATCTTGGAGTCGCTGATCACATTTTCCTTTAAATGATTCATCTTAGTCGGGGACCATGGGCAAGGAATAGATGTTTACCAATCGTCTATCAAAAGAATATTGGGATGGGGTAGAAGATTTCATTAAGTTTGCGATTGAGCACGCCGCTGATCGCAACAGGATTATTTGCCCCTGTCTTAAGTGTTGCCTTCTGAAGTGGGTTTCACATCCGATTGTGAGAGCCACTTAATTATCAATGGAATTGATCAAAGTTACAAGTGTTGGACAAAGCACGGAGAGACAAGAGATGTGAGTAATAGTAGTCGAGGGCATAGTGAAAGCTGTGGATCATTTAATGTTGACATGAGTACATATGAAGCTGATCGTCTTGAGGAGATGACAAATGCGATTGAACGGGAACTTGACGATTGTCCTGAAATGTTTGACAGATTGAAGTGTGATGCTGAGACACCTCTATATGAAGGTTGTACTGATTTCACAAAATTGTCTGCAGTGTTGAAACTGTATAATTTGAAAGCAAGAAATGGGTGGAGCGACACAAGCTTCACAGAACTGCTGTTGCTTGTTAAACAAATGCTACCGAAAGAAAATGAGCTTCCAAGTAAAACGTATGATGCAAAGCAAGTGTTGCGCTCTGTCGGCCTCAGCTATGAGAAGATACATGCTTGCCCCAACGATTGCATTTTGTTTAGGAAGGAGTATAAGTCACTAACTGAGTGTCCTAAGTGTAATGCATCGCGCTACCAAGAGAATAGGAAGAGCCCGAAGAAGGCATTATGGTATTTTCCCATTGTGCCAAGATTTAGACGTTTGTATAGTAATATAGAAGATGCGAGAAATTTAAGGTGGCATGCGGATGAAAGGGTTAAAGATGGCATGCTTCACCATCCTGTTGATTCTCCAGAATGGAAGAAGTTTGATATTGAGTATCCTGAATTTGAGGAAGATAGAAATCTACGCCTTGTATTAGCCACTGATGGGATGAACCCGTATGGGATGCAAAGCAGCACCCATAGCACATGGCCAGTAATTTTGTTTATATATAACCTTCATCCATGGCTATGCATGAAACGCAAGTATTCAATGATGTCTATGATAATCTCTGGGCCAAAGCAACCGGGAAATGACATAGATATATATCTAGCTCCATTAATTGAAGACTTGAAAGTATTGTGGGAGAATGGAGTTGATGTATATGATGCATATAAGGAAGAAACATTCAATTTGAAAGCTATGTTATTTGGCACAATTAACAACTTTCCTGCGTATGGTAATCTCTCAGGGTATAGCATTAAAGGGCAACTTGGTTGTCCCATTTGTGAAGAGAGCACAGATTCCATAAGGTTGAAGCATGGAATGAAAAATTCATATATGGGACATCGTAGATGGTTGCATCGTGATCATCCTTACCGGCGATTCAAAAAATATTTCAATGGGAATTCAGAAGAAGGTAAGGCACCTACACCGTTGATTGGGGAGGATGTATTTCAAAAGGTGAAAGATATAGATTGTGAATTTGGAAAACCTTTCACAAAGCATGTTGGGACAAGTGGGTGGAAGAAGAGGTCTATTTTCTTTATACTACCGTATTGGATAACCCTAAATGTGAGACATTTTCTTGATGCCATGCATATTGAGAAAAACGTATGTGAAAGTTTGTTTGGCACATTACTCCATATTCCTAGGAAGACTAAAGATGGCATAAATGCCAGGTTAGACATAGTTGAAATGGGGATAAGGGAGGAATTGGCACCAGAGGATAAGGAACTCGTACATTTCTTCATCTGGCAGCTCACACCCTTTCTAGAAAAAAGAAAAGTAGTTTTTGTGAGTTTCTTGCTTCAGTAAAAGTGTTGGAAGGTTACTCTTCTAACATTAGTAACCTTGTTTCAATGAAGGATATGAAGTTAAAAGGTTTAAAATCTCATAACTATCATGTCTTAATGGAAAACTTTATTCCAGTGGCAATACGGGCAATTTTACCTGATAAGGTGCGAGTTACGATCACAAAGTTATGTTTCTTCTTTAAGTCTCTTTGCAGCAAAGTGATTAATCCTAGTAAATTGCCAAGATTGCAAACCCAAATCATAGTTACGTTATGCGAACTTGAAATGTATTTTCCTCTGGCCTTTTTTGACATCATGGTCCATTTAACCGTCCACTTAGTTAGAGAGGTCCAACTGTGTGGCCCAGTGTATTTAAGATGGATGTACCCAGTTGAGTGTTACATGAAAATATTGAAAGGGTATGTGAAAAATCAAAGTCGGCCAGAGGGTTGTATCGTAGAACGATATATTTGTGAGAGGCCACTGAATTTTGTACCCATTACTTAAAAAATGCAAGTGATATTAGGGTTCCAATGTCTCGTCATGAGGGAAGGACAGATGGAGAAGGGATTATGGGAAAGAAAGTTGTAACTATTTCAAACCAACAGTGAGAGCAGGCACATCTATATGTATTGCAACTCCAAAGAGATTGAGGACTATGTGCATGAGCATATTGATGAGCTAAAGAGGGATAATCCCAATAAACTTGAAAGTTGGTACACCAAAACACACAATAAACAATTTACAGCATGGTTGAGAGAGCAGGTGCATGGCAAGTATAATAATGATCCTAATTCTGTTTCGAAGAAATTAAAGTTGTTGGCAGATGGACCGAGCAAACATGTGATTTCTTTCACAAGCTACCTTATCAATGGGTTCACTTTCTATACTAACAGCAAGATGATCAGAGTAAACAGCAAAATAGTGGCGTAACTCTTGTAGCTAGTACCATGCATATATCAAGTGCCAAAGATAAAAATCCTATCTATGCACGTATGTCATACTTTGGAGTGATTGAGGATATTTGGGAGTTGGATTACATTGAATTCAGAGTTCCGGTATTTGGTTGCAAGTGGGTGGATAATAATAATGCATTAAGGATTGATGACTTAGGGTTCATACAATTGAATTTGAATAAGGAAGGATACAAGGAAGAGCCATTCATTTTGGCTTCTCAGGCTACACAAGTGTTTTATGTCCCTGACCCGACTACTAAAGGATGGTCTATTGTTTTGTTGACTAATAAAATGAATATTGAAGAGACAGGGTATGAAGACAATGCAGTTGAAGATGATCCATTTCAAGGGACATCACTTGATTCTCATTTAAATGAAGATCAATCCATGTACGTCAGGCACGATCACAATGACGGAATATGGATTTCAAAGAGGGGGAAAGTGTTTCGTAAGAAGATCAAAACAATTCAAACCAAGAAGAATATGCAAAAACATAAGAGTAGAAAAAGAAAAAGATCTTCTTAAACATGCATGTAAATTCTCTTATTATTTTCTATGATTCTTTTATTTGTTTTAATTTTGTTCAAGTCAATTTCGTCATTAATGACTTTATTTTCATTTAATGGATTCTGATTCATTTTGTTTAATTGAATTTCATTGCAGATGGCAGACAATAGCGGATCTAGCACCGATAATCCATCTCAGCCGAGAGATGCCTCTGACCAGGAGAGACAGTTGCAAGACGAGGCAGCACGCATACAGAGGGGCCTTTGTGTCATGCAAGAGGTCGTGAAAGCTCAAACGGAAGGAAAGAAATTTGCCGTACAATGGAATAAGAAAGGACAAGCTGTAAGGTCAAATAAATTTATTAGCTATATTGGGGCAGTGGCACGAAGCACCGTGCCCATTACAGCACAGCACTGGAGGAGGGTTGATCGTTCAGTGTGAGACGCTATTTGGACAGATGTATCGGTAATATATTATAACAACTCATTTCATTTTCTTACAAGCTGCGTGACACTAATGTGTTGTTTTATATGTTTTGCAGTCTGCATTTGATATAGATGAGAGCAGGAAGAAGTTTGTGGAGGGGAAGGCTGGGAGGGCACTGCGCTCTTTTCGATACTTTGTGACACACAAGTACTTGAAGGATCCTTCCACAGCCGATGAGTCCGAGGTTCCTAGCTTGATACGGGACTTGGTCAAACCAGAGGATTGGGCTGCTTTTGTGACGTCACGTCGTGATAGTCAATTTCAAGTAATAATCCTCGCTCTTTTCGATATTAAATAGTCCATTTTGTTTAATCTATATACTGTTTAATTGTGAATCTATTTTGTTTTTGCAGGAATTAAGTACCCAAAATAAGGAAAGGGTAAAGAAGAATGAATATCCCTACCGAAAGGGGCGCTTGGGTTATGCGGGCCTCGAGCAAGAGGTGACTCAGAAGGAGGGATCAGATGTCACTGTATCCCGTCAGATGCTGTGGGCATTGGCCAGGCAAAATAAAGATGGCCAAATTGATAATCCTCGCGTTAAGGAGGTCGTGGACAGGATGGTGAGTATTATTCTAAATTAAATAATCCTCACGTTATTGTCAAATATCTTTAAGTATGAATAACTATGTCAATGTTTGTTGCACAGGAGAGTTTGTCCCAGGAAGTTTCGCAGGGGGCATATTCTGCAGATGACCAGGATATATTGAGGAGGGCATTGGGGACTCCTGACCATCCTGGTCTTCTTAGGGGCGTCGGTTATGGAGTCACCAAGAGGGATTACTTCGGGTACCGACAAAAGCCCTCTTCATCGTGCACGCCTTCCTCTGCTGAGTTCATGGAGCTGAAGGAAGAAACACGCTGGTTAAAGGAGCAAGTTAAAGCGCAAGCGCTCCTAATCGAGCAGTTGATCAAGAATCAAGCACCACAGCGGCTCCGAATCTCAGCCCAAGTGGCAAAGACAGCTGCACATTCCCCTTGCTACCTGAGGTATAATACTTGTGTTTATACAATTACATTCAATAATTTATATATCTAGCTAACTTGTCTCTCATGTTAAATCAGGGTGAAGCGGACGTTCAGTGTATGGCAGATAGCCCTAAACATCACACTGTTGCAACGGGCCGCATGTTCAATTTACCAGGGGGAGAGTATGATTCATAATGTGCCTCTCCCTGCTGATCATGTGAGGGTGCAGTTGAACACTGCTATTGATGCGAATTATGCCCTCCGATGCCCACCCCAGATGCAGAGACAGTGGCTCAAGCAGTGGGTAGCTTTGTCGCTTGGCCTGGCCGTCTTCTTACATTAGGACATCCTTCAAAGGTATATATGTATAGGTCTACACATTCAGCTGATTTAAAATAAACTCTATTTTAATTACTAACAGTCTGTTTGTCAGTCTAAGGGGAAGAAGAGCCTATTGGGTGATCACTCATTATCATCGCCACAGAAGCAGCCCTCTGAGCCGTTCAAGCGGTATCATCAAGATTCCGAATATGTCTTGAGGAATATGCAGTTGGGGCCAGATTAGAACATGGCGAGGATTTCATGATTCCCCTAGAGTTTGAGCCAGAGGTCTACGGTCGACCCTCGTCAGAGTACGTCACGAATGAAGTATTGAAAGAAATTCTGATGCATGGAATGGCCAGCACAAATGCCTGTAACTTTTATATCAGGTATTTGTTAAAACCTTAACTAAATACTTAAGTACTTGAGCATTTATCCTATTGATATCTTTGTTTGTTGATTTAGATATCTTTTCAAGAACTTTATAGCCCCCAGTGGCCTTGATGACAAGTTCAAGATTATCAGCCCCCACACTTTTGCTGGCCACGGACCTGATATGAAGAAAGACTTATCCAGAGACTTGTTGGATATCTTCATTTCTAGGGCAGCACCGGGGGCTCAGACTTTGTTTTTGGCGCCTTACTGTCAAGGGTACGTACGTAGTATACTGAACTTTCCTAAATTCTTTCATTTTCAAAATAATTTGTAATTGTTCTAATTGTCTTTCTTATACTTAGGGGACACTGGATGCTGATTGTGGTCAATCCCACAAAGCCGAGGATTTGGTATCTTGATTCTCTTCATGGGGATCCAACCAATCGACCATTTATGGTTTCATTGTTCAACAAGTAACATTTATATCTATTATTTAAATTTAATTTAATTTCTTGCTTCAATCTAATTTTTGACAATCATTAATATTCAATTTTATTGTCTTCTCAGGGCTTTGTGGCTATACCGCACAAATCAAGCCTTACCCTGCCCCCGGTAAAAAACGGCCAATTTGACGATACCTTCCCGTGGAAGAAAGTGAAGGTATTCATTACCATTATTTACTATTCTACTAAATATGGTTTATTTATATGATTGACTAATATTATTTCCTTTTCCATTCTTTACAGTGCCCACGTCAGCCCAAAAAAAGCTCCCATTGTGGATATTGCGTGATGAAATTTATGAAGGAGATAATTATGCACAATGCTGACACAATCCCTACGCAGGTAATATGCATTTGTTAAAGTTCAATTTATATATTTAAGAATTGTACTTACTGTAGCTTTACATTTATATCTAACTTATGTCATAATTTGTGGTTGCATACAGTACTTTGCCGACACATATTGCACAGTGTATTCATCCGCTCAGATGGAAGAAATCGTTGAAGAGTTGGCGATGGCCTTATTCCGTCAGTGGGCACAAAATAGATAGGGAAGTGTACATTAAGACAGTGTATGTACAGCTTTGGTTTCAATTTTGGTTTTGGTTCATTTTTGGCATTGGCACAACTTTGGCAATTGGCTAATTTTGGAATTGGTTCACTTTTGTACTTGTCCAGAATTTTTATATTACTTGCCTTAAACACAAGTTTTTTAATATCGCAGTTGGTTTTGGTTCATGGATATATAATAATGTAAATTATTTTTGGTTCATTAAGATGTATATGGCTGAATTGGTTTGAATGCTGGCCTGCATGGTTTTGTTGAATGAGCCTTTGTTCAGTTTCAAAATTACAGGGGGGCTGCTGGGAAAGCAGAACGCATATATAAAAAAAATTACCAAAAATACTTGACGGTTATTAATTAAAACCGTCAAGTATTCATATAATACTTGACGGTTATCATTTCAAACCGTCAAGTATTGTATCAATACTTGACGGTTATTATATAAAACCGTCAAGTATTATAGAATACTTGACGGTTTTAATTAATAACCGTCAAGTATTTTTTAACAATACATGACGGTTTTCAAAACCGTCAAGTATACTTATAATTGTTTCAAAATAATTGACGGTTTTTAGGAAATAACCGTCAAGTATTCAGCATAATAATTGACGGTTCTTCATTTAAAACCGTCAAATATTATTGAAATATTTGACGGTTAATAACCGTCAAATATTGTGTTGAAATATATGACGCAGTATATTTGACGGTTTTTAACTGTCAAATATGACCCAAAATAACCGTCAAGTATTTGTCATTTTGTAGTAGTGAAACTTGAATTTGAATTCTCTTGATTTGGTCTGATGTTCACGACAACCAAAAGGAAGAGCTTTTGAATTTAAAGGTGCCTTTGCTTTGATTCTAGATAATATCCCGTCAAACAAAACATAGACCCCATGAAAACTACATTTGTGGCACCCACTTAGCATTAAGAGAGAATTTCCCAATTATCTAATTTAAAATTATCCAAAACATCAACCAAAATATCTCCTACTTTCCACCCTAAATTGAAGAGCTTGAATAATTAATTTCTTTTGTGAATAATTCATTTATCGTATTTTGAATTTGAATAAATATTTTATTCATATATCCATTATCCATTTAATTTTTCAAATATCCACAAGATCATAATAAACAAATACACTTTTAATCAATTAATTTATATAATTTTTAATTCAAATTATGAACATTTTAAGCCATTTAAACATTATAAAATTCCTTAATTATATAAAAATATATTATAAAATCCCTTTTATTTTAATGCTTGAGACTTTTCACTATCATCTTAGGTCTTTTCCTCATGTCATTCTAGTGACATTTGGTTCATTCAATATTATAATAGGTAAACTTATTCTTACTCATCAGTTTCTAGGCTCAAAACCTAGGATATAACATCATTAAAAAAAAAAAGGATTTGGGTTAATTAACATTTATTCTTGAAATATATATTCAAACTATGACAAGTGAAACTCAATTAGATTAAAAATTAACCAATTCGAAAAACATACATTCAATTTAAAAATTTACGGAGATTACGAAAAATTAACCAAGTTAGTCATTTGCGAAAATAAGTATGTTGGTTTTCGTAAGGTAGCCCTTCAATAGTTGGCATTGTAGATGATCTCATTAATGAAATCTCTTCTTTAATATGTGCAATGAATATGAATAGTTTAAAAAAGAATTATTAAGATCTTACACTAAGTGAATTCCTTAATTTCTATCTTTAGAATCGAAGGGAGTACATTAATGTTATTTGTTAGAATCATTAGGTGAAATGCATGAACATCAGTGAATTAATGCGTTAACCCGCATTATATTATGCAACCAATAATTAATATGGTTGATTTTATTGTCATGAATTTCAAAAAGTCAATCTCCAAAAAAATTGAGGAACATTTATTCTTCAAATAAATATTCAAACGTTCACAGATGAAGGGGTTAGATAATTAAATTACAACAATAAAAATATTAGTTAAATTAGTTATTTAAAAAAATAATTATGTTGGTTTTCTAAGGTACCCCTTCAATAATTTTCATTGGAAGCCGCCTCATTAATAAAAACTCTTCTATAATATGTGCAATCAATAGGAATAGTTTTAAAAAGATTATTAAGATCTTAAACCAAGTGAATCCCTTAATTAATTTTTACATTTAGAATCAAAGGGGGTACATTAATTTTATTGTATTAATGCTTACTTCATGCATCTTACAACCAATAATTAATTATGATTGATTTAATTGTTATGAATTTCAAAAAGTCAATCTCCAAAAAAAAATTAAGAAAAAAAGTTCAGGTAATCTGATGGTTAGGTTTAGTTCTTGTTTGACTTAGTTCATGAATTTGCTGTAGCTTTCCTCTCCATTTTAAAAAGATTAATACTATAAAGTTTCAAATTAAAATTTCAACATTGAGCATACCATAGTTCAGAATTACAGGACAAAAATGCAAGTTCAAGTGTTTGGTACCAAAATAATGTACTCTTTTTTTATATATAAATATATGAGTTGGATCACTAATTTAAATTTTCTTCCAACAATTGCATGCAACGCATTTAAATCATTAGTACAGTAAGCTCGCTAGCAATGACAAAAAGCTTCAACATTCAGTTTAGTTTGCTTTGTTTGTCTGGGGTAACGTGGCATTCAGCTTTATGATTTTACTTTCTAGGTGCATCGAATACCCTAATCTTATTTATGATGCATCTAGTATTTTGATATTATTTTTTTGTGCTTCGAGCATTTTAATCTCATTTGTAGTGCATCTAGTACTCTAAATATTAGAGTGCTGGATGTAACTAAAAAAATATCCGGATGCATCGAGAAAATAATATCAAGATATTGAACACAACTTTACCCTTATTTTTTTATGTTTATATTACACCATGCTGATTTTAAATTCGATTAATGAAGTTTCAAATTCATTTGCCCAAAAAGAGTTTCAAATTAAAATTTCAGAATTTGGCATGCCATAGTCTAAAATATTTGGGGTTCACTTTGGATGCTTGTCATCCAAGTGATGATTATCATATATGATTCGTCCAAATTAAAATATTACGGTTCAGATTTAATATAATTTTATTTTTATATTTTTATTATTGTAATGTACAAAATATAAGATAAAGATTATCTTTTAGTTTTCAATTTTTCCAAAAAAAAATTAAAGAATCATAATTTGAAATTTGAAAATTTTAAATCTAATATGTTGAAAATGTATTTAGATGATGTAGATTTAACCACTACAATAAACACTGCTGAAAGTAGTTTTGAATTTTAGAGACATAAATGCGTCAAGTGTTTTTATAGTAAAATTTTTTGTTATGTGGAAAATAAAAATTTAATTTTCTTTTAAACAATCAATATTATTCATAAATGAAATAAAAGGAGAAGTCTTGTGATCCAAATAAAATAGAGAAAATTACTATGAGCTTGTCTTGTTTGCTAAGTTCATTTCATAGACTTGGCTATCATGACTCGGCCACATAGACGATTATTACATTGACTCTTGCGCTAACTTTTCATACCTTACCTTGTTCGTTCTGCACTTCATGCAGCTTTTATCTAGTATGTTGGCATAGGATTCGGTACGCAGTTCATCACATGTATTTGTAACATACCTTTCACTGTTTCTTTTAAGATGATTGTTGTGCATCTCTTCCAATTATGTCCCTTATCATAACAATTGTAGAAAGGGGTGATGTTTCTTTTCAGTGTTGATCTCTTCAATGTTTGGGAAGATTTATTAGCTTTGCTTAATAAGTTTTTTTTTTTTTTTAATTTAGGTTGCCACAAATCTAATTGTTATTTCCTATCTCTTGAAGTTATGAGTGTATTTTTGTGAAATTTAGACACATCAAACATTTTTTTAATTATGAAGTACTTTTTAGCATGAATATTAGCTTGTATTTTATCATTGAGTCCTTCTTATGTTCTCCTAAAAACTAATTATGGATTTAAATTCATTTACGAAGTTTTTACGTGTTTTTCTATGGGTAGAATAATTTTATTTTTCTCTTAAGACAAGTTCAATCTTACTTTGAATGCAGGCCAATTGCATATCAAATTGAAACCCTTGCATTTAGGAACTTTTAGGAATAAGCTACATCGGCGGTTCCATGCACCCATGAGCACTTAGGAGGTTCTCAAAACCAAAAATTTAAGAAAAATAGACAAATTATTTGCTTTAACCAGTAGAGTTAGGAGTGGACCCCACATATCATTAAAGAGAGTGTGAGAGGTTGGTCAAGATCATGAAATCATGATTACACAAGTGGGGTACAATCATTTACAGAGGATGGTTCGCACGACTGCTACATTGGAATGTTATGTGAACCGAACAATATTGAGCAAGAGCAAGAAGGTAGTACTGAAGAAACACAGGAATTGACGCCTCCTGACATGCAGGCAGTGTTGCACCGATACGGGCACATCTTTGATAAGCCCCATGGTTAGCCTCCCAAAAGGGTCATGAGCACCGTATCGTACAAAGTGAAAGAACCACGCCAGTAAAGGTACGACTATACAGATACCCTTTTAGCTAAAAGTCCGAAATAGAGAAAACGGTCTCTGAATTGTTGAATGAAGGATTAATATGGCCTAGTACCAGCTCCTTCTCAGCTCCTGTGATCCTAGTTAAAAAAAAAAAAAAAAAGGATAAGGCTTGTCACTTTTGCGTCAGCTAGAGGGCATTGAACGCGATTACTGTGAAGGAGTCTTTTTCCATGCCTACTGTAGATGAACTCTTAAAATGAACTGGGGGTATCAATGTTCTATACAAAACTGGATTTGTAGTCAAGATACCATCAGGTTTTAATAAACCCTTCAGATAGAGAAAGACAGCCTTTCAAACACACCGAGAACTTTATGAGTGGCTTGTAATGCCATTCAGATTCTCGAATGCTCCAACCACATTCTAGGCTCTCATGAATTCAGTATTTCAATCATTTTTCATAACACTACTTAGAAGCAGCATCTGGACCATGTTGAGAGAGTGCTGCACGTTATGGAGGTACACTAATTATTTGCTAAGCTCTCCAAGTGCTCATTTTGGAAAACTAAAGTCGAGTATTTAGGTCATATAATTTCAGCAGCAGGAGTTGATATGGATCCTAAGATGATTTTGGCAGTGTGACATTAGCCTCCTCCCCAAAATGTAGCTCAGTTAAGAGGATTCTTGGGATGTCAGGATATTACTGTCGCTTCATTAGGCATTATGCTGAATTAGCCAGGCCTCTAGCAAAACCGTTGAAGGATGCCTTCATATAGATCCAGGACGCACAAATAGCATTTGAAAAGCTTAGGGCTACTTTAACAGGCCCCTACTCTTGCATTGCCTGATTTTTACTAGACCTTAGGGCTACTTTGATGCTCATCTGTCATTGATCTTAGTTCAATATGACTGGTTAACTGAAATTCAACGAGCAGCAAGTGCTTTCGCCTCCGTGCAAGACTTGATTAGACAATATTTGGATGACTCAGTGACTCACTCACAGTACAAACTGAAGATAATACAGCAACTCTTGCTAGAATTCCATTTCTCTATAATTGCAGGACATGCAGGGGCTTACAGAACCTTCCAACGGGTAGCAGCTCTTTACCATTGGCCTAATATGCAAAAAGATGTAGCTATTTTTCCTAAGCATTGCTTAATATGTCAGCAAGCAAAGCATATACAGGCCCATCTAGCTGGTTTGCTAGCATCTCTACCTATACCCAATGTCAAAATAGGATCGAAATTCATTTTAATGTGGGCGATCTTATCTTCATCAAGTTGCAACCTTATAGGCAGGATTCAGTGGCCTTGACAAAACATCGATAGCTTACTTTGTGTTACTTTAGACCTTTTCCTCTCAAACAATGGATTGGTGATATTGCTTATTGTCTCACCTTGCTTGCCTCTAGCAAAATACATTTAGTGTTTCATATCTCCATGCTTAAACGATGTGAAGGGGGACCATCAATTCCCTTATGTCCCTTTACCACTACTTTCTGACGTCGGGGGCCCTCTAATGCAACCCAGTTCCATCTTAGATGCTTGGGTTATAAAGCTCAAAGATCAATGGGTTTCTCAGGTGCTGGTCCAATAGGATGACGATGGAATTCCTACATGGGAGTCAATTGCAGACATTCAAGAATTCTATCAAAGTTTCGACCTTGGGGACAAGGTCGTTGTCTTACAGAGGGCAATGTCATGATCCATGATAAGGAAGCCTAAAATGAGACCCACGTCCATAACGCTAACCAACAAGAAAATGGACCAAGACAGAGTGCACGTCTTAGGCGAGCCACCTAGAAGCTCAGAGAATAAAATTCGTTACATGAGAGAAAGGGAGGATGTAGAATTGTGTGAAGATCTTCTCCCTGTGAACTTTTGATCTGATTTTCTCTCTGGACTAGAGTAGTTACCCTCCATGATTTCCCTTCATTTTTCTTGTTATTTCTTATTTTTGTTGCTTGATGATGTGTATCTGGATTTGTATAGCTATTCATACACTGCCGATGGCTAGATAATATATCAATGAAGTCCAGATTTCTATATTTGAATTGCTATTTGATTTGGATCTATAACAAGATGATCCCTTGGATTTGTTAAATTTTTTCCTTTTTACCCTCACTAAATTAGATATTTTGGGGGAAAAAATTAAATCTCAAACATATTGATTTTAAATGTATTCATTATTTGTTTGCATAAAATGATTTTTTGTTTTTATAAGATTAAAGTATATATTTAGTTCTTTAACTCTATACAAAGTTTTAATATGGTCCCTTGACTTTAAAAAAATATATTTTTGATCATTTGACTCTAAAATTGTTAGGCTTAAATGTATTAATATGACTGAACGGCTAAGAGGAGGGGTGAATTAGGTGCTAATAAAAATTTCATCAAATAATAAATTCAAACATGATTAATATAAATAAAGTGCAGTGGAGAAGATATCACCCATCATTTTTTAAGGAAGAAATAAGGAGAAAATACTACACATGGGATTTATACTAGTTCAGTCCAAATCTAACCTACATATATACAGTCCCTAGGTCCCACTTAAAAGTTCTACTATATTCCCAAGATTCAGTGGGGTTTTAGTGCCATGGTACAATAATCACCTCTATATTAGAGGCAACTCTTCAAACCTTGAGGCAATCACTTCCCCTTATAACATGTAAGAGTATATCCCACTTAGAATTCAACAATTCTAAGCAATCAACAAGAGCATACAGTAATGGAGTGAATTTTTTCTCCTCTCTAAAATAGAATAAATGCTAAACACTAAAACTTAATAAATTTCTCAAAAAATGTTACAAAGAATATTTTATCTGTAGCTTATGAAACCTCGTCTTCTCTAATAATTCTCTTGTAGTTCTCTATATCCTCATTCAGTGCATTATTCTATCTGTTATCCATCTTTAAATTTATTCGTTAGACATAAAGTGAAGTTTTCATTGAAGCGTGTGCCTGAGGTGGGTGAAAGCATTAAATAAAACTTCCGTTGAAACTTATTTCTAAGTGCGTCGGCTCAATTTAATGCTTTTTGAAAAAATGCTTTCCTTCTTAATATTCTCGTTGGCTCTTTGATAACCTATGGTGTTTTCATATATTCTAAAAGTACTTTGTCTTTGATAAGACACTGTTATAAAATAATTTTAGGACTATTTCAAATATGGTGAAATGTCTTTTAAAATATAGAGCTAGAATAAATGGAGAGTCAAAAATCACTTGGAATGTGTCTTCAGTTTATTAGGATAGTCCAACTGAAATATATTGATACCAAACTTGGTCTGATTAAGATAGAGACATTTTCACTTTTGACTTCATCTTTATCCAGAATATATTAGAGTCGAATACGCAAATATATATATATATCGTGAGCTTTAAGAATATGAATAGGATAAATTTAGAGTTGAAAACGACTATAAATATACTGCCAATATTTTCTAATTTTAGTATAAAGTATTTTACAAATAAAGAGCAAGGGTTTCCTAACTTGATTCATATCAAGAATTTATACTAGTCAAATACTCATACTTAGAATTATTTAGAAATAATGAGCCAATTAAATAGCTTTTTGAAGAACACATTAATAATACTTATAAACATCTTAATTAATTAATTTTTCTACAAAATAAATTCTTCTCTAAATTTATTATCATGAAAACATGAGACTAGTTATTTTAATAAAATAATGATGTTTTGTAACAATCATGCTTATTTTGAAAATTAAACTTAATATGTTAGTATTTGTTTTGTTAACAATTTTATGATTAAATGACTAAAAGTATATTTTTTTAAAGTTAAAAGACTAAATTAAAATCTTGCATAAGTTAAAGAACTAAATGTATATTTTAACTTTTTTATAAAAAAAGCTTTGAGAAAAGAGTACTTCGTATAGTTCATAAGTTTGATTTAAATACCATAGATAAATAAAATTAGTGGTTAAAAGAAAGTTATATCATTAAATATAATACAAAATTGGAAAAATTTCTTAAAAAGACTCTTAAATAATGCAAATCCTTATTTGAGTCATTGAATTTGTCAAATCCATAATCACGTCATATGTCGTAAAGAGGGTTGTTTTAATTTTATCAAATGACTCTATTGCCCCTTTCATTATTAAAAACATAGAGAGATAATAATTTTCTATTATTGCCTTGTTACATAAGAAAAACTTGGTTTCTACTATTACGAAGTCGGAAATCAATCAATGAGACAATAATCAGTTAGTTTTTATATTAAATCTTCCTCTTTTGATCCTAATAGTTTCATCCTGATAAAAAGTTATTAATTTAGAATTAAAATGTGTTAACAATGAAATGGAATATATGAATTTTCAAAGTTGTACTGCGATAAAATTTTATTTGAAAATTTATTACATGTTATAGAGACAGGAAGTTGTTAATATAGAATTAAAACATATTTAACTGTGAAATGAAACATGTTAATTTTTAAAGTTGTACTGTGATCAAGTTTTAAGAATTATTGCAAGTTTGTTGTGAAAACAAGAAGTTGTGAATTTAAAATTAAAAAGTGTTAGCTATGAAATGAAACACATTGATTTTCAAAATTGTACTATGCCCAAATTTTATTCAATTACTTATTGCAATTGTGCTTTGAAAACATGAAGTTGTTATTTTAGAATTGAAACTTTTTAACTATGTAATTAAACTTATTAATTTTTAAGATTGTACTATGATCAAGTTTTATTTAAAGATTGATGCAAGTATGTTATGGAAATAGAAAGTCGTTAATTTAAAATTAAAACTTGTTAATTGCAAAATGAAACATGTTAATTTAGAAGAGAAGAATTTCTAATGAAAGGGGCACTAATGTCAATTCATAAAATTTTAAAATCCCTCTTTGAGCCATATGACCTAATTAGAAATTTAACAAATCTAATGACCTAAATAAGAATTTGGATTATTTGCCTATTTTTTTAAGAGATTTGTCCAAAAAAAATTTGTATACATTTCTACATATATTATTATCAAAAGTCAATATTATATAAATTATGAATTTATAATGAATCACTCCCCTACATCATCATTTTATGTTGTCTTCTAGAAAAAATATATCTTGTTCTTATTGTAAGTTACTAAATGAGATACTACTTACATTTTTTTAATAAGATTAGCACTATTTAAATTTAAAATTTCATTCATTTCATCTTTCCTTCTTTGATTTAATTTGTGGTGTTAAATATGAGTAACCATAAAATTCTAGTATTTCATTGTCATGCTAAGATATGATTTAACCACATTTCCTTTTGTTTTGTTGAGATAGTTCTTATACTACCTTTTATTTTGAATGAAAAGCTGAAATTACAAAACCAAACACTCTATAACCTACTATCCTTTATCACCCTTCGCCTCTTGTACAAAAGGTAGAGGGTGATGAAGAATACAAAAATTTATATCAAGCCTATGAGAAAGTTTCACTACTTAATCAGCTAAGAGGTTAAATTCTCTAGGAACATGACAAAACTAGACTTGTCAATCCCTGTTCACTAAGAGTCTGAGGTCATCTATTATGTCCTTAAAGGGGCAGTTATCGTCACAGCCTCCGGTCACCAAATTAATTGCCTTGATATAGTGTGAACACAGGTAGATCTTTTTAATGCACTTGGACCAGCAGATGTTAAGGCCATAGAAGAATCCCAAGATTTCAGCAATGAATAGTGGTATCGTTATGAGTTTACAGCTAAACCCACAAACCCATCCGTTAGCATTATCCCAAATGACTCCACCGCAACCACTCTGTCCATGTTGCAGAACTGAACCATCCACCTCAAGCTTCATGAAAGCTTCTTCAACATGAGCATCCTTGTTGTTTGTCATCGGCATCAATCTATAGAAATTAAAAGATCTTGCTAAGTCTTGATCTAAGCAAGCTCTGAAGAAACTATCATCTGCTTCTTTTATATGATTTGTTTCTTGCTCATTGAAGATTTTAATACACCTGAAAGTCCAAATATCCCAACAGATATACCAAATAGAACTTGCCAGGGAATTTTCTTAGTGTAATATATCCCGGCTTCATAAGATAAATTCCGCTTCACCCAATCATTCATTAGAAGAGTAACAAAAGTATTCCATCTATTTGGATCCACAACAATTTTCCACTTATCAACGGCATTAGAACAATCCCTCAAGAGATGCATTTGATCTTCCTCCTGTTCGTAACCAAGAGGGCAATCAGCTTCCAACTCGATTCCTCTCTGTACTCTCAGTTTGGTTATGTGAGCTCTTCTATGACAGACAAGCCACATAAAAGACTTGATTTTCTCTAGAACAAGCCACCTCCATAAGTTTCTCCAGATGTTGTTGTCCTCTTGCTGTGTACCTACAAAAAGAAAACTATAGGCAGATTTAACAGAAAACAAACCATTAGTGGATGGTTTTCAATATATTTTATCCTCTACTCTCTCCTCACAGGGTGGGTGTACCCAAAGAATTCGATGAATCACATGATGAGGAAGCCACATCCCTATACTATCTTTATCCCATTCTCTCTTTGTAGTCATATAATCAATCACTTTTTCATTTCCATCAATCCATTTCTCAAGCACAGGTATCAACTCAATAAGGGTTTTGTTCATTTCAAACCAATTATCATACCAAAACAAAGTAGAAGTACCATCACCTATTTTTACTCCTACCCGCTTCTTGAATCTTTCCCATATTGAGCAAATCCCCCTCCAAGTGAGGAATAAATTGTGTCTCTTCACTATTCCTGGCATAGTAGTGGTTCCGCAGGAATGATTTCTCTCTTAGAATTCAAACCCATAAGGCCTCCCTTTTTGATATGAACCCCTAACAAAGTTTCATGATGAAGTCTTATTCTGTCTTCTTAGGTTCTTCACCCCAAGACCACCTCCCTTCTTATCTGTGGTCACCTGATCCTAAGATAAAAGATGTAACCTCCTTGTACCTTCGTATTGATTGCATAGAATCCTCTACTCTTCTGTTCCATCTCATCTATCAGTCACTTGGGCAAGAGACTGGTCTACATATGGTAAGATGGAAGTGCTGATAAGACTGCTTTAATCAAAGTGGCTCTCCTGGCCATGTTAAGAAAATTAGTTTTCCTTCCAGAAAGTCATTTTTGGGCCTTCTTGACCAGAGGAGCAAAAGTGGTATATGTTGCTCACTCATGTAGTTGCAGCCTACAGGATACCCAAGTATTTATCCAAATCTGCAGTTAGACATACTCCCATTTTTTAAGTCAATTCAATAGTTCTTAAGGAATGGACGTTCTTGGAAAAGCAAACCTTAATCTTGTTCTTATTCATGTTTTGTCCTGAAGCCTTGTAGAAACGAGTTAGACAATCTAGCATAATCTCCACTTGAGAGCTTAAAGCCTCCCCAAATAAGATAAGATCACTTGCAGAGAAAAGATGGGAGGTTGGCGATCTCCCCTAGTAAGCCTTTTGGGTTCCCATTTTTCCACATCTACTGCTTGAATCACGTGATGTAATCTTTCCATACATAAAGTAAATATATAATGGGACATAGGATCTCCTTGTCCGATGCCTTTTGATGGAGAAAAGGTTTCCGAGGTCTCTCCATTCCATAGGACCTGCAACAAAGGACATGAAATACATTCCATGATTAGCTCCTGTAACTTATCATCAAAGCCCACTGCCTTCAAGGTAACCTGAATGAAGCTCCATTCAAGTCTTTCATAAGCTTTTCCCAGATCAACTTTCATAGCTAGCTAGCCTTTACTGCCTTTTTTAAGTTTCATGGAGTGAACAGCCTCTTGGGTTATGATAATATTATCACTACTCTGCCTCCCTTTAATAAAGCTATATTGATGTTGTCCCACCATTTTATTCATAATTTTTTTCAAGCGGTGACTAATGACTTTTGTTACTATTTTATAGCTCACATTGCACCAAAAAATGGGTCTAAAATGGTTTATCGACTTTCGCTTATCCATTTTTGGAATCAGGAGAAGATTGGTGCTATTAAGACGTTTAATTCTTGAGGGATTGTCGAACACATCTTTCGCCAAGGCACAACTGAGTCCCCAATGACATTCCAAAATTCAAGATAGACAAAAGCCTGTATACCATCAAGACCAGTAGCCTTAAAAGCACCCATGTCAAAAACTGCTTGCTTGATTTTCTTATTCATAACTCTAGCTGAATGCAACTCTGAGTCAGCATGAGATAAGGGAGGAACACATTTTGAGTGCCTAGCATCTCGTCAACATTGCTCTCACTTCTAAACAAGCAGCGATAGTAATCTACGGCCATGCTCTTTGACTCTGGCTTATCAATGCTCCAAACACCATTGTCTTTTTTTCAAACCATCAATGTGATTTCTCCTTCGTCTAGTGATTGTTGAGTTATGGAAGAATTTACTGTTCTTGTCTCTCTTTTTTAACTAATTACATCTTGATTTTTGAAACCAGAACATTTCTTCTTGGGCCAAGAATTTGTTATTTTCTTCCCATAATTTCTTCTCTATCTACTTGAGGTATTGACTATCCCTCCTGG
This sequence comes from Neltuma alba, assembly GCF_004799145.2. Lineage (NCBI taxonomy): Eukaryota > Viridiplantae > Streptophyta > Magnoliopsida > Fabales > Fabaceae > Neltuma > Neltuma alba. The sequence continues at coordinate 302,620 of NW_021635529.1, read as the reverse complement.
ATCTTGCTCTGTCTATGCCTCCTATTCTTTTCAAAATGGTTCTTTTCTTGGCGGGAAGGTTTCCAACTTTCAAGCAATTCCAATCCAAGCACCCTCTCTAAATTTATTTACCTTCTCTATCCAATCCCCATTGCTTCAGGCGTTCTCCACTATTCCCCTAAACCCCTCCTCAGATACCCAGGCAGCTTGGCATTTGAGTAGGGGCTTCTTTCTGTGGCTTACACTGTCATTCAAACACTTCAAAAAGAGAGGTCTATGATCAGAACCACGCCTACTTAATTGACAGACCTTCACTAGAGGAAACAATCTATTCCAGTTAGCGTTGCCGAAAGCTCAATCTATTTTCTCTTTCACTTTATTTCTCTCCCAAGTGAACCTATCCCTCACTGTATCAATTTCTGTGAGCTGAGTCATGAATGCACTATCCAGAATGAAGCATGGAATGGATATTAGGCAGAGCCCTTCCTCGTTTACCACTAGACAAATACGCATTAAAGTCTCCAACGACAACCCAAGGCCCTTGCAACCCATTACTTGTATTAAGGAGATCCTCCCGCAAGGAATTCCATAATAATTCCCTTGGTTCAGCATAAACACACGTGAGCCATAATAGATGGTGAGGCGACGAAATTTCTACACGAAGGTGAAGAAACTGAGTAGACGAGGAATGGTAGTGAATAGAGACGTCTTCCTCCTTACGCAGGACCCAAATTCCCCCAAAAAAGCCAATTGCTTCAATTGTAATCCATCGACTAAAACCCAACTTCCTAACAACTCTGTCCGCTTTTATTCCACTTACCCTTGTTTCCAATAAAACAAGAATATTCACTTCCCTATCTTTGACTAAATCCGTTACTCCACTAGGAAAATATTTTGACACCGCCCTGCAGCAATTCCATGAGATTAAGTTAATTATAAATAAAGGGAATTCTTATGCTACCTTTGATATCTAGTTTGTAATTTAAATTGAAATATAAAATAAATTTTACATTGACAACTAAAACTAGTAAAATAGATCAGAGTAAGTTCTTAAAGTCTAATTGTACAACAAAATAAAAAAAATATTAAATACTTTAAATATTATCAAATTGAACTTTTTTTTTTTGGACTAAGTTAAGCTTTGATAAAGTGGGCTCTAACTTGTACAAATATTAATGTTATTAATGAGTCAGAAATGATATGTCTTACATTAACATCTAATAATTTAATGCAGGAGATTTTATTATTTACACTATCAATCCTCATTGATGGATATTTATTATTGCTAACACATTATAGAAGAAATTGATTATCATTGATGGCTATAAATGAAATTGAATAAAAAATAATTAATAATGTCCATTAATTTTTGTTGAACTTTGAGCAATATATGAATAATTAGGTTAAGGTTAAAAATCCAGCAAATTATTTTATGCATCTAGTTGCTAGCATCCTGAACTCAACTGTTATGCAATTTTACCCATCAATTCCCAAAAATAGTGCAAAAATTCTCAATACATAACAAATGCTGGACATTCATCTGAGTAAGGGGTGTGGGTTCGTTTGCCACCTGTATGTGGGTTAGGGGCAAAAATAACTTTGTTCAAAAGGTTCTTATACTGTTTACTCTTCCAGTCCTAAATATATGACCCTTATACTAGCATGTATAAGGGTCTTATATTTAGGATCGGAAGAGTACTTTTTTAGTTCTACTTATAGAGTGGAAAGAAAAATTACAATTTTATCATTTATGTATTGTTATGTTAACTTTATTCTCATAAGATATAATATATATTAAATAGAGATAAAGTTAGAAAATTATTAAATTTTAAAGTAGAGTTAATAAAGTTTAAAATTTTTGTAAGTCTATATAAAACACGTTAAAAGTGATTTATACAAGATTATACAAGAGGGAGAGGGAGACTGAAGAAGTTTCAATCAATTGATCATCGTGCTGATAACCTTTACTTGTGTTCTTCAAATGTATATATTCTTCTTTTGATTATTTTACTTTTGAATAGATGAATTACTTATATTTATATGTCATTTTTATGTCTTCAATTGTCCTGATATATGTAAACAAATGTTAATTAATGTTTAATATTTCAATATATATACAGGCAATATTGCCAATTCTCATGAATCCCCACGCGGGTGATAAAGTTATCGATATCACTTTATTCATCTCTAATTACTAAAATCAAAACCATTAAAATCAATTTTTTTAACACTAAAGCAATTTCTCAGAATTCTAAAATAACTGAATTTATTACAAGCAATTTTATAGTTCACATAGTTTATTAATATATTACTGACATAACTTTTCAATTTCGTAGCTCAAATATGACGTCAAACAATAGGCATCGACCCAGAAGATCCTCGTTGTAGTGTTGTACTATAATACATACTCTCTAATTTATGTGTTATATTTACGTTTAAACATATGTAAGTACATTTTTAATAAGTTATATGTCTGATATTATGTTGAGAAAGACTTAAGTACTTAGCCTTATATACTTAATATAATCCTATCGAATTAAATCAGAACAAGTAGATTTTAAATCATTACTCGTATCAATAACAAGAGTTAATTATATTACGAATTTGATTCCACTTATAATTCCAAAGTTGTCAATATGTGACCCTTTATTCAAAAAAAGAGTTTATTATACAGTAAATATCTATAAAAATAAGATGGATTAAGATGTGATTAGCCCTCCGAAACTTAAAGTATTTTATGATGCATCTAATAGTTTGAAATATTTTTTCAGGAGCATCCAGTGCCTTGAAATATTTTGTGATATGTCTAATATTCTAAAGTATTTTTTCAAGTACATCTAACACCTTAAAAGATACTAAAAAAGTACTATATGGTGCTTGATGTACAGTCATTTAATACACCTTTTGAAAATTTAATGATAAAATTAAAACTGCTTATGAAATGATACTTTAAAAGCACAATTACTTCTTAAAAAAATTAATACTTTAAGAGCAAAATTACACTATAAAATATTTTAAAATGCTGGATGCACCTAAAAAATACTTTAAAATGTTAAATGCACCACAAAATACTTTAAGGTATTGAATGCAAATAAAAAAATATTTTGGACTGTTGGATATACCTTAATCCAAATAGGACAAGTTTCTTTTACCTGAAAGTGAGATTCAAGTTGAGAATTTTAAATGTTGGCAAAAAAAAAAGTTAAGAATACTAAATTTTTTTCATTAAATATAATCATTATAAAAAAAATTTAAAAAAAAAACAATCATGGAGGACAAAGCAAATTGGGAGTGGTGGCGCACTCCATAATACTTTATCGATCAATATCATAAACATATTCCTTGGAGATCACCTTTTGTGACCAGCATACACCTGCAACATTTTATTTTGCTTAATTATTTTATTTACTAATTATTAATTAACTATGGAATGGGGTCCAAATTCCCTAACGCGCCCATTATGCAATTTGAGGGTTTTTCTTTTTGTTTTTTTTCCTTTGGTTATGTTCTTTTCTGTAACTCTGCAAATTTTAACTTACAAAAAAAAAGTTATTTGGTTTTAAGTATTTTATTACTGATTCTATTCCTCAACATAAAAAGCTAATAATCTACTTTGATATTAAATGTAAAATTTTAATTTATTTTTTAAAAAAAGTTATATTTTTTTCCCTAAATTCTCTCTATTTACTACGCATATATGACAAATTTAATATTTTTAACTATTAGAGAATACTACTCGGGAGTGTTAGCTGAACCGGACCAAGTTAACATAATCTGATATCCAAAGCTTTAGTGCATGTAAGGCCACTCATTCTCAACTCATCAACGGGTCATGTTAGGACTCTCAGCTTTGAATACCAGATCTATGATAACTGGAAAGATTAGCACTAAGCACTCCTTCATGGATCGTGGTCAGATTCTATTTCTGATGCACAGGATCCTCTTAAAGAGGCAAGTGCAGAGTATACTTAGAATCTGACAACAAAAGAAAGACATTATAAGTGAGGTTTTCATAAGAAGAAAGAAATTTAAAGAGAACTCATGAAGAAAACACATTAGTATTATAAAAAAAAAGTGGATACCACTCACAAGAATGGAAGTTCTTGCACATTTGATTCTAATAAAAAAATGCTGTACAGTCGACTAAATGCTTTTACATTCCGAATAATATGAGCTGAACTTTTGGGAGCTTCCTATGTTCTCTGCCAAGTCGTGTGTGATTCTGTGCCCCAAGATCTCCTCTGCCTCCCCTTCGATTTCTTGCAAGGTATTGCGAAAATCTTGTTTTTGAATTCTCTTTCTTTCTCTGACCTTAAATATTTAGGACTGCTTTCGTTTCTTCTTGTGTATCTTCGCTGCTAACCAGATTAAATGGAAACAGAGTATATCTGAACTGCTCTTCATCTTTTATGTTATATATTTTCCTAACTGAGAAGGAAAATTTCCGTCATCGGGGGCAAATTTATGTTGTGACGATGATCTTTCTGCGGAAAATAATTTCCTGAAGAATTCTATCGGAATAGGTTGTATTTTCAGTTGAATTAAACCACTGAAGAAAAGTATCAGTATCACTGCTTTCTTCGAGTTGTGCCTATGAAGTACCAATGCCTAAGTCATGTCTTCTTCGACACTTCAAATTGCAATTAAACATTATAACTCTTGTTGTGGCATGTCTTTATTGTGTTGCATCCTGAATTAGTACGGATGTTCGTCTCTTAGTGTATGCTTGAGTGGAAATTAAATTGTATCAAGGTTCGGTCAATTACATCCTTTTCTCCCAATTCTCATGTTCCACTTGTTCTTTTCCACCCATGTAGAGCCTCCACAGAAGACTTTGTTTCACAATTGAGTGAACGACTATGGAATATATTCATGAAGTTAAAACTAAAATCTTAACTGGAATCCGTTGTTTACTAACTTGCCTCTTTTCTGAACTTAATCTGAATCTGAAGTCATTTAGTGTGCAGGTTAAGTGGGCCTAATATATAGATTTAAGCATATCAGATCTTGAAGAAAATTATGTCATTCTGATACTTCAAAAATTTGTTGGTTTATTGATTCTTGATATGTCTTTTTTTTAGTTTATTGTTAACATGGCACGATCTGCATTGGATGAGATATCAGACGCTGGCGCTTTTGCCAGAACTGCTTCTACATACCGGAATTTCATTTCAAGAGGACCAGATTCTCAATTTCCAGCTGAGTCAGGTAGGTATCATTTGTATATATCATATGCATGTCCTTGGGCTTCCAGGTGCCTTGCTTATTTGAAGATCAAAGGACTTGACAAAGCCATCAGTTTCTCGGTTAGTGATCTTCATGAGATCTCTGTGTGTGTGTGTGTGTGTTTAAACTAGAATGGTAGATTAATTTTCAATTTTCCCATTTTGTCCATTTGAATAATCAGTCTGTCAAACCCATTTGGGGAAGAACCAAAGAAACAGATGAGCATATGGGATGGATTTTTCCTGAATCGGAAACTGAGGTGCCGGGAGCTGAACCTGATCCCTTGAATGGAGTGAAGAGCATTAGGGAACTTTATGAAATAGCAAGTTCAAATTACACAGGAAAATATACGGTTCCTGTGTGTTTCCTCTTTGTTTTGGACTATATCTTTTCTTTTGTGTATGCTTTAATGAGCAATATTTATGATCTTTTGTGGGATTTATAACTGTGTAGGTTCTTTGGGATAAGAAACTCAAGACAATTGTTAACAATGAGAGTTCAGAGATAATTCGCATGCTTAATACCGAATTCAACAATGTAGCAGAAAATCCCACCTTGGACTTGTATCCCACCCATTTGCAAGCCCAAGTTGATGAGACTAATGAGTGGATATACAATGGTATAAACAATGGTGTTTATAAATGTGGGTTTGCAAAGATGCAACGGCCATATGATGAGGTATGTAGTTTTTCTTTTTGTTGATGTTTGTAGGAGTGGCTGACTATGTGGTATTCACATCACTGAATTTGTTTTTATTGGCCCTTCTGCAGGCTGTAAAAACATTGTACGAAGCTTTAGACAAATGTGAAAATATACTTAGCAGGCAACGTTATATTTGCGGCAACACACTAACTGAAGCAGATATTCGGTTGTTTGTCACTCTTATCAGATTTGATGAGGTATGAGCGAATACTGGTTCACTGCTATTCAAGTATGGGCATATGTTTTGGTTTTAATGTGTTGTGCCAATATTTTGCGCAAGAACAAGCATCATTGTATTGATTTGTGTATTGATCTAAGGTCATCATTTAGACATAAATCTAAACTAAATCATAGAGTGCAGCATAGTTTGGAAATTCCTAGATGTTTTATACCATATTTTTACTACAATATAATGTTTGCCTATTAAATCTCTTCCTCTCTCTCTTTTCCCCACCTTGAAAACCGATAATTGTTTCTTTCTTGTTCTCTTTATTAGTCTATCTGGCAACTGTAGAAGTATCTTGAATAAGATGCCAATAAAACAAAGATCCACATGCTCAGCAATTGCCTGAAATGTAATACCTCGTTTACAGTGATATTTTCATTTTTGTTAATTCTTTCCTGCTCCCTTCCTGTTAAAACAAGTTTATCAGTCCAGATCTCTACCAACTCTCAAAATATGTTCCGATTTTAACCAACATTTCTCTAATATCAGCTCTTGTCAACTCCGGCCGATCTGGCTTTCACCAGTCTCCCAAAGGTCATTCAAATATTCAATATTTAAAAAAGAAAAGACTAAGTCTTCCTGTAAGATGATAATGTCTATTATTACTTATACAAAAGTGTAAGCTCTTCTAGTTTTGTTTACTTCTTTTGCAAACTTAATGGAATGCAATGAAGAATGGTGAGCAACAGGAAGCTTGTTCCGGTTGTTGAATTCTTGATGGCTTACCTTATAGTAAAGATCACAGGAAGGGAAAGCTTTAAAATATAGCTGAAATTTTGAAGGATTTTCTATATGTTTTGTTTTCTTTTATCATTAGCCTGATGAGCTGCAGCTTCTTGTTTTTAAACGAATGCATCATCGTAATTTCTAATAATCAAGAACAATCACAAAGATAAGGGTTCTTTTATCATTGGTCGGTGACATGGTATCATAGCGTCTGAGCAAGAGCTCAGGATTAGTAGACAATTGCTTAGCCTTCATTTAATTGTCAACTTCCAACTTGAATTGGTTCTTAACAAGGGTATTCTCGCATTATATTTTTAGATATAGATTGCATTATTACATTTCAGCTTTAGCGATTAACCTGTGTGGTAATTGCAGGTTTATGTTGTTCACTTCAAGTGCAACAAAAAGCTATTAAGGGAATACCCAAACCTATTCAATTATACGAAAGACATCTACCAAATTCCAGGGATGAAAAGTACAGTAAACATGGAACATATAAAGTTGCATTACTATGGAAGCCATCCTTCTATCAATCCGTTTGGGATCGTTCCTGTTGGGCCAAATATTAATTATGATACTCCACATGACAGGGAGAGGTTTCTTGCATAGGTTATTTATTTCTGCAGTTGTAAGAGATTTATGAGAAACATTATGTATGTTAAGTGCTTTTTTCAGTTGAGTGTTTCTGAAATGATCATGCTTTGGGTGATTATACTTGTTCAAGATAAAAGTTTGAGAAATGTGTGCAGACATGAATGGTGACATGTTGGGTTGAATTGAGGGGGTACTTGGTGGTTATGAATCTCAAGTTGTATGTGTGCAGAAATCTTTTAGGTGTTGTCCTCTATGAGAAGCACCAGTTATGGGTATGAATAAGAGAGGAGAGGGCATGCAAGAAGGTAAACAAGCTGTGGTCAAATAGTGTATGCTTGGAATGAGTGTGCGCCTCTTCAAAAGTTACTTTTCCTCTTTAAGTCACTTTGGACCAATTATCTATTTTTAAAATGGGTTTAAAATATAATTATGTGCTTGTTTGGGCACATAATTCAAAACAAAGTTTATCTTATCGATTAAAAAGTTGTTTTTAAATGATTTTACTATCGTTCCAAACAGGCTCCTGAGCGTTAGGTTATGTAAATTGTATGTGAAAAAATAAAAGAAAACACACTCAGCTAAAAAGGAAGAGAGGATTTTTACAAAAGCTAAAATTACTCTGAAATATCCAATTAAAATTACTTTAAAGGTTAGCTAATTTTTTGACGAAAAAAGCCTGTGTAAATATTGGTCACGTTATACTCCATGACTTTTACTATTTGTAAAATTCAAATGAAATAAAAGCAACATTTTTCATTAAAAAAAAAGTAGAAGTTCATTGCAAATTTGCAATCATGTATGTTTGCAAAGGCACTTGCCTTGTAATTTCATGATTTTGTGAATGTTTCCTTTTTCTTCTCACTTTTGGACAGAAAAGTGCACTTTCACGAAACATTTGCTGGACCTAAAAGTCCAAACATCTATGCGGAGTTGCGTTATTCTTTTTTATCACGTATTTCCGTTGATGTCAGAAGCTGATTTCCTCCACAGTGATAAATTTATACGAACTAAAACTGAATTTTCATCCGCTTGCTTAAAAGACTTGGTCAGACTGACTTAGAAATTATAAAACTTAATACAAGTAATGGCAAAATGCAGCAATCTTTCCCCATAGTTCAATAGGAGCAGCTTGATTTCTTTACTTCTCTTTGAAGGGCATAATTTTTAAGAAAAGTGGTTTGAGATTCCAAATAAATAATATTATTACTAAAAAAATTCAATAATCAACTACTTTCAATTTTTATTATAAGATTTACTTTGTAGTGTAAATTGCACTATAAATCTTATAATTAGAACTCAAGATAATGTTTTTTTTTCCTCTGAAATTTACCATTCACTTGTTATAAAAAAAATTTAGTAGAGTAATTATATTTTGTTTTTGAAACCACATAATGATTTTTTTTTTGTAATTTTTATTTGAGCATCAGACTAATGATGGGCCGATGCAATAACTTAGCTAGCTTGAATGTAAATATTGAATTCTCTGCAAATTACGATTCTCTTTAATAGGAGTAGGAAAACAAAATTAAAAAAATTATAATTAGATCCCACCTAAAAGAATTAAATACAAAAAAGACTCTTAAAATCATAAAATTATTTTGAAATCTCAAAGAACTTTTTTTTTGTTTAATTACCAAATTACTTTTTTTTTTAGAAAATATGTATTAACAACTGAAAGTGCTGTTATTAACAACTTAAGGGGTAAGAATTAACAATAATCACAGCAACTATTGACAACTCATCCATTATATTTTTGTAATGCGTTGAGAAAATATATTGTCAATACCTGATGGTTATTAATTGCTGCACTTTAAATTGTTAACGACTACTACTTCCAGTTATCAATATAAACTTAAAAAAAAAACAAATTAATATTTAAACAAATAAAATCTTTTACAATAAAATTTTTTGATATTTCAGAATAATTTAATAATTTTAAAAGATTTTTTTGTGTTCAAACTCACTTACATAAGATTTTATTGCAACTTTTCCGAATGAAATCTTCAATAGAGTTTGTCAGCCGCACCAGTCTCACGGAATCACTTCAAATTGCCGAAACAATTTTCAAGTTTCATAGCATTCCATGAAACTAAACACTATTTTTAATTTATCCATAAACACTATGATTTTTGCATTATACAACTCTGGTAGGGGTAACAATGTGCTGGTAAAAAAAAAAAAAAAAAAACGGGGTAACAATCTCGCATCAATTTCTTAGACGTCGTTTCTTATTTCTCTCTAGTCTGCAGACCAAAAAAAAAAATAACAGTAAAAGAAATCCCAAAACACAAAATTTTACAAAGGTTGGGATTAGGGGTAGGTTTCAAGAATCATGAGTTTTGTTGATGAGCAGAGAGGCAGACGGAGAGAGAGAGTTGAGCCTGTTGGCACTGAGAGCGTTTCAGGGCGGTGCCGCTGCTGGAGCAGAGTGCCTGAACGGCGTCGGATTCTTCTCGGCAGGCCAAGGAGACAAGGCACATGGCGAAGGCGTGGTTCAGGTGGCGGCACGCCGTGTCGCGGCCCGGACCGGACGGGACCCGCCGATGACACTCCGATAGGGCTCGTTGCAGGCGCTCGCAGGTAGATTCCGATGACATCTTCGTGGATATCATGGATTTCTTACCAGATTCATAGGCTAGTTCGGGTATAAGCTTCCGATTCCCAAATTTCTGAACTCAAAATTGGAATTCTCCCCTTTCTCGAGGTGAGCATTTCGATTGTTTTTTTTTTTTGAGCCAAAATATTGGATTTGGATTTGGATTTGGATTTGAAGGAAGATTATTGTGGCAATGCGCACATAGTTTATTGTGAAAAGAAGGGACAAAAGTGCAATTTTGCATCCATTTTTTTAGTAGTATAATTTTATTTATTATTTTTAATACAATTTTACTCAATTTTTTTATTTTAATTTAATGCATCTAAAAAATAAAATCAGGATTAAAATTAGACTCAAAAAAATCGTGATAAAATTACATCAAAAAAATTATGAGTAAAATTACACCACTAAAAAATCAAGGTGTTAGGGGCACTTAAAAAATAAAATTATGAATCAAATTGTCTCTTCACTCCTTAAAAAAAAAAAAATCTTACTTTCTAACTTTATTCTTATGCAATATATGCAAGTTTTTTTTTGTCAGGAATATATACAAAATAATATATTTATGTTAAAAATTGAGAATACTTAAAAAAAGCATATTGTTGAATTCGAAATTTTTCAAATGGTTATCCCAATAAGCAAAATTTTAGTTTAGCTATAGCTGACCAAATTGGGATTTTTAAATTTGTTAAAATGATCATATTGTTTTTTATTTTCGTTTAACAAAAAACCATCAAACACCACCCTCATTAGCTAACTGGTTGTTAAAGCTTCAATGTTGGTAGTCACTGTCGGGGTTCAAGTAGTTTATTGGTCATCAAAGCTCCAACGACAAGTCGATTCCGACTACTAGCAATTATTTTTTTAGGAATTTTTTTAAGTCCAGTAACACAATTAACAAGTTTTGTTTAATGATATTAACAAATTTAGTATTGTTATTAACGACAGATTTTTTAAAAAATTTAAAAAATAGCATTTTAAAAAATAGTATTTTTACAATTTGAATAACACGATTAACAAGTCATATAACAATATTAATAAATCTCATAACACTTTTAATCATATGATCTAAGAGCTTTTCCCTAGAGTTCTGGGGGTCGGCTAACGAGATTGGCAGCAACTTTTTTTTTTTAGGGGATTTTTACAAATCTAATAACACAATTATCAAGTTCTTTAATACTATTAACAAATTTGGCATCGCTGTTAACAATAGATTTTAAAAATTCAAAACGTAACATTTCAAAAAGTGACATTTTTACAACTTTAATAACACAGTTAACAAGTCATGTAGCGATATTAAAAATTCTCATAACACCATTAACCATTTGATTTGAGAGCTTTTTATACTTTGAGAGATTAATCATGGGATCATAAGTGGGGAATTTTTAATACTATTAATAAGTTTGGTATTACCATTAACAATAGGTTTTTCAAAAAATTCAAAAAGTGATATTTTTACAATTTCAGTAATATGGTTAACAAGCCATATAATGATATTAATAACTCTCATAACACCGTTAAAAAAATTTCCTTGCCGAGGTTGATGTTTTTAATCCCATCTCCGAACTCATGACCTCTTATGGGTCCACTCCATTCTTATATTAATATTTAATATCTTTGGTAAAAATATTTTATTGATAATTGATAGTAATATGAATAATATTGAACGTTAAATCACCGATTATGCCAAGCACAACAATTAGCCCCAAAAAAGGCCGAAAAAGGCCTAGCCCAAATAGCCAACACAACCGGCTCAATTTGTCAAATAGTTTAGGGCTTGGCAATGGGACAGGATGGGTCCCCAAATAGAAAAAATCATATTTTTAAAGAATGATAGTTAAGAGATTATTTTTATTTTTTATCCTATACCTATTAAAATAATTATTTTTAAAAAAATAAAAATAAATCTGGACGGTCCAGATCTGATGAGCATTGGATGCTCATCAAAACTGATGAGCACCCAATGTAAATCCAGGATAGGATCGCTAACCCGGCCTCGCTAGATCGTTTATAGCCTTCAAATCATCGCTGATAATCAACTACAGTTGGGTTTAACAGAAATGGGCTATTTTCTCACAATATGCGAACCAACGTTATTATTAGTAAAAAAGGTATTCACATTTAGTATTTGATAATACTTCTAGTATTATCATTTAATTTGTAAACCACATTTCAAAAATGGAACAGAGAGCTATGTGTTATTTAAAAATTTGACATAATAAATATAAGTAACGTGAATGAAGTATTTTCATAATTAATACTCCCATGATCCTTAATGTAAGACCCAATTAATTAATTTGATTAAATTAAAAATATTATTTAAATTAATTAATATGATATGTTCTTTCTAAAACATTCTAATCATCTTCTTTAATTCTCTCTCTTCCTCTCATACTTGATTACTGTTAAGAGAATGTCAATAAGGTTAATTTGGAGAAAAAAATAATAAACATGTGAAATATGTCTTGCATATAAAACTAGTATCAACTCTCAAATTAGGTCTAATATTGAGAACTATAGGAGTAATATGCTAGTATATATTTCTAATTGATAGTACAGTTGAGATAGCAAACCATGTGACACCTTAAACATGATGCAAGATGTTTCAATTAAAGGTGATGCGAGGTTGTCAATAGTAATTAATGGGATAATATTTACATCAAGTTCATGATATTTATTATATCAATTTCTCCAATCACATGTAGCCTTGTGTCCCATTTTTTAAATATTATTATCCCTGTCCCTTAATATAAGACCTAATTAACTAATTTAGGGAACTAAAAATATAGTTAAGTTAGTTATTCATAGCAAGTAGATATTGTCTTCACTAAAATACCCTTACTAATCATATGTGTTTGAATTACCCATTAATAGTAACTCCTTAACATAGGCAACTATTATAAGAATTATTTGAGGGCAAAATAGATAAATATTAGAAACAAGATAGATTGGAGTCCTATATTTAGGACCAAATTGAATGTCAAACTAGTTATTATATGAAGAATTGAAGATAGTATACTTTAGTTATAAACATATATTTTAAAAATGAGACATATAGTTATGTATGATTTAAAAACTTGATATAAATATTTTTCTAGTTAATAATATGCCAGTACATATTTCTAATTGATAGCGCCATTGAGAGCATACCATGTGACACCTTAAACATGATTGCTCCACATTGTTGAACTTTATTAATGAGTTCATCATCACTTACTCCTTTGCTATTATTACCTTGATATAGAAATGTCTTTTCTTTTCTTTTCTTTTTTTCCGGACTAGAGACTGAAGAGAAAACCACCTAATGCGGGTGGTACCTAAACAGCCCGAATGTCCTACTTATACACACTAACACACTCAGACACCCCTCCGATAGAAATGTCCCATTAACCTAATGATTTTTTACACATAGGCACGCCACGTAAAACCATTTTGTGTTTTTTTTTTTTTTTGCTGGAAAGGTAACAATTCTATTGCTCAACGAAAGTACTTCAGTACAAAACAGAGAAAACAAAACAACCACCAAAGCAAAAACAAACAAAATAACCTTACCGTTCACAAAGAAAATCAGACGGGCACGAAGCTTTCAATAAAACTTGACAATCCCACCAGCCACTTTGTTTGCTACTGAATAGCAATGGTTTCAACCTATGGGTTTAACATCGTCTAAAACTCCATTAGATTTGAGCCACATAGCACTATTTTTAAAACATTAGGTGGAACATTACTCCTTCGTGTACTAAAGGATTGCTACTTCATGTGCAAAAATGCATTTAACCCGTAAATTATTATATATTTATGTCTTAATAATATCAATTATATTTTTTGTCCAGAGAGAGAATATTTTTATGGGAGTTCTACTGATAAGCTATATCATTCTTAAATATACTATATTACTCTTCATTATTTATTATTGTATATATTGTTGTCTTGTTAAGAAAGCATACTCCATCCTATTCATAATATAAGTCATTTGAGAAGCAATTAATGCTTATTTGTTAATTTCTTCCCCGCAATTAATATTTAAATATAACACTTTTTATTGTTCTCTTTCATTCACAACCTTATTTAATACTCCTCCAATCCTTAATATAGAACCCGATTTTTGAGTTGATTTTGGTCCTAAATATAAAATCTATTTATCATATTTATTAATTTTCTCTAAATTACCCCTATAGATACTCCCTCAACCATAATCAAGTAGAAGAGAGAGAGGGGTATTAAGAAAGATGATTATGGTATTTTAGAAACAATGTGTCATTTTTCTTATAATTAACTAACTTGTCTAACTTTTTTAATCTAATCAAATTAGTTAAATGGGTCTTATATTAAGGACTTTAAGAGTATAATTAAAGTTACAAAAAATTTGAAACACATTTAATGAATTAATTATCATTTTCTGGTATAGATGGATTAGTTTAAATGGTTTATATTATAGACCGCAAAGAGTACGTGTATTAAATAAAGGTAATGTTAAAACAATATTAAATTTTAAGGAGGAGTTAATGAATTTAAGATTTCAAATGAAACGTATTGAAAGTGACTTATATATTAGGAATAATATTATACTACCCCTAGTTCTTAATATAAAAAATAGTTTAACATCCGCTTTGTCTTTCATATATATCTATTTTTCTTAAGATAGTATGTGTAATAGTTACACATATTAAATGTTTTATTAAATGATAATTTTAGTTAATATACATAATTAGCAAATATATTTTTAAAAAAATGACATATATTCATTATAAATAATTAATTTAACTAATTTTTTTAATCTATTTAAATTTATTAATTAACTTTTATATTAAGTACCGGACAGGCACATGTGAATTCAAATCCTGAATACTTGGTAATTAAATAATTTAATAATGTTAATCGGAGTTGCATGCGGTTTTTGTCATTTTGTGAGTTTTGAATACAAAAAGGAAAGATTCCATAATGAATGATGATGATGGTGCATGCGCGCGGTACCAACAAGAGGCAGCTCACACGAGACAACACCTTTCTGTTCGTTTTCCCAAAGCTCCAAAAAGTCAAAGCCATTCCATGCACCTCCCAACCCTTCTTGTCCCCTTCTGCAACTTGTCACCTTCAAATTGTCTCCCATTTAATTTAACTAAACCCTAGATATTTTTTTCTTGGCCAACAGCCCTAGGTCTATCTATATGGGTTTGGAAAAAAGTTCATGCTTTTTATAAAGATATATAGATTTAATTTAATGCCTCTTTAGTTCTGTTTTTACTTTTTTTATGTTTTTTAATTTATTCTCGCATATTTGGTAAAAAATTTTAAAGTTACCTTTATTAAAAGTTTTCTTTTCTGCATTTACAAGTCAGTCTCACATCTGTCTCCTCCTTCTCTCTTTCCAATGATAATAAATAACGATAAAATTAAAAAACGATTATCAAATACTCTACAAATAATTTATATTTAGTACAATTTTCTTTTCTACAAGTGACTTATAATAAGAACCATACCATTTAAAAAGGAGATAGTTGACTCTTCATCATCAAGTTAAATGTACATTTTAGTTAAAAAAAATCTATTTCAAGGAAATAATATATTATTCAAAGCACTAAAAGAGAAAAATTGAAAATAGTTTTATGTGGTCGAGTGAATAACACATACATATATATACATAGGAGAGTACTCTATGTGATCTATGATTGAACATAAATAAAAAGAAAATACTAACATATATATATATATATATCTGTGTGGGCGCACGCGTGTAGTTGTACTGAGGTGTGTCTATTGATATATTTAGTTGGCGTGGCCTTCATATATCGTTAGAATATCGACATCAACACCCAGCACCAGCAACTTAGAGCAAATGGCATGTGAACAAAGCTGTCATTGGAGGGTCCCAGAGTTATAAGTCACTTTGCGTAAGTTCTTAAGGTTTTTAAATGGATGACATTAATTAGAGATAAATATGAAAACTTATTTAATTTTAAAATCATTTTAATGAAGCGATGAACTTAACTCCTTTTTTTATAGCGATGTGGTTAAAAATATCTTATATTTAGGATTTGAGGGAGAATCATTTTATATATTTATTCTCCCTTCGATTTCAAATACTCAATTTATTTTATTTTGTTTGCCTTCTTATTCTTCAATTCATCTATGCCTATACTATCTTACATAGATGCCACACATGCCCTTCTTCCAACTATTTCAAATCTTATCTTTTCTTGTACAAATAAGTCCAGACGCTATTAAGGAATGTAGATTAAATAGTATGGAGTTATTTGAAAAGAGACTAAGGAAGATCGAAGAGAATACTTAATAAGATTATTAAACGAGATCTTTTAATTACAATCTATCTAAGAATTTGATTGTTGATAAAATACAATAATATCATGCGACCCGTGTAGTAAGCCCCACCTAATAAGATAAAACTTGCTATTGTTGTGCTAACGTTCGTCATGTTTTTATTATCTCTCTGTCTGATGGGTGAATAAATAAATGGGAGTTTCGAATGCGTCTGAATCTTTATGTTATTGCCTTCGATCTTTCTCATGTTTTTAAATGTTCTCATCTTGAGGAGTGGGCATAAATCATAATTAACTAGAATGTAACAATTTTAACTATTCTTTACATCTACTTGGTCGTCACTACTATTGAATTGAAACAAAAAATAAGAACAAATCATTAAATGTGTGTCTCTTAAACTTCTTCTCTGGAGTCTCAAATATTTCTTTAGTACGTTATGAAGAAAATGAAGGGGGGAAAGGAATAACATTTTAATTAAATATTTTTTGGTTGAAATTTAATTTTTTTCAAGTTAATTTTTAATGAAATCTTTTTTTAAAAAAAAAACTGGTAACAAATTAAGTTAAGAATCAAATTAAATAAAAAGAGGTGTTTTATGCTTGAGTATCATAAATTTTCAAAAACTTATCTATACACACACTACACAAACATCTAGCCATTAAAAAGTTTTTGAAGTCCTCTAGATTAAAAAAAATCATGATGCCAAACAGCACAACTTTACTTTTTAAAAAATGTATCTTTACCCAAATCAGGGAGATGATCAAGGGATCGAAATTTGAGATTAATAAAACAGGGAAAAAGGAACAGAACAGATATATAAGAAACATCGCATCAATTAAGGAATTAATTAATGCGTTTGATCAAATAATGCCCAAAGTAGGACCACATACAGAAAACAAAAGGGAAGTATCTGCAATAAACTGAATACTTTTCAACATTAATTCAGAGAAATGCTAGTAGAAAGTTAAGGCAAAAAAAGGATGCTCATTATATAAAATCAAACAATTATATATTTGTGTGTGTTTGCGGTTTTTTTTTTTTCCAATTAACTATGAAAACAAGCTACAGGGGAACCTTGGATCTGGATCATCTCCTCATCCTTCCTGTCCTTTTTGATCTTCTCCTCATCTCATCCCCATCTCTAAATTAAAAATTGAACAGCTGGAATTTAATATATTACAGAATTACATTATATTATTAAATAAAAAATAGATAGTTTAAACTTCATCTAGACAGTTTACAACGGTAGAGTATATAAAAATAGAAAAATGGTTTTATAAAATATTAAATATAATTTAAGGGTGAGGATGAAAATGAGGAGAAGGGAAAAGGGGGAAAATGAGTAGAGGATTCAAAACCAAGAAACCCTAATGAGTTTGGTAATTTGTTGGGGGGAGGGGTGGCTAAACTAGGGTTTTTATGTATCTTTACCCTAATCCGGGAGATGATCCATATTGAGGGGAAAAGCAATAGGCATCAGAAAAATCTTATCATGAGGGAGTGTACATATATAATCAGAGGCTCAAACTGGGACCAGGGACATGGAAAATAAAAAAAAGAGAAGCCCTACTGAATCAGATTTTATTTTTTTTTCAATCATATATATGTTTAAAAAACTATGTTTCTATCTTTTTTATGAATATATTATCATAGATGCAGTCATTTAATTCATATAACCATAACAAATGGTGATTGAAAACTACAATTAACCCTATATATACTACCATCAATCCTTAATATAAGAGTTGATTAGAAGGTTGTATTTGGTCATAAATATAAGACCTCAAGCAACTTTGTCACACAAATCTATAATGTTTTCTCTAAAATATCCCTATTAATTGTAAGGGTTATTGCCAAAGAATAATATCAATGCACATGATTAAATAGGATAATTTAAAAAAAAACACACACACACACACATTTGTTATAATTAACCAATTTAATCAGTTTTCTTAATCTCTCCAAGTTAGTTATCTAGTTCTTATAGTAATTAAGGACATGAGGTACTACCTTTGGTTCTAATTATAAGACATCATTTATAGTCTATAAACAAAATCTTATAATTAAGACCGGAGGTAGTATTATATAATTAATTAATGTGTTTGGTAATAAAGGTGAGGGAACAACATTTAAACAAGGGTTATATTCGCAACCACCACATTACACAAAGGGACCTTAATCAGTGGAAGATTCAAGAGAGATTATTGAGCTGAATTACAAAAGCAAAGCCATGTGATTCTTATCCACTAGTAGCCTACACACACATGATGAACCCTCTAATAAATAATAAAGGTGCATATTTTATATATATATATATTTGTGTGGTCCTTTTTCTTCCATTCATTTAGATGTGTGACTGCATATGTCATTGTTTGTCAAATAAATGCTCCAAAGCTTAAGACAAAATTTGCAGGACACACCTGATTTCTCACCAACCTGCTTGCCCTACTTTCCTTCCTTTGTTTTCTCCCTTTGTTCTTCTTTTTTAGTTATATACATATAGTCATTATTTGGTGTTGTTATATGCACGCACACACGCTCTGTTCAATCACTATTTTTAATCATATCACTAGGTCTAACTAATTCAATTTGAGTCAAGTTAGACTCATGAGTGTAAAAATTTTCATTAGTGATTCTCCATTTTTAAGATTTGAATGTGTTGTAACTAGGTTTTAAGACAGCAGAAACTAGTTTTTCACAAGCTATACGCTAAGAGAAAAAAAGTAAATCCCTCCTCCTTACTCCTCTTGATTTCACATAAATGTACAATTGTACTATTCATTTATTATTCATGAGAACAAGCAATTAAAGTAAAGAACATATATTAAATAGGGGTAAAGTTGAAAAGTTACTAATTTTTAGACTAGTGAGATTTCAAGTTTTTTTGTTCTAATGAAATATAATAGAAATGTCTTATAAATAGAACTAGAATAGTAGGTTGTTATGTGCATGCGTAAGTGTTAGGATTTGAATTTTCAACTACTTACTTAAATGATGAGAGCTTACAATGCTTGCACCAAAACTTGAATTAGTATAACCAGTTCTTTTCTTAATAATGTTTGAATATTGATTACTAGGAGATAATTAAATTAATTGGCTGTATAAAGGGCTGAGTAGTCTCAAATCACATGGGGACATGTTCTTTAATAGATGTTTGGGGTAAGATTAAATTAAATCAAATAGGTGTAATATGAGAAAAAGCCAAAAGTGTGTGTGAAGCTTTTTAGTGAACAGTGACGCTTCTATGGTCGATGAGGACCATGTCTTGCCTCTATGTTTTAAATTTTTAGTAGACATTATGCATATGACAGTTGTACCAAATGAGAGGCAATAAATTTTGTGTTTTTATTTTGGTGGGCCCAGGGTTTATAATCTATAGTAATTGTTAGCTACTATAAAGTAATTATTGAAAAAAAAAAACATTTTGACTTGCCATGTTCAATAACTATTAATTGATAATCCATTTAATTTTTCTATAGTTGAGTGTTGACGCTCTATTTTTTTTTTTTTACAATAATTGACGCTCTATTTTTAATTGTGTTTGAATTGTTTATGTTTAGAAGTTGTTAAACTAGACGAATAATCAAGTCTTTTTTTTTTTTTTTTGCTCAAATAATCAAGTCAATGGACACAGCTGTTATCTTTGTGACAAAAAGGAAGATATTGTGGTTCTTATTCAACAGCGCCATGTGGTAAAGAATTATTTTAATCTAAAGATATTGTTTCAATGATTTTGCAAATTTAATAGTATATTCTGCAGTAAACTTTCATTATTATGTTAATATATTCTTAAAAATTTATACTTCATCTAATCCTATATAAGAGTTAAATAGTTGCAAAAAAAAAAAGAGTTAAATAATTATTTATAAAAATTAAGAAATTTATTTAAGCTAAATATGTAAAAAAAAAATGATTATATGTTTTTCTAAAATATCATTCTTAATCATTTGTATTACAAACTCCTTTTATTGATGTAAAACCCTTTTATATGAGGAAAAAAAATAAGAATTGTTGGGGAAAAAAAATACAAGTTTGGGAGATATAGTGGATTAAAATTTTATATTAAGCTAGGACTAAAGCAAACCCTCTTAACTAGGTCTCACGTTATTTAAAACTGGAGGGAATTTTTTTAAAATCTTTTTAACATTCTTTGTCAAAGTCATTTCATTAACTATAGTTATCCTATCATTTATTACTTTCTTTGACACTCTCGTTTCTTCAAAATTATCTAATAAAGATTATGGAGCTCATTTAGGCGACATTTTCCCCATAACTTTTACTCATATATTCCTATTTATCAGGCATTTCAAATGTTTTACATGAACTAAAAAAAAACTTTAAATTGCATTAACTTTATATTAATATATACTCCTGTAATTTTTAATATA
Organism: Neltuma alba; assembly: GCF_004799145.2. Classification (NCBI taxonomy): domain Eukaryota; kingdom Viridiplantae; phylum Streptophyta; class Magnoliopsida; order Fabales; family Fabaceae; genus Neltuma; species Neltuma alba. Next base: position 281,904 of record NW_021635529.1, on the reverse strand, counting down.
GGACCTAATTTGAGAATTGACGTTGGTTGTATATATAAGACATATTTTACATATTTATCAATTTTTTTTGAATTAATCTTATTAATATTCCCTCAATAATAATCACGTAAGAAAGGAAGGAAGGGTATTAAGAAAAATGGTTAGGATATTTTAGAAAAAAAATATCATATTAACCAATTTAACTAACATCCTCAATTTACTCAAATTAGTTGATTATGTTTTATATTAAGGACTAGATGAGTATATGTATATCATCTGCAGAGTTCAAACCATTTTATTTTGTTACTGTCCATGCTATACTTCAGTCTTGATTTTATAAGCTACTCCCTCCGTTCCTTATTATAAGAGACAAATAACCAAATCACGTTGATAAAAAAAACAGTTAAAATTAGTTGAGGACAATTAATGTGTAAAAAGTATAATGTTTTTTCCAACAATGCCCCTATTAATAAGGAGAGAGAGTATGAGAGAGAACAATTAAATTATTGAAAAAAAGAGAAGTGGGAGGGAGAGAGAGTATGAGTTGGAGACAAAATAAATAGGGATAAAATAGGAAATCAATACAAAAAAATAGAGATAACTTTTAAATGTCTCTTATATATGGGAACATACCATAAACATCAAATGTCTCTTATAATAAGGAACGGAGGGAGTACTTAAGAAGTTGGCAATGGATTCTAGATATAAAGCCTCTCTTCATTTTATTTCTAACATGTATAATTTTTCTTCAAATTAATTTACTTAACTTATAAACCGATATATAATCTAATGTTATATAATGTTATATAAGAGTATTTTAGGAAGATCAAGTCATGTTTGTTATAATTAAATAATAGGTTAATATAATTTTGACACCGCTATAGAACTAACATTTTAAGAACTTCTAAATTCCAGGAACTAAAATCATGAATTTAAAATTTGAGGAAGAAAATATTATATCAACCCTTGATGGTATAATTTATCAAATTTCCTTAACGTACGTATCCAAATTAATTAAGCAGCTTACGTAACAAGGATAATAAATTTAACAATGTTAAAACCTACGGATTCCAATCTGTGCTTGTGTGTAGGTGTTTGTATTTGGGTATATGTATGAGAGAGAGAATGTGGGAGAGAGAGAAGGAGTCAGTGTCAAGATAGCTGTAAGGGAAGGGAAGGACCAAAACCCTCCATTAAATACCAACTCTCTCTCTCTCTCTATGGCACAGTGTCACAAAATAAAAAGCCTTCTTATGGATCCATCATCATCGCCCAGAGGAAACAGATCAGAGATAATTACGAGAGGCCCTTTTGTTCAATTTCCATGTTTCTTCCTTCTCTCCCATCATCCCTCACCTCTGTGTCTGTGTTTCGCCCTAGATTTCATTTCCTCAATCTCCCCGAAACTTAGAATTCTTCGTCTTGCTGATGAATATGGTGATATTCTTCTCTCAATTCTCAAGTTGTTGGTCTGAGAGCTTGAAGCTGCCAGCATGATCTGGTAATTAACCAACCACACTACTTCTATATTTATATATATAAAACATACCTCTTGTCTATATACATCAATCAGTATATATATATATATAGTGAAGATTCGTTCCACTGGTGGATTTTAGAGTTTGTATTAGTCTTGATTCAGTCCAGAGATTAATTTGGCCATTGATTTCTGAAAATAAACGAGCAATTCTTGTTGTATAACGAAAAGGGTTATGTATAGATCTCGTTAATAACCTAGATTTGGTTCTTTTCTTTTTTCTTTGAGAAGGGGGGAGAGGGGGAATTTTGAGGGTTAATTAATCGATTTTAGATTCACTGAAATTATATTTGTCATTGAGATTACTGGGAAGGGTATAGCTTCAAGAAGAGGAGGACACAGTAATTCAAAATATTTGGAAGGATTTTAATAAGTCATTTGTTATTATGAAGAAGAAAAGATAATTAAAGAAACTTAACGAAATAAATTAAACTAAGAAATGGTTCTGGTGATGTATCTCTAATCTTTAATTAAAATAATTCGGGAAAAATACTACATCCACATCTTCTTTCTCCATAACCACAAACCGAATGACTTTTCTGTTTTTTGGCCCTTTGAAGTGATCCCCATTGAGAGGCAAGCTAATTTCACAGAATTAATTAGAATGAATTAAATCCTTATAAAACCTCAAAAGAACAAATCAAACCAGCTGGTAATTATTGAGATCGATGAGGTTCTATCAGGTCATCTTGCAGCTTCAATCACTCAAATACCGACAGATCCATTTCTCAACTTTCTGAGTTCTCTGGGATTGTTCTCAAGCCCTGAATCCATTAATTATTTCAGGTATATATTAATCTTTCACACTTTCATATTTTATTCTTCTCCTTCCTTAATATTTTTTATATATTAGATATCCATGTGGGCAATATAATAACAAATTTACTTTTTTTTTTGGCCAATCAATAACAATCTTACTCACATTTATACGTTGGAAAGGTCAATTTTAATTTAATTTAATTTGTTACCTTTGGATGACTTTAACAAATTAATCAAGAGATTGAGATTTTTATAGATGTATAGAGAGAGATTGGAATATATAATTAACGATGGAAATTTGAAAATGTGTGTGTGTGTGTGTAAGACAAAGTTAGAGGGCAGTTGTTATATTGAAGATTCCAGGGCTGCAAACCGATTTGTCTGTACATGTGCACGTGTTAGGTGAATTTGGAAGTGTTTCTGTCTTGGAAAAAATAATACAGTAATTTCTTATTTATTAATATTATTTAATGTTTTTGAGGGCAATAAATACTGACTTGTTTCCATTCCATCGACTCCCTTCCTTTCATTATACTCTTCCACTCTTATTCATAAAGCATTGAAATAAGATTTGTTCTTTTATTATATTTATAAGTTATATCATTAATTTTTTCACTTGAATACACAGTTTAATCTTCATTTGTTTTTTTTAATGATTTTACCCTCCATCTGTCATTGTGTAAATTGTTATTTTCTTGAAATGTTTATTTGTTATTAAATAAAAATAAATTCGAAAATTTATTAAAATTTAAAATAAGTTAATAAAATTTAAATTTTTTCTTAATTTCGGTAAAATATGTTGGAAGTGACTAATGATGAGAACCAGATAAGTACTTATCTTTTTTTTTTTTTTTTTTACAACAGAAGAGTACTTATCATCATTTTGCATATTGCACACAAATTAATAAATATGTACAAATATGATATACTTTACATAATTTACCTCTCAAATATATTTCTAACTGTATAATTTATCAAGCCTCGAAGGATATTTAATTTTACTTTAAGGGTGAAATAAAAAAAATAATATTAGATGTTGCTTTGTAATTGAGAATATATATAAAGGACCTATACTATAATATGAAACAATTTTTTCCCCCTAAAAAGATACTCCTAAATATTATGAAACGGGCAGAATACGTTTATTTTGCTTCTTTTGGGAACATTTATTGTGAGTCACATGAATGATGAATCTGAATTCTGAAACATAAATAAGCAACGTTTATAGTATACACATGTTGATGTGGTCCAATAATTCAATATTCTCTCTCTCTCTCTCTCTCTCTCACACACACACACACAAACAATAGCCTAAATCAAAGCCAGTTCTTTCTGCTTTTGTTCTTACTTTTGCCCTTAATTTTGGGTTTAGGCCAGCTTGCATGCATTTTGATTGGAAAAATAAAACATTATTTTAATCCTCTGTATGTAATTCTATTTTTCTAAAGATTAATTAATTTATTTTCTAATAATTTATCTCTTCATCCGTCATTTCAACGTATATTTCATAAGAACTCAGGTTCAGTATATTTTGTTATTTTTCGGAGGAAAAAAAACTTTGGGTCATAATACTAAAAAACACTTTTAGAATGATGACCACTAGATTATTTTAAGAAAATTCTGCGGAGAACAAAGTTAAAACCGCAATTATATATCTGTCATAGTGACAAAAAATAAAATTTATTTTTTCAATATATTGTGTGTTATGTGTTTTAGGCAAATATGGTCAACCAACTTATTAATTTTTAGAGTTGTTCTAGGAGTTTGGCATTGGCGTTATATAGTTATTGCTTGAAAATCAGTAGACATACTACTAACTAATTATATAACTTCCTAACTAACCAAACTCTTCTGACTATATTGACTTCTATTGAAGAAAATTTTAATATTTTAGAGAAATTACTAATTTCAACTTTATTAATGCATGCAAAGTTTTTAGTAGGTGTTTATAATAAGGACCACAACAAGTATCCAATATTTGCTATTCTATTAAACATCATCATTAATCATTAGCTGACTCATTAATTGGTACATAAAGACTTTTGAATATTATTATTAATTTTTTTCCTTTATGTTTTAATTTGGATTTCGACCAAATTGATGGTTAGATCTAATCTTTTAAAGCGATGTTCATCCATAGTGAAGCAGGAAACAACTTCAAAGTCAGGTAGGGTTTTAAAAGGAAAAAGAGCTTCAAATAATACTTGTCTTTTTTGTCAAACAAATATATTTCCATAGTCCATTAGTTTGCATCTTGCTTAAACTAATATATACGACCCTATATATATAATTGTTTTGTTTAGACTTGTCAGAGAGCTGGTGAGTTCATATATGATTTCTCAAAGATGAAATTCAAGCAACCACATAAATTGGCCTTCTTCTTAGAGACATTGTTGGGATTTAAGTTCAAATCAGATACATGTTTTTCCCTATATTATTACATCAAGTTTAAGAAATGAGTTGCGTCATTTCAAAACTGGGAATGATGAGAATTTACTTTGGTTCAAAAGATAAGGATCAAATCTTTAAAAGAGTGTGGTTTGTTTTTTCATAAGATACAATTTGGATTTGTATCATCATTTGATGCATTTTTTTTTCATTTTTACCCTTAATTAATTAATATATATATATATCTTTTTCATCTCTTTTATTTGCTTATTCTCTCTCATATCTTTTTTCACTCTTTCTCTTTCCCACTTGCCCTCTCCATAGATAAAGGTATTTTAGGAAAATAAATTACATATTTTACATATTTATTGTCTTTAACTAATTTTAACTTTTTTAAATTGTGTGATTTAGTTGTTTAATTAATACTCATATTTTACACAAGAGGGATATAATGCAAATTTCATAAATGTTTTTTTGTAGAACCAACAGGAATATCCTTTTCCTTCTAACTATGTTTGTTCTATTTATATAAGATTTCAGATTCAAACCTCTAACTAGTTGCTTAAGGGACGAGAGTCACTTAAGCACTATGCTCACACCAAATTTGATTTGGGCTTATTTCCTATTGTATTTTATCCCAATCATCTTTACAAGAAGTATATGTGTGTATTTATTTATATATTTGCAGGGCCGTCTTCCTTCCCCCCCCCCTCTTATTACCAGTACAATTGATCTGAAACAGACTAATTAATTAACACAATTAAAGACCAGGAGCTTATCATCTACGTACGTACCTTGCCTGCATTAATGGGACATGTACTGCCTCAAGCCAACATGGTGCCATCTCTGCAAGCTTCTGATGAAGATAAGGGATGAGGAGAAGACAAGAATACATAAGCAAAGAGACAAAAGGTATTGTAAACATTAGAAAATATATTAATGTGCCAAGGCCTTCGGTTGACTAGTTACAATGAAAGAAATGTAAGATAACCGACGCCTCGCAAAATATTACAGATTACTTACATCTTTTCTTTATCAAAACTAGAAATTTGATTAAATTTGGTTAAATTTTAAATTCCAATAAATTATATTATCTCAGGTATCTCAAGATTCACTTCTTATAGAAGTGTGATTTTTTTTTTATTCATTCAAATGGGATTTGAATTAGAGATTCAGAAATTAGGAGGAACATATGAAAATTTAAAATTAATTAATTATTTCTTCATTTAAGCCCTCAATTGATGTACTATTTAATTATGATATTTTCATTTAATTAAATATATTTAAATCCTAATTAAGATATTATTCAAATTCAAAATAAATTATTAATTTCTTTATTTGAGCCTTCAACTGAAATTTCATTTAGCAATGATACTCCTCATTTAATTTAATATACCCAAATCTCAATCAAAATATTATTCAAATCTGATTAATTGAATCTATTCAGATGTCATAGTGTCACACCTGACTAGTTTTTAAACAACTGGACAAGTTTTCAAGAATATAGTTGGTTGATAGTTGATTGTATAACTCAATTTATCCAATTTTTTAAATTAAGCTCATTAAAATTTTTTCTCCTCTCTCCTCCTTTCAAATCCTCTCATACCAAACATAAGGTAAGAGTTTTTCCTATGGATTCCTGGCGCATAATTCTTTTGATTAGACATTATATATGACAGAGCTTGCCTCTAATCAAACACAAATCAAATCTATATGTATTCTTTGAAAAACCCTAGCCTAGCGTGCTAAATTCCTCTCTCCGATGATGTAGAGAACAAGGGTGACGACTATCTACTCTCTTTACAAGGGTGAGTCGTAGAACAGAACAAAAATTAAAGTTGTGTGTGTGTGTTTGTGAATAATGAAGAGTATCCGAATATAATACAAGCTCAAGTCAATTGACGAAGAGTGACTTTGACTTTACCTAGTTAATCAATTATGTAAAAAAGAAGATTGAAGAAGAGTATCATATAACTCTCTTTACCTAGTTGAACATTACTAACTACTCATGCCTGTTCTTGTTACACAAGTGTTTCTTGGGTTAGGATTTGATGCTTCGCATAATTCAATAGTAGTGGCTCAACTTTTTGAAGAAGTGTGACTTTAATTTATATAGTTAACTGGGAAAACAAAGAGTAGTGTATCTCGCTAGGGAGAAATTGGAAGGTTGATCAAACAATCTTGATGGTTAGAAGCAAAGAAAGCAAGAGGAAGCAACACTATTACAAAAAAGAGCTTTCATAATGCTAATTTACGGTGGTCATCAGAAAAAACGCTGTAAAAAAATGATAGTGGCATTTTTATAATTATAGGAAAGAAAATTTTACTTTTCAAGGCGGTTATCAAGAAAACCAATATGAAAAGTTCTTTTGACGGCGGTTTTTAAAAAAAACACTGAAAATCTTTTTTACAGTAGTTTTTTTGGTTTTTTAAAAAAACCGCCTTAAAAAATCTAACAGAATTTCAAGACTCTACCCATCGCGCAATAGTTTTCATTTTTCACAGTTAGAGTTCATGGTCCCCCGTTAGCGTCCCCACTCGATTTTCTCCCTCTTCTTACATTTGCCGGCATTTATCCTTTGCTTCTATTATTTCTGCCATGTTCTTCCATCACTATTGCTATTGCTATTACTATCGTTGTCGTCGTTGCGTCATCCTCTTCATTCTTATTTGTGAGTTTTTTGCCCTTTCTCTTCCATGCTTTCTATGGGTTTCATAGTTTTCATAGTTTGGTTATTTTCTTTGATTAAAAATATGATGTTTGTTTTGAGTTTAAATAGATCTGATTTTTGTTCTTCTCCTTCCTTAAACATACTTTGATACCTGAAAGCTTGAATAGACCCGATTGCGCTCTCCCTCATTTTGTAGATTAGAGTTTAATAGCCTAAAATTCATGAATTTTATCAGATCTAAATCTTTGATTTTATCTTTATTAAGTCTTATTAGTGGTTTCGATATAGTGGTTGCAAGTGAAGTTAAGTGGTGCTATACGGCAAGGAAAGAATCTACGTTTGCTCTGTCAGAATGCTTTCCATTACTAATAGGTTATTGGTTAATTGATTCTCAAACCCCCTTCCTTTGTGGCTTTGTTCCCTAGTTCTATCCTGATAATAGGATGAAAGGTAAGCTAAAAAAAAAAAAAACTTTTCACTGTGGTCATATACCACGGTGGTTGTTAAACCGCCATGAAATCCTCTATATTTTAGGTCAATGGCATAAACAATGCTCTCAAAACCATCATGAAAAGCTCATTTTAACCGCCATTAAATGTCTTTTATGTAGTAGTGCAAAGAGACAATTTAAAGACACAAGGTAGTGAACTTACCTATTCGTATACTTGATGTGTATACTTGTATATTGATGTTGTTCGATATTAATGAAAGGATGAATGGTTAAATGTTACCCTACTTCTTGTTTAATCCATGGTCATGTGTATTTGAAATGTTGAGCATATTTGCATGACATTTTATAAATGTGAAAATATGTTTAACTGAGCATGTCATATACTTGCATCTATCTTACATACATCATGGTAATGTTTGCTACTAAGATTCTCCTGAACCTCATCCTCCCTTAACCAACCATGATAGGTATTATGCCTATGGAAGAGGAATGGATTCATGAAGATCACAGAAAAAAGAGAAGAGACGGGAGAAATGTGTTTATGTATTGTAATGTAATATTTCTTGTAGATGTTAATGTATGCATGAACATGCCTATAATGTAATGTAATGATGAATAATGATATTGGCATGTGTGAATGGACTTAATGATGCATGGAAATGATCAAGGGTATGTTGGAATCATTGCATGCCAAGAAATGTATAATTATTAATTATTAATGCAAGTAAGGAGAGATGATTTATTCCTAAATGAGTCATGAATTTGTGACAGAGTATAAGTGAGGTAAAAGATGGAATTTGCCCATAAAATTTGGCATGCTTAAAGTACACATTCTGAGCTTTACAACAACTGGTAGATTACTTAAAATGAATATGTGTGCTAAGAGTTATAATTGCTCAAAATTAGGGCAGAGAAACTGAAAAATACAGTTTTTAGTAAATGAATAGTAAACTTTCACAAATTAATTGTATAAATTGAGAAGGTTAAAGGCCAGATTTATATTTTTTTCCCATAGAGAATTGAAGGAGCTTCAAATAAGACTTAGATCACCTTACTACGATTTTTCTATAGTTAGTTATAAATTTTTAGAGTTTGACAAAAAAATCTGGAATTTACTAGTGAATAGTAACTCAAGAATCAAATTTCAAAACTTCAAGAAAGAATTACAATCAAATCCCACAGAAGAGAAATAATTACTAGAAAGTCCCAATAACAACCTAAGCCGTCTGTAATGACAAGTTCTACAGTGGAGAATGACAATCTTTGGGACTTGTTTTGTAATTTTTTTTCCTTCCATGGGACTTAATTATAATTCTCCCAAACTTCAATTTATGGGTTTATTTTATAATCTATTGGAATCGTAATGCTCCTAGATGCATATTAAAAGGGTTTAAGAAAGGATGTTTCACCCAATAACCTTAGAATATATTCTAGCACCTTTTTCTCATCTCAATTAACTTCACATGGCATTATATAACATGCCTTGTGAAGTTAATTATCTCTATAAAGATTATTTCACATTTGTTACAAATTACTATAACTTTACTAATTTTTTAATATCCAAAATTAATTATTCATCTAGCTATTATATTAATTACTAAAGTTAGTATATTGAGATATTGATAGCCGTAAGTGCATGCATCAAAGCACTTGAATTTGAGATGAATTATCTTATCAATGTTGCATTATTTGAACTTTCATTAAAATATTTATACTTGGGTGTAATGCGTGATTAAATATAACAGTGTTATTGGCAGAATTACAAAGAAAAAATCTCAAATAAAGAATTAAATATTTTCTTAATTATATTTATATGTCAAACTTTTATGTCTACAAATGACTAATACCCATAAATGATTAATTCTCTTATTATTCTTTTTTTTAAAAAAATGTGCGCATTTACTTTGAAATTTAATATGGTGGCCAACAACAGTTTTGTAAACCCACAAAATAATTTTATTAATTAATTTGGATGAATTTTTTTTTTGACTGAACATCAAAATTTTTTTTGAATGGCTTATGTATTTCACAATAATATTTTAGATTTAATAATTTAATCAAACTTCATTTTCTGTCAAATTTGAATATTTAAATAAAGTTTTGTCGGTTTTTTTAATCATGATATTTAATTATATTAAAAATTTAGTAAATATTTAAATTTGGATCACACAGAACTATAACAATCAATTTATTTTTTTAAGAAAAAAGATAACAATAATAATTAGTTTTATGGCCTGGAAAATATTATTTTATTTATTGAATTAAAAAAAATAAAAAATCCTCATCCAATCATCTAAATATTGTCCACATGTGAAACACCAAAATAACACCACCACGATGTCACAGTGAAAAAGATGGCTTATTATTCAAATCGAACCACAACTTAACTTACTTCTCTTGTTTTATTTATAAAGTAATTTTCAGCCTATTTCACCAAAATAAAGAAAATCTTAACCTTACTTTCAATGGGAACAAAATTAAGGATGAAACAATATTAGGAGAAAAAAAATCCCTAAAATACTAAACTTCTTTATTATCCTTGCTAGACTATTCCTTCCCCCTATTCTCCAACTTTTCCCTCAATCCAAATATAATCTAAATCTTATTAACTTTGTCCTAATATTTAATGTGTGTGTATATATATATTCAAGAAAATAACAGTCACACAATAATAAGTAAATGATAAAATTGTATCAATGTAAAAAATCTAATTTACAACTTATAAATAGGACAAAAAAAATCTTCTCGAATAGAACCAGAAGAGTATTTAATAAAAAGAGAATTAAGTCAAAAACCAATAAGACAAAAAACCAACCCTTTTCATATAGTAATAGAGATATTTATAAATTGTCTGACCAACAAAACCCTTACATTGATAGCGAGATTTAAATATATGACCTAATGGATAATGAGCTAAATACTTAACAACAAGATCAACTTTTGTTGACAAACAGAACCAACATTAAACTGCTATGAATCAGCTTTCTAAATCTGAGAAAAGAAGAAAGACTCGGATCCAATGCAGTGAGAGGCCATGTGAAATTGTATTGATGCCCAAGCTTCTTCTAGAAATGCACCTCCACCTTAATTTCTGGTATGATAATTTCTAGTATACCCTGGTGCTAATAAGTTTTTGTCACACCTTACTTATATAATACCTTAGCATTCATTTAGAACCATTCCAGACCACTTTGGATGGTCTTAAGCTTAAAAATTTCAATTTGGACGTTAATTTTCAAGAAATTACTGTTCACTGTCCAGTTTTCAGATTACAGGTCCAACTTTGAAAAATCATAACTAATTCTAGAAAAATCATATGGAGGTGTTCCAAAATTCTACAGAAATATCTTTCAATGCTCTTTAAGGGAAAAATATTCAACTGAACTCATCCTCACTGAAAACGTACAGTTTATTGGATTAAAATTTCTATTCATTTGGTAAAATCTGGACTTTCCAGATTCTGCGCCTTAACTTCAAAAATTCATATCTCATTGTATACACATCCAAATGATGTGATTTACCACTCATTTTAAAGCTTGGGATATGCATTATAAGTGTACCAAATTCCGTAGCTTAACTCATTCATATGATAGGTCGAACTGAAGCTTGAAATTAACTGCTTCAGGACCTACGTTTTATCCCTTAATATCTCTTTACTTTAATTCTTTTTATTTTTTTGGCATACCTAACATGGGCTTACTTTTTCCCATTCATGCTCATATACTTTCATTCATGCCATAAACATCCTAAGCACATACATTGAATTGATGGCATTCATAACATAAGTCATAACATAGGAGAATTATACATTGAATAATAATTTCAATCATTAATTAGCATCAATAACCCTCCACTTCTTCTCCTTGCTTCTCATGCCATTAGTGCCCACCATTGATTGACCTAAATGGTTGGTTAGGGAGGGGGTGAGATTCGGGGGAATCTCAGTAGCAAACAATACCATATTAATCATGTTAAATGGATACTCATGCACTACACGCAACTTGTTTATTCTCTTGTTAATTAGTGACATACTAGCATGCTCAAAGCTAACTTCTTGATGCATGGCCATGGAGACATAATCTACTCATCATGAATAGCAATTACAGCGGTTAAAACATGTCACAATAACATTCAATAACATGTACACGGCAACACACAAGCATACCACATCAAGCAATGACAATAGGTAAGTTCACTACCTTGCACCTCAAGCCTTCCTCTTACTTTTCCTTTGACTCCCTTGACTTTCCAACCATGTTAGCTTTCGGTCAACATCATCAAACATTCTCTTGGATGTTCCAAAGGTCCTAAACATAGTCATAATGATCATACAATCTATTAGGACCACTAGATTACATAAAGTTCAAAGCTAGCTCTCTTGAACCTCAACCCTTTCTCTTAGTCTTATGATTTTCTTTCTAACTTTTCTAACATAAATCTCATCATTTCCCATTCTTATGATCCATTTCTTGTCAATTAGGACCACTTTAGATGGCCTTAGATTCAAGAAGATCAAATCTGGAAATTTTGGTTTGCGGGTACTGTTTACGCAGAATCTCCAGAATTTTTGATCAACTTTCAAAATTCATAATTAAATCTAGAAAAATCCAAATTGAGTGCTTCCAAGTCTCACTGAAAGCTAATTAAGTTAAATTTAAAGGAAAAATAGTTTCAGGAACCAATTCTACGCCGAACAGTACCAGAATTGTACGGAACTCGACACCCTTCCAAAAGCTTAACACTGTTTCCATATTTCAAACCCTAACTTTGAAAAATCACCATAAATCGTACACATATCCAAATAAAGTGTTCTACCCATGGATTTAAAGCTCATAGAGTGTACTTTAAGCATGCCAAATTTCAGAACCAGATATGAACAGTAACTAATTCGAAAAATCCATCAAATCAGCACGTAATTCTTCCAATTTTCACATAGATCCACTTGGATCTACCATACTTTGAGGTGTTCTAGCAAGATCTAACAACCAAACTCCCTTCCCCACTCATCAACCATTTCGACCAGCTATCAAAAGGGAGAGAAGACATATTTTCAACCATAAAAGAGAAAGAAACCAAGGCAAGAACACATCTAGAGCCAAGAACTCACCTTGAACCTTGATTGTATGACCAAAGTTGATGCCTTTCTCTTGGTTTTCCCTCAAAACTCTCTTTTTTTCCCTCTCTTCATGCCTTGCACGAAATTCCCATCTGATTTAGGGGAGAGATGAGCTCATTAATGTGTACAAAATATCCCACCAACCATCATTAATGTTATGCCAAGTGTCATTAGCCTACTTAATCTTAATCCTCTCTCTTAATTAACTTAAATCATAATGTAATTAAATTCCAAAGTCAAGATCCTCTCCATTGGTAGCTTGACACTTGGAAAGCTTTAATTACCATCCATTAAAGGCTTGACAAGTGGCGACTTGTGGCCCAAGTAAAGTGCAAGACTCTGATTAATACTTTATCGGTGCACTTTTACTCCGGGTTTAACTTCTTTTCTCTAATTACAGTGCTCTGGCCTCTGTAATTATTTTCTGTCAGATCCATAAATTCTCTTTAATTTTAGAGAGTATCTATGAATTTTCTTAGCCCATAACACTTCCTTTAAGCCTTGCATAAAATTCATTTACTAAAATACCCTTTTATTGGCAAAACCGGCTCTTTAATTTCTTAAAGCCACTCTACTGGCCTTTTGGTTGCGGGACTAATTTTATAAATTAGTACAACCTTTCAACCATTTAACCTCATTTTTGTATACACTTTTGAAGTCTCTTGCTATTTCAAATAATTACCTCAAACGGTATACTTTTTACCGGTCACAACCTCATAAATTCCATTTAAGGGGGTATTTTCATCTTTTCTCTTTATAGAAAAGTCTTAGAATATTATTTCCCATTTTTTGGGATTTTCTTGGAATTTTCTGTACACTCTTCCATTTTTGCCCTTGCTGGTCATAATTTTTTGAATTCACGGTTTTACCCCTGCTTAAGCCTAACCTCAGAACCATCTCTTTGAGGTTTCTAACTTACTCATTGGCCTGTATCTAGCCTTTTTTCTCTTTTTGGGCCTTCGAGACTTTACTGGAGCCTCTAACCTTAATTATACTCGAGCTCCTGAAAACTTTTACTTTGCAATTTAGTCCCTAAAACTGCTTTAACTTCCTTTCTCATCTTTGGGACTTCTGCTCACAGGGGTCTGGTAACCTATTTAATTTAGGCTATTTTTGGAACTTCTAGGCCTAAAAGTCTGGATGTTACAGTTTTGGGATCCAATTTACCCGGAACTTGTCTTGTAATTTTTTTTCCTAGACCAACAACAATCACTTAATTGAATTAAATGGAAAAGAAGTATATATTTTTTGTCTCAATTGATTGGATTGGTTGAATTTTTTTTTATCTAAATTCAAATAGAACCAAGCATACAAACATTTATAATTTGAAATAAATTTTTTTGTGAGCAGCGCATTCTATAAGAGTTACAAAACACTTATGTTTTATTTGTTTTGAAGAAGAACATATTCAAGATAATGAGATGGTAGAAACTGCATTTTCAATAATCGAAAATCCCAACAGATATTATTAAATGTTAGATAATATTTAAGTCAATTTTTTTATAATCATTATATCAAGTTCTTCAATCATAATCATATTCTGTTGTAATCTTAAAAAAAAAAAAGACGCCAGGCAAATTGTAATTAAAGAATTTGACCTGATGATTATAAGAAATTTTTTCTATTTTCCCTTAAATATTTTGCATACTTTTAGATTTGTAGTCCATGATGCAATTTTCTCCACATATGGATTGATGATTGAAGTCACAGTGTACACTATTTTTCATTTGTCTTTGTTTAAAGTTCTTTCATATTTGCTTCCTATTATTAGTCTTAGGAAAAATATATAATTATCACACAGACTTTTACCAAAGAGCCTCGCCCGCAAGTGAGCCGGACTAATTGTTTTCTTTTTTTGGCACCAAAATTTGTTATTATATGATGCCATTTGTTATGAAATTTTTTTTATGATTAAATTCTTTTCTTGGTTGCTCACATTGATTTTGCTTATTTTATTTTTTTGTTTTTGTCAAAAAATGAGTCAACATTTGTTTTTGGATAAAGGAAAAGTCAATATTTAATTTATTTTAATTATTACTATATTGTATTTAAACTGAAAAAGTCAGGGGACCGTAATCTTTACGTCACTATTTCTGGTCTCCATTTTTTAACTGTAGTAGGTTGTCGCCTTGGACACGAGTCCTGGCATCTTCTCACTCACCTTCATCATCTCACGCCACATCTTCCCCAAATCCAAACCCTAATTTGATCATCTTCCATTTTGTTCCACCTATTGCCTGTTGATTCTGCAATTCGGTTTTAAAATTATTCATCCATTCGAGAAAATTCTGAATTCGGTCGCACTTTTGCGATCCTGACGTTGTTTGATTGCTAGATTTTTCATCTCGCAATGGCTATGCTGTTGGAAGATATCTTGCAATCGGTGGAACTGTGGTTGAAGCTCATCAAGCAGCCCCAGCCTTACGTGAATCCCAATCTCGACCCTGTTCTGTTGGTGCCTGGTATTGCTGGTTCGATTCTTAAGGCTGTAGATGATGAGAATGGTAAAGAAGAAAGGGTTTGGGTTCGGATTCTCGCCGCTGATTATACATTCCGGACAAAGCTATGGTCTCGTTTTGATCCTGCTACCGGTAACTAAATTGTGTTAATTAAGTTTGAAAGTGTTTCTTATCCATTTGAAGAGTCGTTTGTTCTTTTAATTAAGCTTTTGTAAGCTGGCCCGGGGAAAAACAATTAAGCTTTTATAAGAACTCTATATGTGACTTCATTTGCTGAGTGAAGTTCGTTTCGCACTTAACTGCTTTATTGATTTTTTTTTTTGCCAAAGAAACAACTTCTCGCAAAAAAGGTTCATTTAATCTTATTGCAAACGAAGTGCAGGTAAAATTAGACTAGTCTCCTTCTCAGCTTTCCTCATCCATGTTTGCTTATGCTTGTTTACATAAACTATAATGTTATAGTTCCAGAAGTTGTTCATGTAACTTCGTTTGCGTTCCCTCCTTTTATATTAATGAAAGCCATTAATATTCAACGGGCTGTATTAGTGTAAAAAATATTAATGAATATGATTAATACTTTTTTAATTTATATGATACTACTAAACTAGTAAATTACAAAATGAAAACATGGGGATTATAATCATTTGGTTGTTTATATGGTAGAAGTGAAGGTGGTGCAACAAGAACTTAAAATTTAGAAGGCTGAACACTAATAATTTCTGTTGGAACCAGGTAAAACTGTTTCTATGGACTCAAACACCAGTGTTACTGTTCCGGAAGACAGATATGGACTATATGCAATTGATGTTTTGGACCCTGATATGGTATGCTTAGTTCTCGGGACAAAATGAAGAAGCGTTTATTCCTTTTGTTCTATGTTTTACGTTACCCTTCTTGATCCATGAGGAAGTTTAGTGGAAGCTTTTTTGGACACTAGGACAAATGGTATTCCAAGCTGCTTATGTTTTTTATTATATGGTTCAATGAAGTTTGTACTTCTCTGCAGTCATTCATTCCTCTCTCTCTCTCACACACACACACACACACACACACACGCACGCACGCACACACGCACCTGATAAAAATAAGCATGTGCATATACTTCTCTTTTCCCTTCCCATACAATCTATCTATGAATACCTGAAGGCTTTGGCCCATGTAAACTGAGAATGTACAGCAGGTGCCAGTAGTTTGGTTTATGGTGATTTCATACAGCGGAATTACCTTTTTATTTTGAATCAATATATATATTTAATGAGAATATAAGTACACTTTGTTGACTAATTTTACATTTTATGGTATATTTAGTATTTATGAGCATTAATTTGCTTAAAAATCCTGTGAATCAATGCAATTCTATTACCTAGTTGTGCACCCTACAATCCAGATGAAATAACACTTGATTCTTGGTTCCTATACAAATTTTATGATGCAGGTAATTGGACGTGAGTGTGTTTATTATTTCCATGACATGATCGTTGAAATGATTAAATGGGGGTTTCAGGAGGGAAAGACCCTTTTTGGCTTTGGTTATGATTTTCGCCAAAGTAACAGGTACCATATCATTGCAAAACTCACGTCCAATTTAATCAATATATCTTTAATTACCTTCCCTTTGTTGAGGCATGATCGAGAATGTTACTCAGCAATCCATTTCTTGAATAAATTTTTGGATTGTTTTCAATTAATAAACCCTACAACAATACTTTTCATACAAGTACATTAGATTTTTTATCCTGCTGTGTTTGGCACAGAAACGGTAAGCATTGATTGCCACCTCTGCTCTCTTATCCATGGGCTTTATGCTTCTTTTCCTTTATGATTATAGATGAAGAAGAGATTATGATTTTTCAAATGCAAACCCAATTGATGCATGTAATGGCTTATGGAAAATGTAGAGAGCAGATTAAATTGGTCTTTACTTTGTCCCCAGGATCTTGAGGGTTACCTTACTTGAAAGGCATAAAAGAAACATTTACTTTTTTTCTTCTGATGCGTACCTTTTACAGTATGGCAGAGGATTATATGCTATAATGATCAATGATCTTTCTCCAGGTTCTGCTTGTTCTGTTGGAAGTTTACTTTTGGAAAAGTTTTCTGGAAAAAGAAAAAAATTTTACTTTTTAGATGGGTGCCTGGTAGAGACCGAATAAAATAATCACAGAAAAATAAAGAGCAGGAAAAATGAATTCTTCTATTTGTATGTAAGGTAAGAATCTCACTCACTTAGAAATAGACTGAGGAGAATCTCCATACACAAGAAATTACTCTCTGAAAATATTTGATGCTTTATTTCTAAGGCAAAGTGCCTATTTATAGAGTTTTACAGAGAGAAAATCCAGGAAAATAGTTCAACGGAATAATCAAAAGAATTCAAATGAAACACCTAATCTGTTCTGAAGTTGAAGCGGGGTATTCCCACTTATTTCTCATCCAACAGAAGCAACCAATCAAAAAAGCAGGAACAGTAAAAATAAAATAAAGAAAACATCAGAAAAATAGCAGCAAACTCAGCCCTTGAGCCCCTTATTCTTCTCTAGCACGTTTCTTTCTCCTAGAGTAAGTCAGCCTCCACGTTTTAGTCTTGTCACCGCCAAAAACTTTTAAGCTCCATGGGTTGATGCTGATTGCTGGTTGGTGACCCATCGTTTTAGCTTGAGCTGCTCTTCCCTAGATGAATTCATTTGCTTACTCTTTTCTCGTGAATGTCATCATTTACCTTTTTTGGCGATAAATGAGCAGAAGATTTCCTAGGAAACCATTTGACGTAGAAGTAGGAAAGAGGGAGAGGGAATCAATGGAAATAGACGACCGAGAGAGAAGATAGATTTGGGGGGGGGGAGTAGAAAAACAAAACTGAAATCTTCATTATTCCAAAGCTGATTACAACCTAACTCGACCTGTCTATGTATAGCCTGATATCTTGGACCCTAATTAAGTAACCAATCCTAACTACTGGTAACTCCTTAACTAACCCCCTCTTCTTTAATTTATTACATAACAATACCTTACTCCTAAGAGACCCTTTCCCCCAAGAAAATTGTACCAAATACCTTACTCCTAAGAGACCCTTTCCCCCAAGAAAATTGTACCAAACGAGGCCCTCCAAAGTATCCTAATTAAATTTCCTCTGAACTAAGTCAGAACAAGCAGCTGGGCATGTGCAGCCGTAGCTAAAATGTAACTGACTCCCTTTTTGTTTATTTACTGTGTAACACTATTCTTGTGAGCCAAGCATAGCAAAAACTAAAATGTAAATGCAAAATCAGGGGGAAGATTACCGCTGAAGGCCCCATGCTAAAGATATTTAAACTGAGCGACCTTAATTTGAAAATCATTTTTTAGGACTCTTGAATGATAAAATTTTAACTTGCAGTTTAAAAAGTAAGATTGTGCAGTTTAAATTTTGGTCTTAGGGTCCTTTAGAATAATTTCAAAATTTAAGGTCCTTCAGTAGAAAGATCTTCACGTGGGGGCCCTAAACTATAGTCTCGTCAAAATTTAATTTAATCAGACTGCTTATTCTTAATATGTGTCTGTTTGGCGTTGTTTCCCTGGTGGTATGATTGGCCATTTATTCAAGGATAACTACTTTAATATGTACTTACCTGATTAGTAAACTAAATTAGGTGCTCTAACAATTGTACCACTTATTGTCATGTAGGTTGCCAGAAACTTTAGATCGGTTGGCTGCAAAATTAGAATCAGTGTACAATGCTGCAGGAGGGAAGAAGATAAATATCATAAGCCATTCTATGGGTGGCCTTTTGGTGAAATGTTTCATGTGCCTGCGTAGTGATGTAAAGAATCCATCAGGCCTCTTAAGTTTGTTTAAGCTTTTTTTCTATTTGTCTCTACAGTTTCCTGCAATCTTTCAATTTATGTATTAGCCTGTGGTTTGTAGACGTGCATCATGCAAAGTATCCGCTGTTGGGTAAAGTTTACAAGTTTGTGCTTTTTGTTTTGCAGATTTTTGAGAAATATGTTAAGAATTGGATTGCAATTGCCGCTCCATTCCAGGGTAAGCAACTAATCTTATATTTGCTCATGCCTTAATTTAACATACTGAATGAAATCATACCACACATTTTTCAATATAATTTGTCAAGCTAGGGACTGTTGTTAGTTCCAAAAGGGATATTATAATATTTTGATAGGCTAAATTTTTTGCTGGGCACATAAACAAGGTCATGCAGAGGTTATTAAATGATTTATAAATAAAAAGTGAACATGGTCGTGATATTGCATATGGCTTGGGAAAAGAGATGAGTAAGTATAAAAGGTTATTCAATGGCGAATAGTTAATGCAACTTGATCCTTACTCATATATTAATTTGGTTGCTTTTGCTGCAGCTCTAAAACCAAAAGCTCGTTTAATGTGGGTAGTAGTAATGTTTATTTGTTGTTAGTATGTTATTTCCAAATTTGTATTTTTTCATTTCATTGTCTATAGTGTTTTGCATTCCAAGTTAGTGTTTACATTTGCATAGAGAAAAAAAGAGTGCGGATGGGAGTGCATGGAATGCATACCTGGGAATGCATTCTTCATGTTTCATTTTATTCTGGGACTGTGATGCCCTGGACTAAGATGTCAAAACCACCACAGTCTATGTTTCTTTTTGTTGATATTTATTTATTTTGGATTTTTTCGTCCAAATAAAGGAGGCATAAGGCTCTGGGAGGGGTTTGGAGAGGGGAAAGGACCAGGGCAAGAACAAAGGGTCTTGTGCTGCATGGTTCACGGCTGACTCTTTGGGATGTATTTGGACCATCCGATACTAATTATGTTATTTTCTTTCTCTAGTTTTCATTGTTAAGTAAATCAAGCCGGTTCAAACCTCTGAAGATGTGGAGCTCTTCTTTTCTTCCATTTTCAATGTTTTGAGAGATGAAAATGGCCATAAGGATATTAGAACTATGCTCCTTGATCATTGTGCAGGCTTTGGGTATCTGGCTGGAAAATAATGCTTTGAGTATTCTCAGTTTATTTTTATTAAATATATACCTTCATTTCGGTCAGGGTTGATTTTAGGCTGTCCTGTGGGTTCTGGCTTACCAGTTCTTTGGGAGGAGGATGCCAAAATGGATATATCCCTATTTATGCTCTGCTTTTTCGTTCTCTCTTTGTTTTACCCTTGACCTGAAAAGTCGTAGCTTGCATAACCTGCCTTGGTGTATTTTTTGTTTTTTTTAGCTGTATTTGCAGCTGCATAATAGTGAACCACGTTTTCTGACAGGTGCACCTGGATATGTCAATTCTACCTTTTTAAATGGAATGTCATTTGTTGAGGGATGGGAGCAGAATTTCTTCATTTCAAAATGGAGCATGCACCAGTTGGTAGAAATCAGTCATTTGCATTTCTTAAATATATATTTGAGTTTACTCTTCAATCATCTTCAATTACAAATTTTTTTAATGGATCATCTTTCCCTTATAGTCATCATTGTTACTTATCACATGCTGTCTTGGACGCGAAACTTCAGGAAACTAAGCATTTCTGCCCTTTTTTGTGTAACCGTTAATACTGCCATAGTTGACCATTCTATACAAGTGAGGCATAGTATCTATATTGACAATATGTTCATAAATGAGATAGTGGATATAAAAGACATGACTATAGATAGCATGTAATGGATCCGTTTGATAATGTTTATGTCTATTAGTTTTTGAATATAGTGTTAGAATAACATTCAGCAAAATTTCTGTAAACTATATTCTGAAAATATTTTCATAAGACTCAGTTTGAAGATTTCAAAGTTAGAGTCTTGACTTCCTTTCATTCAAGTTATAATTTGTAGTATAAGAATTATCTGTAATATCTAGAATATTGTAAAAAAAAATGGTTGATTGATTTGGACTGTAAATTTATTTACGAAATCAATGACCAAAATCATTTTCCTCATGTTTTAAATGCAGAAAGTAGAGGTCTATTTTTGAAAAACTTTTAAGTAGAACAATTGCTCTAAACAGATCTGTTATTGTTATCGGGAAGAAAAAATGTTTTGAGTTATTAAACAAAAGAGGTTTGAAAAACAAGATTCAAATTGGTTGTTTCTGGAAGAAAAACTAAGTTGGCATAGCTACCTAATGTGATTTAACTGTTGGAAACATAAAGCTTTTATTACTTTTTTAACCAATTAATAATACAAATAAAATATGGGGTTTTATCATGTTTGTATGACGGTAGAAGTGCTAAGCGATCAATGTTTCTATGTGAGAAATAGGCAACAATGGTATAAGATCTTTTTGAAATGACATATACAACTCAAAGGGTTTGGAGTCAGTCTTGAGATGTATTTTGATATTGAAAACAAATATATATATGAATTGTTGAAACTAACAAAGATATCAAAAAGAGGGGTTTTGGCTTATAAATATTGTCCATAACTCGTTAGTCAATAATCAGTTACTATGACAACTTACGAATAATCAACTGCATGATTGTGTTCGGGATTTAGTGGGTCTAGATAGCTGGATGGTGTGTTCTTTGTTTTATTTGGGTTATTTCAACTCATCTTTGCATGAAATAAGTGAAGCAATGGCATACACCTGGCCTTGTTTCTGTGATTGATTCACTTATGTTTCGTTTTCGTTTGTTTTTCTTTTATTCTGATGCTGTGAAATTTTTGATATTATTGATTATTGATTAGCTTCTTACAATGTTACAGCTGGTTGAATGTCCATCTCTATATGAACTTATGGGTTGCCCTGATTTTCACTGGGAGAACACCCCAGCTCTAGAACTGTGGCGTGAGAAGCATGATTCTGATAGGAAGCATGATGTATTATTGTAATTACTTTTAAATAATAGTAGGAGTAGGAGTAACGGTCACTAACCGTTATTTAAGTAGGATTAGTTTATGATTATAAATAGACATTACCCGGGTACCCATTGTACAGATTTGATTTCCAGAATTATTCAGTGCACTATTCAGTTCTAAACCGCCTTCTCTCTGTTTTCCTCTCTGTTCTTTCTCCTGATCATTTCTCCTCTGTCTCTCGTCCTAATTTCTACCCTTCTCTTCTCTGAATCTCTCTTCTATCTCTCTTTTCTATTTCTATTCTATCAGTGGTATCAGAGCCACTCTTTCCTCGGCACTACCCACGCAATTTCGCTTGGTTTATGGTACTTACCCGTGGCCAAACTAGACTCATGGAGGAACGCTTGGATCAGATCGAAAAACGCCTGGGTACCATCGATGAACTCCAAGAAACAGTCTTGGGCTTCAATACTCAATTGCAGAACCTTGTTCGGGATTTCCGTGAAGGTGTTGTCGTGGCCCAGAACCGTGACCACGAGCGACGCCCTGATCAAGATCGACGCGGGAACCGGAACGGATATCAACGACCGACCCAGCTGACGAAAATGGACTTCCCAAGATTCAACGGTACTGACGTTCTTGCATGGATTGCGCGCTGTGAACGATTCTTCGAATTCGACGAGACTCCAGAGGCGTCGAAGGTGAAGGTTGCGTCGTTGCACTTGGACGATACGACCTTCAAGTGGCATCTGGCGGTCGAAAAACGGCGTGGGGGACGACCGATGGGATGGGAGGAATACGTCGATTTGCTCCGAGATACTTTCGGCCCCCTGCTTGACACTCCCATGGCCGAGTTCACTCATCTGCGTCAAACGGGTTCCCTGGCAGACTTCAACGCCGAGTTTGATTCAATCACAGCGAAGCTCGATCTCTCGGAAGATTATCTCGTGGACGCCTACGTCTCAGCTCTCAAACCGGATATTGAAGTTTCAGTTCAGATGTTTAATCCAAGAACACTGCGTGAGGCGCGAAGGCTTGCCCGGATTCAAGAAATAGCCTTATCGAAGCAAACCGGTAAGAGCGTGTCCTTCAAGTCGGTACCCCACGTATCGGTCACTAATCAGGTGGCACCCTCTACTTCAAGCACGATGACCCTTCTCTTCTCTGAATCTCTCTTCTATCTCTCTTTTCTATTTCTATTCTATCAAAGCATGATTCTGATGGGAAACCTCGTGTTATTCTGGAGTCTCATCATCCAGAAGATAGTATTGAGATTATAAAGGAATCTCTTGCAAATAACAAAGTGAGTTGTCTGCTTTATCTTGTACAGCATTTGAACTTCAGTTCTTTCCATATCTTTCATGAACTTGAATATATTATTTTCTAAACTTTAGGGTCTGGAGTATGTTATGATTGTTCAGTTTACTAATCATATTAATTTTGTGAACAACTTGTAATAGAAAAACACAGCCATCCCTATGAGATTCCCCCCCCCCCCCCCGGGTTTAAAACTGATTCCTCTGTGATTAGTGTTTAAAGAAAACTGTTTAGTCTTTGTTTCTGTGAAAGGATAACAGGGAAACTGGCATTACGAAGGTTTATTTGTAGGAAGGCTGTGTAGTTACTGTAATGCTTTTGACAGTTACAAGTATTTCTCTTCATTCGATGTCCTGCATGATTATTAGTACATCTTAGACATCTTAGGTTGTTATAATATTGTTTAACCATGATATAGGTCAACTATGATGGTGAGGATTTGCCCCTTCCCTTTAACATGGAGATCATGAAGTGGGCAAATAAAACTCGCGAGATTTTATCTGGTGCGAAACTTCCTTCTGAAGTCAAATTCTACAATATTTATGGGATTGGTCTTGAGACGCCCCATACTGTTTGGTAATGCTTCCAACGCCTAATAAAAATGGATTTTATTAGAAGGTTCTAATTCTTTGGAAATGTACAATAACTCATGAAGTTTAAATTACTATTCCGCAGCTATGGAAGTGGAGAGAAGCCTGTCTCAGATCTACAACAGCTACGTTATTCCCAGGTCATTTGCTTATATACCAATATTTGTATGGTGCAGGTTATACATATAAATATGGTGCTTGCAGTGTCCATTGACCTGTCTTATCTATGCGAATAGTTAAAATAACTCTGGATAGTTTTCCACCTGCATTGTTTTATCATCTATGGTTTTGAAAACACATTTAATTGGATTAAAACATTAAATTAAAATGCAATACATTCAATTTCTCTCCCAGACTGTTTCACAAGTATCCTATTTTCCTTGAGGCCATTTGTGTTTTTCCATTTGCAAATGCTGACCTCTTTTAATAAATATTTTCAGGCCAAATACATTTGTGTTGACGGTGATGGAACAGTACCAGCCGAATCAGCTAAGGTTTGACACCTTAAACTTGTTCCCCCCCAGTGAATCAATTTAGACGTTCTTAATTTCTGTGAAATTGGAATTTGATGATGTTACTTCAGAATCTTCGACGGACGGATTAGATGTTCCTTGATATAAGTTGATTAGACCTATTATTTCAATACTTCTTGTATGATACTCCTCTAATCCTTAATGTAAGACCTAATTAATTTGAGTAGATTAAGGATGCTAGTTAAATTAGATAATTTGATATGTTTTTTCTATAACATCTTAAGCATATTTCTTAATTCTTTTCCTCCCTTTCCTAGTGATTATTGCTGGGGGAATATAAATAGGGTTAATTTGGAAAAAAATTGATAAACATATAAAATAGGTCTTGTATATAGGACCAACATCAATTCCCTGATCAGGTCCTACATGAAGGATTGGATGAATATCATCTTGTCTACAGCAATATAGGGATCCATGGTTGCCGTAAGCAGCATATCTGCTAAGCTGAAGATGTACTTCGCAGCTATTAATGCCTAGTTTCTTCACTATGATTACTACTGTGCCCCCGTCTAGATTATCACCCAGACTCTAATTGTCATTGCCGTTCTGCGGCTGCCATCTCACACATCAGAGACCATCATAATCATTGTTGCATCCTATTTCTGTAGAAGCCAGCCGTCGCGATGACTACCACCGTTTCATGGTTCCCCATTGCCGTTGCTGCCTATGCGTGACCTTTAGTTTGATTTTGTCCCACAACATGGCTTCATCCTTGTTTCATTTGCAGGCTGATGGGCTCAAAGCAGAGGCAAGGGTTGGAGTTCCAGGCGAACACAGGGGTATTCTTTGTGAGCGTCACGTATTTCGGATTCTCAAACATTGGCTGAAGGCTGGAGATCCCGATCCCTACTACAACCCACTGAACGATTATGTGATTCTGCCAACTGCGTTTGAAATGGAGCAGCGCAAAGAGAATGATCTAGATGTCTCATCCCTTAAAGGGGAATGGGAAATAATTTCTCACGACCAAGATGAATGCAGCCATTCTGCTGATAAAATTTCTCTGAGTGCCATATCTGTTTCGCACGAAGGAGCCAATCAGTCCTGTTCTGACGCTCATCCCGGTATCCTTGTTCACTCTGGCAACAACGGCGGGCGGCAGTGTGTTCAACTGAACGAGTTAACCGTCTCAGTCGATGCCTGATAAAAATCAGCTTCTTTTAAAGTGTTGCAGTGGAAGTGAATGGTAATTATCCTGTACAGCTTATTATATTCGTCGATGACATCATGTTTGAAGGGGTTGTAATGGTATATATGTATCTAAGGGTTATATCATACATGAGAAATATGCCATCGTTCTGACAAAAACACTCAATGTCTGGTATATAAGGTCTGGCATAGTAAGATGATGTGCCATCTACAAATTTCTAAAGGAAAGGTCTTTGCTTTTATGAACCTAGATTTCTGATATTGTATAAGCATGACATGGTGTTCCCAAGTAACGGTGGGTGAGTTTGAAAAAAGTGAGCTGCCAAAAGCTGTCATGCACAATTTTAGTAATTAAGCAGAAATGGATAAATCGGCTTGAATGGGAAAAGGCATAAAAGAATGTAGCTACCTAATACCAAGTATATGCACGGTTTCTTCTTCAAGAAATAAGCTGTCTCTGTTTTTCTGGGTAATGCATTTGAGAAATGATTCTTCCGGTTTTTAATATAAGGATTACTTGATTAATTTGGATAGATTAGAAAAACTAAATAAATTATTTAATTTTAACAAGTGTAACATGATCTTTTTAGAAGTATATCATTTTATAGACGTTACTTTTCGAAAAAATGATAAATATGATAAGCGGTCGTAAAGAGGAAAATACAAGTTTAAATCCCAAAAGGCGCACTTGTTAGGAGGGTTTTAATTTTAATGTTTTTTACATGACAGAGATTAGTTTCAAGTTTAAAGTAACTTAAGAAATCATCTAAGTTATATCCAAAAAAAAAGAAAAAGGTTAGATTAGAGTTAGCTTAAGAGTCAAATAGGTGAAGAATAAAAAACAATAAGTTAATTTCTTATCACACCATTCAAAGACTAAATATCAATTCAGTATCATGAATTATTAGCAAAATAATCATACTTACAATTTATTTCTGATGTTCTTTATAATTCTTTTGACAAATTGACATCACGATACCATACTATTAAAATCACTAGATATTTAATCTAGCAAAATATGATAACAAGATATTCTTACTTGCAATTCTTTAATCACTAAACTAATGACTATTGACAACTTGAAAAAAAAAAACAAAAGAAGATGACTTCTTTTTGCATCAAAACAGTTTTTGTTTTTTGGGGGGCTAAAAAAAAAAGTAAGTTAACCTGCTATGCCGGTCAGGTTAACCGGGTTGTTTCTGGGTTACTTTGAGTCACCTTGGCTCAACATTTCCCAGTTCACGAGGGCTAAACACTGGTCAAGCGCCAAGTTCGGTGGTTTTCGGCCTGGTCCAGTTCGATCGACGTTTTCATAGACCTCAACATCTTCATGGTTTGTGCGACAATTTTCCAAGCACGCTTCGCTGACATTCAATTAAGGTCGTGGATTACTTAATATAGTCAAACTTATTCTAAACTCAATTCTTAATTAGTCGCGCTTTTACAACTTTTGAGACAATTAATGAAAACATGGTTAATAAATATGGCGCTTTTGAGGATCCGCATTCCGTGCTCATCGCTCAAAACGTCCACGTTTTGAGTGCTGAGCATGAGGGACCTTTTTTTTTTATTACAAAAAAATATATGTATTAGAATTATTTTTAGTTAAAGTTTATCTAATACTCTTAAATATTTTTTTACACATATTTAATATTTTAAAATATTTTATCATATCCTGAAATATTTTCTTATATGTATTTAGTGTTCTAAAATATTTTCTGACAATGCATTTGAAAAAATATTTAAGAATCTAGTATTTTAAAGTATTTTGTGATCTATTTGGTACCTAAAATATTTTTTATATATGTTCATTATTTTAAAATACTTTGTGACTGGGTTTACCTAAAAACATATTTTAGGATCTAGTATTCTAAAGTCTTTTATGATTTATTTAGTATCCTGAAATATTTTTTAGTATTCTAAAATATTTTATGATACAATATCAAGAAATAGAAAAAATTTTAAAACATTAAATGCACGTGAACAAATATTTTAAGGTAATAAATAAATCATAAAATACTTTAAGATATTGAAAACATCTAAAAAAATATTTTTGAGTACTAGATAAATGTTAACCAAAAATAATTTTAATTTATACTTCTTCTGATTCTTAATATAAGAGTTAGTTTAACTAATTCAAGTATACTACAAAAATTAGCTAAATTAGTCAGTTGTAATAAATAAGTGTTGTTTTCTCTAAAATGCCTCTCACTAATTATGTGTATTAACTAAAATCAACAATTGATTAAATCTTTAACACGTACAATTATTATAAGGACTATATTGAAAATATATATATATATAAGAGATAAAGTAGATTAGAATATTATATTTAAAACTAAATTAAATATCAAGATAATTTTTATATTAATAATTTGAGATGGTATAAATTTTTTTGTAACAAAAAAATAAAGTGAAAAAAAAAATGCTCAGCACTCAAAACGCACAGCGTTTTGAGTGCTGAGCACTCCGTGCTCATCAGGCTGATGAGCACGGAATGCGAACGCCAGTTTTGATGGGACTAACTAAATTCTTCTGTTTCGCGTGTGTGTGAGAGAGAGAGAGAGAGGAAGAAAGAGAGACTAGAGAGAGAAAAACAGCACACAAAAGTACAAATACGCATATAGAATGCGTTCCAAATACATACGCGTAGAGCATATATAATTGCAAACACGTTATTCATTATTACACAAATAAAACAGACACTGGCATTAATTTCTCATGATCGACGACGACGACGACGAAGATCTTATTGACTAATATAATTAAAGATCAGCAAACAAAGAAGAGAAGGTGTGTATATGTGTGTCGCTTTAAGTTACGGGTTCGACCTTGGCCTTCTTGATCATAAGCCCTCCCTTCCATTTGCCACTCCAAACTTCATAGAGCCCAAAGTAAATCTTCTTCTCCGACCCTTGCGTCAGGTCGACTTCGACCCCACCGTCCGGGATGGTGATGGCCTCACCGGAATGGCTACTCAGAAGGATCTCGGAGTAGGTATACTTGCCCTTCTTCCCCACCTTGGCCATGACCAGCACCGGACTTCCCGTCCACCCGAACGCGTCCGGCTTCATCATCACTTCAAACGTCACTCTGTATTTCTTTCCCTGCTTAACTTCCACCATACCTGATACGTCTAGCCATGATACTTGGATCAGCGTCGCAGCCCCGTTCGTAGAAGTCTTACTGCAAATTCATTAAACAACCCTTAAAGCATCATATATATATATATATATATATATATATATATATGTATGTATATTGCCTCCGGTTCTTCGAAATATAACATCTAGATTAAGGGATTTATTTTGGTATTAAATATAACGATAATATTTACATCAAGTTATATACATTCATTATAACGATCGAGTTTTTCAATTACACATATCTAAGTACCCTATGTGATTAAAGAACTTGAGATGATGATCATACTGACTTAAGTATTTTTCTAAATATAAAATCTCAATTTTTAAATTATTCCCATTGATTACACACACAAACATGTGCGTATGTATTAATTACCTCCTAAATATGACAGGCAAATAGGATTTATTTCGGTTTTAAATATAAAACTACAACCTACTTTTATTTCCAAATTTATATTTCCCCCCAAAGTTGCACATAGTAATTAAAGGGGTTTCTATAAAGAGGTAGTTACAAGGCACCTGATTAAAAAAAAAAAAAGAAGGTATTTTATGAAAAGTAGCAATATCATTTGTTATAAATAACTGACTTAACTAATTTTTCTTAATATCGACAAGTTAGTTATGTAATTCTTATATTAAGGGTTGGAGGTTGTATGTATGTGTGCGTGAGAGGGAGAGAGAGAAGGAAGCAGGTCTTTAACATATATATAAACATTGTTTAGCCTCTCGTAAGATTAATGTGTATTTCATACATTGAAATTGATAGGTATGTGAATTTGTTAGCTTGGAAACTAAAAGAACAAAAATGTACTTTTACCAGAACTAAAATAAGATATAATGATTCAGGGTATTAGATTATATTATTGATACACTAACAAGAATATTTATTTGACGAGGATATTATTAATATTTATACAATATCATATACACACAAAAAATGCAATATCATATACTTTTGCTTAAAGCCGAACCATCAGTTTATTGACCATTTTATTATTCATGTGAGTATATTATATACGATTTATTTACCTCAGCCACCCTTATATGCGCCAGATATTATATATGCTCTAATAATACACCCACGTATATAGATCTAATAATTCGAAAGCAGTTAATCATCAAACTTATTCTTTTCTATATGGCAATCAAAGGAATTAAAGATTTATTTATTTGTGATAAAATTCAATATAAAAATTAAATAAATAATATTTGATACTCACTCAAGGCTCCAATAACGAGGGTCGTCCCCCCAAACAATGTTGAGTCCTCTGGGAAAAATCTCAAAATTATCCTCAGCCTGCATTAATTTTTCAATATATTGATCAGCGCATGCATAAAATAATTATAATCTCAAAATTTCTGAGTAATATATATAATAGGATTAATATAATCTTTAGTCTTTTAAATTTGTCTTTATTTTGATTTGGTCCCTTAAGGAGTAAAATGATCCATGTTTTTAATTGAATTATATAAAAGAAACTTGAGGGACCAAAATTTGTATTAACCCTATAAAATAATACTAACCTTTCTCAAGTTTATCTAAAATTATATAGGCATAATTTTTTTCCATTTTTAAGAAAACATAAACTGTCCTAACTAAAGAATAAGACCCACAAATCTTTCATTAATTTAATTGGTTGAATTATACAATATTTTTCTATTCCTTTCTTGAAATAAAAGGAAAGACTGGGTCATTTCAATAAAAAGTGTGGGAAGGAGGACTTGTGTAACTTACTCTTAGAATAATATTTTTAAAAGAAAATTATATTTATACAAGCAAAAACCAGTGTATGTGCTACCCTCAATTAGACCCGACAATGGTCAAATCTAACCTTGTCAGATGCCCGCATACAACGAGAAAAAAACCCAGTCTATGTGTGTCTGTGTATAGATATATACTTGCCTTTTCTTCAAAACAATTAGGTTCTGCGAGGTGATGAGGCTTCTTCATTTTTGAAACGAGCAATATATGTGTAAACTAGCTCCTTCCTCCTTCTTCTCCTCCTCTTCTTCTTCTTCCCCTTTCTTTGTTTCTTGTAAATTCAAAGCTCTCTTTTTTCCTCTTCTGTGCTTTTCTTTGGTTGATGAATGAAGTTTGATGGAAGTTTATGAAGGGAGTTAGGGTTTTATAGTAGTGTTGAGATGATGAGAAAGAGAATAACGTGTTTCATCAAAACGCGAAGAATAAAGTTATTGTCCTGCACCT
The DNA here is from genome assembly GCF_004799145.2 of Neltuma alba. Lineage (NCBI taxonomy): Eukaryota > Viridiplantae > Streptophyta > Magnoliopsida > Fabales > Fabaceae > Neltuma > Neltuma alba. The sequence goes on along the minus strand of NW_021635529.1, from coordinate 250,840 downwards.
AAAAAAGAAGAGAGAGAGAGAGAATATATATTTTAAAACAACTTGACAACAAAGGAATCCCTAAGTGGTGACCACTTTTCAAGAGATGAAGGTTCTTTTTCTTGATACAAAGTTTAGAATTATAATGTAAAGTTGTGTCACAAAAAATACGTATAAATATATTTTCAACGTTAAATTACTAAACCAAAAGTTTTAATAAATTAAATCAGCTAGATTTTAATACTACTAGTTGTGCCATATTGATCCGGATCTTCTTTAACATACATACAATTATTGAACAGAGACAATAATGAATCTCCAATGACATGTATATATACCCTATACTATTGGGTCAAAATGAAAAATGATAATAAACCGATGGTTAAAATGTAAAAATACTCACAAAGTATTCTAGGAACAGCTATTGGCATCCTAAACTTAAGTATGATACAGTTTTAATTTGTCCATTAACTCTAAAAACCAATGCAAAAATCCTCTATAAAGTGATAGAAGCATGTGGTGGCCAAAAAAAAAAATAGAGAGATAGATTTGTCCACAAATATTATAAATATTGAAATTTTATTTGACCCGCGAAAATACATGTGGTCAAATTTGTATTAGCTAACAAAAATCTTTGGTGAAACATTTTATTTGTCATACATCATAGTCACATAAACAAATTTTGATTTGGAACCCAGGCTATCTAGAAGCTACCTTCACTTCCTATTTTCTCTTCTGCCTATTTTCCAGGTTAGTTCAAACTCCCAATTCTATCTTCTATTTTTCAGAGAGATCACGTTATATGTACTTTAGAAAGATCATATAACATATACTATAATTAAGTAATTTTTTATTTCGTTAATTTCTTTAAATTAGTTAACAGAGTCTCATATTAAGGATTAAAGGTACGTACATTTTTACATGAATAAAATTCCAATAATTTTTACGTTCACGGCCAACGCGGTTTGCCAATGTGCGCCTTTAAGCTGGATTTTTTTACACCTTTTTTAAGATTAATGGGTAAAATTGCACTATTATACTAAAACTTTACGAGTTACGTACTTTTACCCCTAATTCATTTACACATAGCACGACATATGGGATCCACGCATTCCTTGTTAACAAATACACCATACTCGGTAACGTAACTCCTTACAGAATGCTTTAAGATTATGTTTGTCGCCCTTAATGCTAAACCAATTACTCAGGTTGACGTGAATTGTAAAAGATTTTAATTTGTTTCATAATCAGATACTATCTTTGGTGCTTCATATAAGAACTAGATAACTGGTTTATAAATATTAAAAAAATTAGTTATGTTAGTTAGTTAATTTGTAATAAGTAGATGTTGTTTTTTTCTAAAACATTCTTGTTAATCATGTGAACTGTAACAATTCTTGCAATTAATAGATAAATATGAGAGAGAGGGTGAATTGAGGTCTTATATTTAGAATTAAATTGAATCTCCAACTAGTGTTTATATTAAACACTGGAAGTAGTAATAAATAAGGCTTTCGCTTCTCCTCCTTTATGAAGCAAAGTAGATCAAGGTAATCGGAAGGAATATGTTCTTTGGCCTCAATAACCTCAAAAAAGAGAAGAATAAAACATAGTCTCCACATGCAGTAATTTAATGCACACGTACTTATTCTCAATTTCTTTATTACTGTATTCTTTTTTATGTACCGCTCAGGTTGAGTGATGAATATAAAGAACAAATATTCTCATCTATCTTCTTTAAGGAGGAAATTCCTTCTTTTAATTTATTTCCCCCTAAGGGCTCGAGAATTTTATCTTTTTGAATCAACGCCTGTGATCATTGGATCTCTGTATGGAATATGGAATCAACTTACCACCACCATCACTCTCGAACCCCTCTCAATAATGTAAACGTTATTACAGTAAAAATTCCTATATATTTCATATGGTTAATATAATTTTTTGTACTTATGAAATTTAAGCGTATTTTGATATTGGTTCCTCAAATTTTAAACTCTTGATTTTATTATCTCAGATTTAATCTATCTTAAAGCATAAGTCTTTAGAGGTGTATCGGTGTTAAAATCTGTTGAAACGTTGTAAACGACATTAAAATAATGATATGGACTCATCAGATGACACCTAGTTGGATCTTATGTAAAGGGAATGAGACTTTAAACACAACACAGTTGACAACCCCTCCAATGAACATAGAGGGAAAAAAGGGCTAAACATTTACATTTTGAGAACCTATTCTTCCCCTCTTTTATTATCCACAAAAGATCCAGCTCAATGTCATTTGGCGAGTCAACATCACCATTCTAACGCTGTTTATCACTTCATCAGATTTTAACACCATTATACCTCCAAAAACTAATGTTTTGAAATAAATTAAATTTCAAAGACTAAAATCAAGGGTTTGACATTTGAGAGACTAAAATAAAAAGAGGCCCCAATTTTAGGAAATAAAAATATATATTAACCATATTTTATATTAGGAAAATGAAAAGAAAGAAACATTCATATATACGTAAAAAGAGGCCCAAAAAAAAAAAAAGCATCAAGTATTTCTCTTTTTATGGATCTAATACTATAAAAGTTTTACGCATACAACGGTTTAAGTTTAAGCAAAACATCGTGTAGGTCCCACCATACTAAAAGTAACGGACTTTAATGGATAGGAGCACTTTTATCTTATCACCGCCTCTTTACATAGCAACGCGATCCAGCCATGCATTTGGACGGAACACAAGGTAGGTTTAATTCAGTGGCATCACGAACAATTTTTTGAACATGGGGAGGATTCGAACTGGGAACATTAAATAGCCAAAAAAAAAAAAAAAGCACTTTCAGTGCTTTAACTAATTTATATAAATAAACTAAAATTTACTCATCTAAAATCACTATTTTTAGATGACAATTTTTGTGCCAAACCTTATGATTTTTGTAAATGAAACTTAATATGTCGGTATTAATTAACTTGAGAACATTTTGTCAATATTTAAAAATTTAAAATTAGCGTATTTTTTTAGGGTTACTAGGTTGGAGAACTGAAAAGGGCACTTTATCAAATTAAAACCGACACATTAAGTTTTAAATTTTAAATTTGAACCGTGGGAGCTGCATGTATTTGAAGTCGTCATCACACTATATAACAAGTCTTAACTACATATATATGCAAAGCGCACGTCGTCCAAGGAAAATAATTGAAGATTCAAGAAGGTGCTGGGTTTAAAGAAATCAGGAATTTGAAATCGTTTTGACTTTGTTCTGCAGATTTCACATTAAAAACGCACAGATTCCATCCCCACAGAAAAGGGATTATCCTAAATTTGGCATATCTTCTCCTCCTCATGTGACCTGTGGATCCTATCCCATCAAACCCTAATGGCCACACAATTCAGACGATCGATGTTGACGAATATAATGACACATGCTGAGATCGATATATATATATATATATATATTCCAGAAGATCAATGAAACGGGTAGAATCAATGAACTTCCATGTATGCCCAGCTTCTTCAACTGAAGCTATTCCTTTTCCATTGCTTTTTCATTAATCTCTGGCGCAGCAGAATGGGTGAACTGCCCATTGGTTATAAGTGACTCAATATGACACGGAAAATATTCCGATTGAGATAATCACTATTATCTGTCTACCTATCTCCAAGGAATCAACCTTTTTTTTTTTGGCCAAACATGGAATCAACCTTTTACCGACAGCGAAAAAAAAAACCCACTGATTAATGTTGAATGGTTTCCCACATAGTTAAGTTCTTATACATTTCAGATTAAGAAAAGATGAAATACTCGTGTGTATGTGTACGTACGTACATATGTATGTAGTATGTTTTTCTTCTCACTGAAGAAAGAGAACGCTCAATAAAATCATTAAATGAGAATTTTTAGTTAACAACTTGGATAAAGATTTAGTCATTGATAGAGTATAATGACATCATGCAATTAATCCTTGTAGCCGACCCAATTAATTCAAAAAGATAAGGCTTCTTGTTATTACCGTTGTTATTCTCTTGACAGAGTAATGAAAGCTAACTTGTTAGAGTTCATGAATTTTGGGGAGTAATAAATTTGTGTGCTATACAAGTTGTATTGTTTTTTCTAATATCACCTCATGTCCTCAATATAAGATTCAGTAGAATAATTTGGGGAGATTAAGGAAGTTAAATAGATTATTAATTATAGCATATATTACATGATATCTCTAAAATACTTATGTGTATCATTGAATTATATATCAGTTCATAAATTAGGCAAATTAGTTTGAATAAAAACAATAAATATAAATATTTTAAATAATTAATTTATTTAGTTTTTTTAATCTCTTCAGATTAAATGAGGCAACTAGGTCTTGTATTAAGTTTGTGTGTGTGTGTGTGTGTATAGAGTTCTTGTGGTTAATCTTGTCTTAGCAAGTGATTTAAGAATCTTACTAAAAGTTCATGGGAAGCAAACCAAGGAAAAGTTTAGGCCTTATCTCAACTTCAACGTCCCTAAAATGTTCCATAAAGTTATCGGCCGCCCGTTAACCTTATAACTTCATCCTTCTTTTCTTTCTTTCTTTCAGTTCTAGAAGGGAAACAGAGCTCTTATTCAATGAATGCGTGCGGGTTCGGGATGAAAATGACATTATCTAACGTTAATATTTATATATTATTATTTTTATTATTCTGTCTATTCTATTCCTCAATATTCTGCTGATATCTATCAGACGTCAGATATAGAAAAGTTAAATTTAAAGACGTACTCTTCCGGTCCTAAATGTAAGACCCTTATACACACTAGTATAAGGGTCTTACATTTAGGACTGGAGTAGTAATATTTTTTCACTTTTTTTTTTTCCGATTTCCAAGTGTAAAGGCGGAAATGGTAATCAATTCATCATGAAGAAGAAAATAGTTATAGTAGGCACAATACCATCATTATTATTGTATAAAGAAAAACCATTTTGGACGTATCTATACTTTTTTTTTTTTTATCAATTTTCAATTTGATGTCTATGTGTTTTCCTCTCTTAGTTAAATCTTTAATTTTGCTTTATTAATATCGTTAACCCTTAAATAGAGATTAAAATGTTAATAGAACAAAGTTACAAAGTATTAATGTTGCTGAAAAGGTAAAATTAAATGGATTAATTAAGAAAAAATATATGGGTACCCAATTAAAACTTGAGGGAAAGTATAGGAATTTGAGTTAGAAATTATTATTTAAGGCAACACTGAAGACTAGTAATGTGTAATAAGATAATTTATTAATAGTATAACTTATTATATTATATATTTCATTTTTCTGCCAAGGGGTAAATATCTATATCTATATATATACGCTCAGAGTATTTTGTGAGGAGTGACAAGAATTTTAATATATATTACGGGACAAGTTTCACCCATCACGATGTAAAATTTTTCAACTCGTAACAAAGGCCAAATATCCATTAGTAAGGGTTTAGTCTCGTCCCATGTGTAAATAAGCAGAAGGGCAAAAATGTCCATAAGATATTCTATGACGGCACAAAACTCCTACATCCGTGACAAACAACGTTGAAATGTTGACAATGAAGATAAAAAAGACTGAAATTTTATCAGGTCAAACCACACATCTGAAAACTTTTCTAAATACAAATTTACCCTAAAAATTAAAATCATAGCAAAATTGCCACCACAAAAAAAGTAGTTTGAAGTTTTATTATCATTTTATATAATTAAAATGTAAAACTTATTTTATAGTATAAATATAATAGGTGTTACATTTAGGAAGTATTATGCTTTCCTATCTCCTTTTATCTAAAAGGGAGAAAAAAGAATTGTTTTTCCTTCTATATAATAGAGAAAATGTCCCACGCAGCAACTTCCTTGTTTTTTCCCATGTTTTACTGACCAGTGGTTTTTGCTCTTCCGTTACCGTGTGTTCCAAGGTAAGCTTTTGGAAAATTCAATTTGATGTCTGTGTTTTCTTCTCTTAGTTAAATCTTTAATTTTTCTTTATTAATATCATTAACCCTTAAATAGAGATTAAAATGTTAATAGAACAAAGTTACAAGTATTGATGTTGCTGAAAAGGTAAAATTAAATGATTTAGTTAAGAAAAAAATATGGATACCAAATTAAAAATTGAGAGAGTATAGGTAATGACACGTGCATTATTTTTTAAAGGAATTTGAGTTAGAAATTATTATTTAAGGCGACACTGAAGACTAGTAATGTGTAATAAGATAACTTATTAATAGTATAACTTATCATATACTAGTATTTTATATTTTATTTTTCTGCTAAGGGGTAATATATATATATATATATATATATATGCTCAGAGTATTTTGTGAGGAGTGACAAGAATTTTAATATATATTACGGGACAGGTTTCACCCATCAATTCTGGAAAAAAAAAAAAACGATGTAAAATTTTTCAATTCGTAACAGGCCAAGCATCCATTGGTAAGGGCTTGGTCTCGTGCCAAGTGTAAATAAGCAGAAGGGCAAAAATGTCCATAAGATATTCTATGACGAGATACGTGGATCCTAATTAAAATACGTTAAGCTCCTAAATCCGTGACAAACAACGTTGAAATGTTGACAATGAATATCAAAAAGATTGAAATTTTATCAGGTCAAGGCACACATTTGTTTCGAAAGTTTTTGCTCATGATTGCTGAGCATCTGAAAATCTTTCTAAACACAAATTTACCCTAAAAGCTAAAATCGTAGCAAAATTGCCACAACAAAAAAGTTTTATTATCATTTTATATTAATTAAAGTTACTGACCTTAAATGTAAAACTCATTCATTTATGAACAGAGAAGCATCATCCTTACGTATCTCCTTTTATCTAAAAGGGAGACAAAGAATTGTCTTTCCTTCTATATAATAGAGAAAATGTCCCATGCAGCAACTTTATTTTTTCCCATGTTTTACTGAACTGTGCTTTTTGCTCTTCCGTTACCGTGTGTTCCAAGGTAAGCTTTTGGAAAATTCATGCATGCATAACTTTCTAACTTGAGATATAATTTAGCCCATAGTTTATGTCCTACAACAAATCTTATGTGTCCTATTTAATACACCACAAATTATAACCTGATGTTGCAATCTGAAAATTAAGAACAGAGCAGCCTTCTAGGTTAAAAAAACTTCAACTAGCTTTCCGCATCAGACAAGCTAGAAGGGCTTTCAGCTTCTGCCATGCTTGCTCTAGCAGAAGCAAATGACTCTGTAGATTCCAATGAAGAAAGGGATGATGCAGTATCTGAATCTGATACAACTTCTTCATTCAAAATTATGTGATCTTCGTCTATATCAGATGTCTCAGACCCAGAAGCCCCCAGCAATAATTTGTTTATTGCAGACTTTGCAGTCTCCACAAACCATTCATCCTCAGGAAGTGCACTAACCAAAAATGACAATAATGAGCAGTCAGATTCCCAGAACCCAGTGGAAGATCACGAGATCAGGTTCCTCTCATGATATCATATGATAGTGTCATTTTAGTCGCAACTCAATCAACATTCAATATTAATTTCAAGTCCATAACAAATGTAAGACCTTATAAGAAGATTAATGTGAAATAAGAATCTTCAAGTTGTAAATAGGGAAGTTTGAGCTATAAATTTTGAAGTTTTGGTCATATACAGAGACTCGATTTACATTGAATGGCTTATAAGGTCCATAATTGTTATTGTGCCCTTTTTTTTCCCTGCTTTGAGAGAGAATGTGGAAAATCTCATTCAACGTCGAAGAAAGAATACAACAATATACAAATGGCCTCAAGCTGAAAGAACTAAGCATGTCAACAAGAAAGGAGAAATACAAGTAAAAGGAGACCGTTACATGAAATTAGGACCCCATAATAGTCATTTTAGTCACTTATCGTGATTAATATACAAAACTTATAATTAACCACATTTTTTACGAGCAATGAATAATAAGACAGCACTATTCATGAATCATGAACAGCACAGATTCATTAGTTAGACTTCATGTAATGCACACACTCCATACAATGTGCAGGACCTATTTTTCTGGTTTTCACTCAAAATACAACCAATAAAAACGATAACATATAAGATGATAACTAAAATCTTCAATATTCATAGCTTTGCTAAGCCAATTTTTATATGAAATGTGATAAGGCGTTATTTTATTTCTTGATTTACTTTTAAAGTAAAATGCGTAATGAACTAAAATGACACCGATATTATCACATGAGAGGATCCTCATCCAGTAGAAAACAGGTGAATAAAGGAAAGAGGCAAGAACATAGGCTGAAGAAAGGAAGAATACCTCTGTAAATCAATGCCCCTAGCAGAGAAGGTCCTGATGGCACGAGCAATTATAGCTGATGCAATTTGATGGACATGTCGAGATGGATATCCCGCAAAGCGTGCAATTTCAACAGTAAAGTGCATATCAAGAATCAACTGCCACGAAGAGTCAATTATGATTCAGAGGACCCGGGAAAAAAAAAAAAAAAAAACAACAACAACAACAGAAAATGATAGCTAATGACTCATATTAATGACATTTTAAGACTTTTTAAACATCAAAATTTTTGCAGACCATATAAATAACTTATCACAAGGGCTCGTTAAATTTACTATTCAATACAATAAAGTAACAAATAAGTCATCTAAAATTTAAAATGTCATCTTTGTAACGTCTCCTGAGAAATGTTTAATGATCCGAGGAGAATAAATAGGGTAAAAACTTTGCTTATTTGCCTTTCATATTCATGAAACTCATATTAGTCAAACTAATGGATCTTATATGGTAACTTATGACCCAATCTGAGGTGTGAATCTTCAAATCAACACCGATAACATGAAAAGGAGATAGTAAGCTGAATTTAAATAATATTAAAATGGTATCTAAAATTCAGTGTGGAAAATCTGGGGAAACCCTTGAACTTTAGGCCACTTGCAAAAAACCTTCTGAAGAAACCGTAAATTATGTCCCCCTATCTATTTTATCCATAACGAAGTTATCTCATAAATTACGTGGCGAATTGTTCTGGCCCAGGGAGTTACCAGAGTTGAAGTGGCAAATGGAGAGATGGTGCTAAAAGGAAAACCAGACAGAGAGACCTATTTTCAGAGTAAAAGTTGATATCTATTTTTCGGTTTTGAAAGTTTATGGGCATACATGCAATAATGCAAGTGACCCGAATTTTAAAGGATGTTTGGGCATTTTCCCTAAAATTTGATGCATAATAACATGATTATTCATAAAAATGATGTAAGACAATAAAATGATTAGAGCTTGTTCCAGAAGAAGATAGGGAAATAGAAAAGGTAGCTTTTAGATATCAAAGTACCTGCTGCAAGCCAAGTGGCCGGAGGGGTGCTGAATTATCCTCTAACACACCCCAGAACTCTTGCTCATCTGATAACCACATAACAACAGTCTCTGTTAATCTAGCAAGTAAAATCTTCTGTATTTTCTCTTTCCCAAGCAATACATCTCCAGCCACAGTGGCTAATTGTTGCAGCTTTGCAAATAATGCCTGCACATATCAGCAGGAAACCAAAAAGATAACAACTATTAACTTCGTAGAAAGATAGCAATCACACAATTTAATGCCCTATCCAAATCCAATACATCTTTATTCAATCCTTATTTGGTCAATCTTCAGTTGAAACCACCTTAATACTGCAATATAATCTTAAGTAGCCAATTTTCTATGTGCAGTCTTCACAAAAGATGGAGTTATCAGTAAATAAAAGATGTTCAGTAAAAAAGCTCCCATTTTTCAATTACTACTCAAAGTCGCCTGCACGCTATCGCTTAAAATAAAAATTGTGCTTAAGGTGAAAAGCACATTGAAGACTCAATTGTACAACAAAACATCATGAAACTAGCAGTATGTATAAATGGTAAATTTTTATTATGCTGAACACAACATAGACACCAGTTAAGCATCAAAATTGTCACAAGATGGAGACTACTAGTAAAATTGAAGCGGATAAGGGAAAAGAAGAATCAATATTGAATACTACCAAAAAGTAAGCATGGAAATACAAAGGGAATGTCTAGCCATAAAAAACCCAATAAAAGCAAATAGAGTACCAAAACAAGTTCTGCAGCTAAAGCTGAAGAAAAAGAGTAGTGACCTGAAATGGAAGTGAAGGCAAGGGCTCAGAGTCCCGATAATGATCATCTCGGTTTTCACTTAAGTAAATTTGGGCATTCAGTCGTGTTCTTCCTTCTCGTGAATAAATGAAACTCAACACATACTGCCTGCAAAAATGATCCCTAAGTTTGTCAAAAGAATGCTGAAGATGTTTTCTCCACTCCTTCAATTCTACACTAGTATTGGGAACAACAGTCTCAGCATTTGCACTCTTTGGTTCATTCCTTTCATTTTGTTGCTTCCACATTGATATTACAGCATTTGGTAACAGTTCGTCTAAAATGGTAAATGCAACACCCACTACTGCAAGTTGTTCTGAGTCTGTCTCAGCTCTGAATGGCATAGCCTCTTTCAGCTCTGGAAGATTATCATCATCAGAAGGACCTGGCAGGGCTTTGATAAGAGCATCCATGTACTTATCAAATAGCTGAGAAATTCTGCTCAGTAAACTTCCTCCAAAATGCAGAACGGCCAAGGGTGTCAACTGTCCTAATATCTCCTGTAAATTGCACCATAGGTCCATGAATACAGCATTTACGTTTAAATTAATAATGGGCGAAGCAAAGTTCCATGCACGTTCAATCATAGGCACTTATCGCAGTGCTCACCGTTATACTTGCTTACAATCGGTCAAACTAAAACATGACAGCTGTAAATGCCAACACAGAGGGGGAGCCTAAATTATGTAGTAAAATTCAAGACAAGGAGCATAAATATGATGAATGAAGAGGCTCACACACATGCAGAACTCTAACACACAGTGGCAGCCCCTCTCTTCTATTATTCATAACAATAATCTTAAGATATACAACTCATAAAGGTTATGATAAAGATAACTGAGACTCTTAAATAATAATAAACTCTAGATAAAGATAATCTCCCAATGCATGAGGAATTTTACCTAGATAGGTACCTGAACAGATATGACCACCAAATCCAATAATTAATAAATACACACCACTACTCATCCTACACTAGTTGAGTTTGTGAGGGCAACAACACGAAGAAACACAATCTTAAAAATAATTCATTGCATCATTACTGTTATTTTCCAATTTTGTACAAAGTGGTTGAAAGAGAAGGGAGATGAATCCGCACAAATACATGTATTATTCATAAGGCATGCAAGAGACAAAATATTATATACACTTCCAGAATGTAACTTCTACAATTGGCACTTGTAAAGCATCAAAAGCTATAACCGCAATAACCATTCCTTATGCATCACGGAAGAACCAAAGTAAGCACTAGAGAACATGGCTAACAAGGAAGCTTTACTAAAACCTGAAACATTGTCATGATTTTTTTTATTTTTTATTTTTTTTCACGACACTAGGTCTGTAGCAGAGATTAATCTCCCTTGGAGCATGAAGGGTAAAGGCTAAACCCCTCCTAATTAGGTTTGCTCAACACATAGAGGTTGGAAATTGAAACCCCAACCATTTATTTAAGGAACAAGAGTCTTGACCACTCACGCTAACTTGAGTATGTCAAGACTCTATTAAATAATAAATACTCCTCCGGTCCTTAATATAAGACCCAATTCTTGAGTTGGTTTTGGTCCTATATATAAGACCCATTTCTCATATTTATTAATTTTCTCTAAATTACCCCTATAGATACTCCCTCAACTATAATCAAATAGAAGAGGGAGAGGAGGTATTAAGAAAGATGATTATGGTGTTTTAGGAAAAATGTGTCACTTTTCTTATAATTAACTAACTTACTTAACTTCCTTAATCTAATCAAATTAGTTAAATGGGTCTTATATTAAGGACCGGAGGAGTAATTCTTTCAGCAAATGACAAAAATACGTTTTTTGAGAACTTTAGATAATGCTCTGTTGAGATGACAATCACATCTATTGCAAGAGTCCTCCCCATAAAAGAAATAACAAGAGGAAAGGGGCCGAAGACAAAGGCTTTTACTGGTCCTACTACAATTTTCACAAATTCTTGCATGTAAAATAGTAAGGCTCAAGCATCACCTCAAACATGATATAAACTAAATGATTTTCTACTTAATTAGCTATATTATATGATGAAATTAACTTACCTCAGTTATGTACATAAAACGCATTCCACTATCAACAAGGATGCTACTAGATGATGTTACTATCGCAGACAATGAAGATGCGAATTGTGGTGACAATGGGAAGCACTCATCAGATTCTGTCAAGCCAAGAACTACTCTTCTAGCACGTCTAAAATTAGATTCTAAAACTTCTTCAACAGAAGGACGCAAAAGCACGAGCAATAACTTAGACATTTTCAGTCCCTGGGACTCCAACATTAAGCAATAGTTCAGACTAGCTTGAATGCCATTGCTTGCAGCACGGAAGGCAGAAACAGTCTCAGATGGGGGCGAGTTCTCCTTTACCAATCGTACGAAAAATTCAATTTCCCACTCTGCCCACTGAACAACCCTATTGGTATAAACAGGATTGTCTCCAAAAATTGAAGCAGATTCCTTTGTCGTCATAGAGATTACAGAAAAAACAAGCCTGGCTAATGTAGAAGAAAACGTCTCAGGACAGAGAGAACAAGAGGGAAGCAAGGCCTCTATCCTCTTTTGGAGGTGAGACCCATAAAATTTCAGCAGTAGCTGGTGTGCTAGAGGTCCTTTTCCAAGTCTGATTAAAGAAGACAAGGCCTTCTTCAGCTCACAGAAGCTAATGGAAGGCTGCTCAGCAATTGCAACCAGCTGGTCCTCAAGCGTTGCCTTTCTTTCTAAGAAAGCTGACTTGTACGAGGATACTTCATCTGATAAGTTCCCCGAGCCTTTTAGCTCTGGGGAACTCTTTTCTTCAGCATCCATTGCCTCCAGTGCTTCTTCCAACTTATGTTCAGCCAAGAGAACATCAATGTTCTCCAAAAATACTGTTTTGCGGTCATATCTTTCATTTGTTAAGGGCTCAAGAAGTTCAGATATTTCAGGTTCTTGCTGAATTTGATCAACATCATTGCTTGACCGGTTCCATTTTTCTAATTCATGGCAGACACCAGTCATCAAATCCTGCACAAGAATACCTTGAGCCGAAATATGCTTTCGCAGCTCAATCAATTCATGCTTTACTTCCACTGCCTCTTCAGATATCCTACAATGACCACAAAAAACAGAACAAGATTCAATAATATAGGATATTGAGAAATGTGGTTTTAAGATAATTCAGTTCTCTCTCTATAGTTCAGTTCTCATTGACCGCCCTCCCTCAAACTGATTTTCATACTAAAAGGAAAAAGTGGGTTTATGTTTTACCCACATATCAAGTCCACAGGGAATTTTTATGATGGATGCAAACTAAGGATACATATACAGAAGAGCATTCCTAAACTTTCTACTAACAGCTTAAGCGGTACAGGGGAATGCAGATTGTACTCAGTGCAAATTAATTCATCAGCAAAATTCTCATGTCAAGTACAGGCCCTTTTCCATCTCCATCACCCAGAGTAACCACAGGCTGTTAAGGGCCCCACACCAAACAAACTAGTGCTAATGGAAAGATTCCTCACTAGAAACCCCACTTCAGCTGCAGATTCCCTATCTTCCCTTTCACACACGTATGATTGAGCTTTTAGAATGGTTCTTTTTTGACAAAACTAAAACTGAAAAAAGGTAAAAGAAAAATAAATAATAAATAATAAAAAAAAACAGCTTGTAACTCATATTTTTATCAGGCTTCCGTATTACATCAACTTTCAACGTACTAAGCCAGCACCGTGATTCTTGCTAAGGAAAATAATTAGTACTTTAAATTTTGAAATTCATGATAAATATTGTGAAGAGTGAAAAGCTGATAAACCAGCATGCTGCACTATGGTTCTGTCAGAATCGAATCCCTAATTCCTAGCACTAGCCATTTGGATCAGATCTTTTAAATCTGTGAATTTCCTTTTCTAAATCACCTAGAATCACGGTCTCCAATCATGGGGATTCCCTATCATAAATTCTATTCAATACAATCAATTTCCAAATATACTGTAAGGAAATCTGACCCAATTTATGTACTATCTCTACAATGGAATAATATGAAAAACATTTCTGAATCATTCTTCCGATATGGTATCAGAGCAAAGCAGAAAAGAATGAACAGCAAAGAGTTTCCTCCTTTGTTTGGAACTCTACGATGTAATCAATCAAGCACGGGCTCAATTCCGATAGCCCTGATGACTACTTCTCCCTCATCCCATGCGTCGAGTACCTCGGCCGCTTTAGATTCATCATCCTCTGCCGCAACTGGCCCCTCCACTAGCTCCACAATGGTGCCAAAGCTCACCTCTCCAATTGAAAATCAACAAATGGTGGTTTCTCATAAGCTAAATGGGAGCAATTATCTCCAGTGGTAACAAAGCGTCCTAATGTCCTTGAGGGGCCGCCGGAAAGAGAAATACATTAATGGCCAGGCACAGCAACTGCTGCCAGATGACCCATCATTTGACACATGGTTCGCTGAAAATAACCAAGTCATGGCCTGGTTATGTAACTCAATGACACTGGAGATCAGTGAAGGGTACTTGCTCGCTAGGACAACAAAGGAGACATAGGATGCTGCCAAATGAACCTACTCCTTTGTTGACAACAAAAGAGCACTTTACTAACTAAAGAAACAACTTAGGGAGTTTAAGCAAGGTACAATAACCGTAACCCAGTATTATAGTACTCTCATGAGAATTTGGCAACAACTAGATCTGTTTGAGGTACACTCATGGAAATGAGTTGTAGATGCTCAATGCTACAGACAACTTATTGAAATTGAGATGCTACAGACAACTTATTGAATTGAGAGAACCTATGAATTTTTTGGGACTAACCGATACCTTTGAGGATGTTAGGGGCTGGATTATAGGCCTCAAGCCTCTCACTTCTCTGTTTGAAACATTTAACATGGTCAAATGTGAGGAAAGCAGGAAACAACTCACACAAATACCAGTTATACAGACCGAGGCTTCTGTACTAATCACAAAGGGGACCAACTCAACCGAACAGAAAAGAAAGACAGAAAAATGGTGTCATCACTGCAGCAAAAAGAGTCATACCAAGGACATTTGCTAGAGACTCCATGGAAAGCCACCTAACCTGAAGAACAAACGAAGAACAGAAAGGAAAGGCTACCATGCTGAGAAGAAAGAAGAGGAGGGAGAAAAATTGAGCCCATAAGAGCTCCAAATGCTGAGACGAATTCTGGAAAAACAAACCAGTCTCCCTACCACCAATTTAGTAAAATCAGGTAACTCTATAATTGCCCTTAATACTATGGTGACCAGTGATGATATTTGGATTGTTGATTCTGGAGCTTCAGACCACATGACTGGTAATAAATCCCTTTTTAAAACTCTTAAATACAACTCCAGTATGTGGTATTGGAACTATTGAACTATCTAAGTATCTCACATACATAATGTGCTATATGTGCTTGAACTAAAATGTAATCTGATTTTTGTAAGCAAACTGACTAAAAGTCAGCAATACCATGTCTTATTCAATGACACCGAATGTGTGTTTCAGGATCCAGTCTCGGGGCGGATGATTGGCAAGGCTAAGGAGTGGGATGGACTCTACTATTTAACCATGAACAATAGGGAAAAAGACAGGCAATGGTTAGCCACCACACTCAAACCAAAGACATCTTATTGTGGCACCATAGGTTAGGCCACCCTCCCTTCAGCTACATGAAATATTTGTTTCCACAACTTTTCAATAAAGACTCTTTAGATTTCCTAAGGTGTGATACATGTCAATTTGCAAAACAAACTAGAAGTACCTATCCAAAACAACCCTATAAGCCTATTGCTCCTTTCACTCTCATTCACAGTGACATTGGGGGCCTACAAAGGGTAAAAATTTCTCCTAGACACACTGGTTTGTTACCTTTATCGATGATCACATGCAAATGACTTGGGTTTTCCTGTTGAAAGAAAAATCTGAAGTTTTTGAAACTTTCAAAAGGTTTTTCATCTTTGTGAAAAATCAATTTCAAACCACAATTAAAGTTTTGCGCAGTGATAATGCAAAAGAATATATGAATAGGTCCTTCAAAAATTTTCTTGACCAACAAGGGGCACATCATCAAACTTCCTGCATTTACACCCCCCAGCAGAATGGAGTGGCAGAAAGAAAGAATAAACACTTGCTGGAAGTGACCCGCGCAATAGTGATTGAGAAAAATGTACCAAACCTTTTTGGGGAGAAGCAGTAATAACAACAACAAATCTCATAAATAGAGTACCCTCCAAAGTACTAAATTTAAAAACTCCTGTCCAGATATTACTTGAAAACTATCCAAATTCCCCTCTAATTAATAACCTACCACCTAAAGTTTTTAAGTGTGCAGTATTCATTTATAAAAATACAGGAAAACTCAAGTCAAGGGCCGAAAAGTGTACTTTTTTGGGATATTCTCCGACACAAAAAGGATATAAGTGCTATTCCCCAACCACTAAAAATGTTTACTTCACAAAAAATGCTGTCTTCTATGAGGAAGAAGCATATTACCCTCAATTACCCATTCGGGGGAGAATTGTACAGTCATAGAATGGCTAATTCAGGACACTCACTTCACACCTGAAACTGAAGTCACTCACACCTCAGAAACTCTGCAGAACAGACCTGAAACAGCAATCATTCCACCAGCAAACCCACTAAACTGACCTGAAACTACACTACTCACTCCAGAAAACCCACACGAGGAACCAGAAAACTCAACCAGCAATGAAATGACAGCAACAAGATCTAACACCAACCCTAACAACCTTGTAAACACTGAAAATCAAAAAACGGATTGACTCCAATACCAAGAACAACCCTAAAAACCAAGATGAAAGACAAGACTCTCCCGCTCCAAGGCAAGACCATGAATCTAACATAGAATTGGATCCCAAAGACTTGGGATGGCCAATTGCTCTAAGGGAGTAAGATCATGTAACCAACATCCTTGTATCATGTGGTAACCTTCATGTACCCAACATCCTATACAAGGATTTGCATCATGTGGTAACCTTCATGTACCCAACATCCTATACAAGGATTTGTATCATGTGGTAACCTTTCTACTAGAATGCAAAACTTTGGTGCTAAGTGCACAGGTGAAGATATCAGAAACCTCCAACAGGCCATGACCAATCCCAATTGGAGAAAGGCAGTGGAAGAAGAACTTAAAGCCCTAAAGGAGAACAGAACGTGGGACATCACAAAACTACCCCCAGGAAAGAGAGTGGTAGGTTGCAAATGGGCCTTCCTGCCAAAGTTCAATCTTGATGGCAGTCTCAACAAGTACAAAGCAAGGCTCGTAGTAAAGGCATACACTCAGACTTAAGGAATCAACTATGAGGAGACTTTTGGCCTAGTAGCCAAATTCAACACCCTCAAGGTTCTATTGTTCATAGCATCCAACTGGCCCCTACATCAACTAAACATAAAGAATGCTTTTCTCAATGGAGATTTAGAGGAGGAAGTTTACATGGAGATGCCCAACGATAGGAGGAACTGAAATCGCTATTAAAGTCTACAAGCTCAAAAAGTCACTATATGGACTAAAACAATCACCTAGGGCCTGGTTCGATAGATTTACAAAGGTCCTAAAGTGCCTCAGGTATCTCCAAGGGGAAGCAGACCAAACCCTATTTGTAAGACATAACAATAGGATGGTTACCATACTTATTGTTTATGTTGACGATATTGTAATCACAAGAAATGATGATACGACAATAAATCTACTAAAGAGGGTATTGGCTATAGATTTTCAAGTTAAAGACCTTGGGCAGATGAGTGGTAATTCCTAGGCATGGAAGTGGCAAGAACAAAGAAAGGGATTAATGTATACCAACAGAAGTATACACTTGACCTTCTCTATGAGACAAGAATGCTCGGATCAAAACCTAGTGAAACACCAATGGAAGCTACTTGCAACTTAGAGGTGAAACCAAACGGCACTCCAATTAACTCAGAAAGGCTGGTGGGAAAGTTAATTTACTTAACTCACACACGCCCTGACATAAGCTATGCAGTAGGAGTGGTAAGCCAATTCATGCACTAACCTTAAGAAGAACATATGGAAGCCGTGCTCAAAATCCCAAGTCATCTAAAACTTAATCCTAGAAAAGGAATCTTCTTTGAGAAAAATAGAAGGAGAGGCATAGAAATATACACAGATGCAGATCATGGGAGAGTAGTAGAGCATAGAAGGTCCACTACAGGATACTGCACATATGTGTGGAGGAACTTGGTAACATGGAGGAGCAAGAAGCAGTCCGTAGTATCTAGAAGTAGCGCTGAATCTGAGTTAAGAGTAGCTGCCCTAGGAATGTGTGAAGGAATCTGGATCACAAGGCTCCTTAAAGAGCTCAAAATACCCTATGAGGGACCTCTTTATCTTTAGTGTGACAACAAGGCAAGTATTGAAATGACAAGGAATCATGTCTACCATGATAGAACAAAGCATGTGGAAATAAACAGACATTTTATCAAAGAGAAAGTGGAAGCAGGCATCATAAATCTATCCAACATAAAGTCCTCCAACCAAATTGCAGACATGATGACTAAACCATTAGCGAGGGTACAATTTGAAGGGCTTCGAAGCAAGCTGGGAATGCTTGACATCTATTCTCCAGCTTGAGAGGAAGTGTCAAAATCGAATCCCTAATTCCTAGCACTAGCCATTTGGATCAGATCCCTTAAAGCTGTGTATTTCCTTTTCTAAATCACCTAGAATCACGGTCTCTAATCATGGGGATTCCCCATCATAAATTCTATTCAATACAATCAGATTTCCAAATATATTGTAAGGAAATCTGACCCTATTTATGTACTATCTCTACAATGGAATAATATGAAAAACATTTCTGAATCATTCTTCCGATAGGTTCTTACTCTGGATAATGATAGTTCTACATCAAAAATTTTCACTCGTATTCTAATTTCGTTGGGCAGACATTAAAGATGATGATTTATTCAATGGGTTTCCCATTCTTTCTATAGGAAATGCTGTGTCGTAAACTCAAAAAGTTTAAAAACTTTAACTATATGCATGCCTAATCCAATAAAGAAGATGAAATTGCTAGCTGCCATTTCTACTACAGAATGGATATTGCCTAGTTTGTCTTGTTTGTACATACAAAATGAAAGAAAATGATTTTATCTAGCAGAAAATTTAGACGTCATTACAATTTTCTGGCATACCTTAGGGTAACATCACCAAATTCAGTTGGCCAAAAAATGGTACATGATTATTAAGAAAGAATAGATGGAAGAGATTCAGAAATATTTAACGAAGCTGACATATATTACCTCAAGAAAGCCAGGAACTTTGAGTGCATATTGCCACATAAGTTCTCCACACCATCCTTCAAATCCAAGAGCTCACAGCAAAGCTTTCTAATCCCCTGCAGAAATGAAGTTTCATCACAATCTAAAATATAAATTCACCGTGCAATTTATAATGATTATGCAATTCTTGCCCTCCTTAGAAATGAACTCACCTAAAAATAATAAAAATAACTTAAAAAGAGATTGGCATCATAAGCCCTACAAGGTCAAGCAATTTGAAAGCATTAAAACACGTCAAGTTTTCAAAAGCACATCACAGGCATCTAATTTAACATGGAATAGATTTTCCATTGTGGTTTATAACAAAGACATTATAAAATTATGATTTCAATTCTTAATAAAAAAGTTTCCCTCCGCATAGATGCACAACGTTACAAAGATAGGGCAATTCTCAGATTGGTTGATTTATTTTATCACAGTATTAACCAAACTAGATGAAAATCGAAATATTTTTTCCCTCAATGGCCAGAACGATGAATTTTTATGACCATATACATCAGCTCTACATGCATAATTCATTGGAAGCCTAATTAAAAGCTCCAGTGCAACCCATTTTATTTACAATCATGTTGGACAACATTATCATTTGTGTCAAATCCAAAGTCAGGTTTAGCTGAGATAAAAAAGGCCTGGAGCAGGGCCATATAAACATAAGGCCCTGTTTGGGTATGGTTTGGGCAAAAAAAATTGCCAAACACTATGGAAAAAGCAGAAACCATGGTTTGGGGAGAAGCGAAATGGATATGCTTTTGGGGAGAAAATTGGAGAGTGTAAGGGTGGGTTTTGTGTATTCCAACGGATATGTGCTTTTTTCTTCTTCTTTTTTTTGGCCCAAACGGATATACCCTCAATTATTCATTTCTTGTCTTCATTCTCTTCCGCCTTTGGTCCTATAATATTGTTATTCATTCCCGTTTAAAGATCAGTGATTTACCTTCTCAAACCCTCCCAGGAACTAGCTACGATTTTATATTGAATTCGTACAACTTTGAATAATATTCATTTGTGCAATTATTTGAATGAGAAAGCTCACAGTGATTTTAAGATCATACTGTAAATCCAAACGAATTATCTTTATATTTCTTGATTAAAATATTATTATTTATATGGAGAGGGCTATTATAAATTTTGACCCAAAAAAATACACAAGTTTAATTTTAATTCATTATAGACAAGTATGGGTAATCTTGTCTCTTTGTTATTCCCATCTATTCATAGGTTCTTTGTAATCTAACCTCGGAGGTAGTCTGTTGTTACAAAAAATAGTTATGAAAAAATGTTATGGGATTTCATGTTTAAAATCTTTAAAGAAAATTAATTTTTTTCTGTTAGTGGAAAAAAAACCATTTTTCTATGGCCATATTTAATCTTATGTTTTATAAATATATATACATATATTAATTATTTATTAATTACATTTCTTATATATTATTAATTATGTTGGTAAAAAAATATATTATCAACAAATTTATTTCTTCACATTCAAATATATTATAAAATCCATCTTTTATGTAATTATAATATTAACTTATGCCCCTTTTAATAATTTGCACATATAAAAAGTGCTTCTCATAACAACTATCCAAACACTCTTACTTTATCAGAATCATTTTTCATAAAATCTATTCTTCACAAAATCTATTCTCCCAAGAATCTACTCTCCAGAAGCTATTTTCCAAACCATGGTTTGATTTTATCCAAACATCCCCTAAGTTTACAGCATAAATCTCAAGCCAAAGTAACATGTAGGGGGCAAGCAGCCCCCGGGGGGGCCACTGCCACAAAAAAAGAATGAAAAACAGGGGGAATATTATTTAGCTTTGTTTTGTCCCTCCATATGTTTAGATCTAGATCCATCTCTACTAAACATGAATACAGAAACTAAAATAAATGATTTATATACACAAAGCAAATTACTGAAATGTTGAAAGTGAATTGGACAAATCTTTCTCAAAGGATGTGCCATCAGAGATTGGAAGTAAAAGAGGATAAATCATTGTGGCAATGTGCAGTATTATGGTGCAGTTGGTTGTAGAAGAATGCTTGGATTTTAAGGGGTATTTCTTTGTCTTTGGAGCTCTTGTAGGAGGAGAGTATTCGTGTCCTCAATTTGGTGTTTCTGATCAGTTTTCCCTCCAAGGAGATCCCTATCTGATTGGATTTAGCCTCAAAACCAACCTATATCCTTACCTAACAGAAGGATAGGAAATTGTGAGGCAGTTTACGAAAGTTGGTTTAATCAGAAAGCCATGTGAATTGCATTGAAGCGTATTTTTCTTTCTGAGATGTCTTGGACATCTGCTAAAGATAAAGATCACAAGGGATTTTATTTCATAGAGTAGGGAATCTCATATGTATAGATAGCTTGAACTATGAAATCAGCGCTCTTACAAAGAGCTGGTAAGCATAGAAGGGATGCCAAAAGAAAGGGCTGCCTAGAGCTCAAGAAGGTCAAAAACACATCTTGAAGGAAGCCACTCAGGGTGGCTCATTTCTGATGCTGAAGTTTCAAAACAGTAAGCAAGATATGTCCTTTATTGGAAAAAAATCAAGACAGATGACCCTTAAGGCTTTGAGACACCCCAAAATCTTTCCAGATGAGTTCTTATCACATATCAGAGCATTCCACTACAATCCAGCCGCAATTGTACAGCCTTGGTATTGAAGATGGTATTGAAGTATTTGCCCATGGCTCGAATGTAGCACAAAGCCAATCTACATGGGCGCATGAAATGCAGGTGAGATGTCGAAGGTCTGGCCTGGTTCGTGTCATAATTTCCCAGCAAATATACCAAAACAAAAAATATTGGAAATTTTCCATACTGGGGAAGAGACAACAATGCTCTCGTCCAAACCACAAAACATCAAAGGCGTTATTCAAATAGATAACATTAAATCAGACACGATCAGTAATCAATCTCAATGGGAGAACCGGAGTCAACCACTTTCTTAAAAAGCAGTACAGGAAAGTAAATTTGAGAGGTAGCCAAAATCCCCGTCAGTTAGCAGACAAAGTGAACAGCGACAAATCAAGCATAACAACCCAAAATCCCAATTTTTATGTCGAATATTGAGTTCATTGTTCTCGGGAACTAACATTTAGCTAATGCACTTACAAAATGAAGGGTTGGAGATCAATATTGGAGAAGTTAGAAGAAGAGCGAACCTTTTCAGTGTGGGACTGGTAGAGGGAGTCAACCTTGCTCTGCGGGATTATGCCTTCAATGGAAGGAAAGTCATCTTCTTCCTCGCTACTCTCCATTACTGTGTTTTCCTTTTTCTCAGATCTTTACGATACGATGACCTCGTTTCTGGGTCAGTGAGCACGAGGCAGAGCAGAGCAAGACCAAGGCCGGTGATGATGCCTCAGAAGTCATAGCGCCCGTTTGGATTGTAGCAAATGTCTAGGGCTGCTTTTTAAAAACAAATTTTTTTAAGTATTTATCTCGTATACTCATAAAATTATTTTTAAAATTATAGTTTAGTTTTTATTCAAATATCTTTTTAGTTTTTAAAAAAATTAGATTAGGTAAAAGTTAAATTGAGCAACACAATTTATGTTGACAATATAGTGAATCAATGTTTGAATTTTTATTGGAGGAGGTATCCACATTTAGTGCGTGATAGTATCTCAAACAAGATTACTTTCAATAGGAAGATATCTATACCTATAAAAAGAATGTGATTTATGTTTGAATTGACTTTTATAAATAAGTTAGTTTTTGCAAATAAGTTGTTTGAATTATGATTCAATAAATAATTTTAGTTCATAAAATTATCAAAATAGGTATGACTTTTATTAAATAATAAAAAATAAAAAAATTATCAATTTACATTATATAATAATTTTAAACTATTTATAAGCTCCTCCTGATCTTAGCTCCAAATTTAGGAGGAGTGTGATCTATTTTATTAATTTCAATTTAAATGTATATGCTCCTGCTAATCTCGTAATTTTTTTTATCTTTTTTATCATTTATTATAAAGCTATATTTGAAAATAAAAGTATATTTCTAAATTATTTATTATTTTCAACTAATTTTAATTGATTTTTTGTTATCTGTAAATTAATTATTTGATACTTATGATAAAAACCAGAAAAAAAAATAGTAAATTTTTTAATTGTTCCTCTCTTCATATTTCAAAAACCAAAAGTCATAAGTCATAAGCAGCTAATTTCTAGGTATAGCTTATAGTAGTTTTTCATATTACTCCCATCATAGCCCAAACACCATAATTTTATGGATCGCACATTTTGTTATACAACTAAAAAACTCTCCCGTGCATTACATGAGTTGTGAATTATGAATAATTTTGTCATAGTTTCACAATGCACACAAAATTACAAGACATATTTTGAAACAAATATAACAACAAACAACAACCTACAAAAAGTATATCTCATTATATATATAACTGCAAACCTTGAGTACCACCTTCCTAAGATCAACCGCTGAACAATGTACGAGTTCAGATGCATAATGGTTGAAGAACAGTATGGAACCCTTTGCAGTAAAATCAAAAACTATGTAATGAAGCCTGAACCTTTTCAAATAAAGGTTCAACTGTTAACATGAAGTGCTATGAAAACTCATAGTTAGAGAATGTTGACATTAGTTGAAACTTACTTGGGTTCAGTCATTAGCACTTCCCTATGATAAGAATTACATTTCAACTTATCACCCTCATATGCTGGTTTTCTATCGCATGGACATCCATCATAGTACCAACCATAAGATGTCTCAAAGTTTTTAGATGGTTACTTTGGTAACAACTTTTGATGCCTAATAAATTACATGAAAATAAAAGTTAGTAATTCAAACATTCAAACATTTAAAAAGTAATTACTATGACAAAAAGCTAATGAAATGAAAAAACTGGCCTCTGTTAATCTAGAAATTTCACCCAATGGAATTCTAATAGGGAAAGTTAAGAGAGAGTCACTGGTAATCTCAAGCGATATAATAGAGGAGATTTGCAAGAAAGCCTGATTTGCTCTAGACATATCATTGAGGCTATGAAAGGAAGCTAAGATTTAAGTTTGGGAACACCATGATACACACACACACTTACAAGACAAATGCTTGATTAATATAAAACAACGATAAGTTTTTACCTGTCAAAGAAACTCCTGACCTTTGGAAAATTTGGATTGAAATAAACTCTTGTCACATAAAAGACATTAGATATGTGTCCATAACCTTGAACCAAAATTGAAATTGAAGTGTAAGTCTCATAAAAAAAAACATGAATAAGTGAGATACTACTAACAATGTACAATACTTTTTTCTTTGCAATCTTAGCAAACCGTATGACAACTATGGTGGGAACTTCTAAATCATCTGTCGTGGCCTCAAATGCCTTTTTTGCAACCTCTCCAAAAAGAGATACGTTTACTCAGATTTCACTGCAAATAAAAAATAATAAGATAAGAATATGTCAAATTGACATCCAATCATCTATTTTTATCCTCACTTGTTAGAGGTCCTAGATAAGAAAAAGAAGTATGTTACTTTTTATTAGTAATGGTGAGAGCCAATTTCTTCATTGTTCTAGACTCATTTTTATGATCAACCAAGTTCCTAAATGCTTGCAAAAATCCAATAATATCTGCATGAACTTGTTGAATCGGTAAGAAGAAATTGAAATAGATATAATGTCACTCAAAACATAAACGTGCATTGGATACAATCAACGAAAACAATATAGGAAAGGAATGCTAATCAACTAATTTATTGTTTTTGGCATTGTTGTTGGCAATGTCCTTGATTGGAACAAAGTTAAATGCATATAGGGGGATTGGCAAATCATGCTCTTGAAAAAATGTCATTACATGAAACATAATTTTGCAAAGATGGTCACAAGTTTTGTAACTGTCATCATCATTGTCCACGATTTCGAAGTTTTCAAATTGATAAACCCTACCCTGTACTAAATCTTTGACATATCTTGGTATATGTCCTTTATGAGCAACCGAAGCTTCAATCCTATCACCCTGGTTGCATAGAATACAATGAAATGAGTTCATTGCATTTTTTTTAATGAACAAAACAATATTATTAATTACTAACCTTTTCATTGGATAAAATCATACTAACTTTCTAGACATCAAAGGGTGGAGACTTCTTAGCGACTGTCCACTGTCTTAGCACTCTAACAATGATGCACCATGTTTCTTTGCTACAATCTACGTCCTTGATCAGATTGTGAGAGAAGTTTACTACTTACTTTGACATCGAACTATGAAACTGTGCGAGGACAGATTAATTGAGAGAAATTCAGCAAATAACATGAAAAGAATGGGTTAATTATGGAGAGCGTTGTAAATAAAGTGAAAGAAATGGTGGGGAGCGTTGCCCTTTTTATCATGTATAGTCTTCACAATGGAAATTAATTAGTCAAAAGAATGACGTAATTAATATCATGCACGCCAAAGTGATCAATGGGTTAATTAGAGAAATTTATTTGAAAATCATATGAGAATCAATTTACTTCATTACCTTGATTTTAATTTAAAATTTTCCTTAGTGTTCTCTAATCCATACAGTTTGAATGGAAATAGGGATTCTAATTTCTCAATTTGATTGTCCAATTGAATTCTCATTTGATTATAATTATAATGCACCTTATTTAATTTAATATGTACAAATCTCGTATGATTGAATATTTTTGGATGGACATTGAAATCATCATTTAATTTAAGTCAATTATTAGGACGAGTGCCATCATTCCTTATTGAATTAATTTATAATCAAGCTGTTCTTATTATCAACAAAAGATAATTTTTTTGAAAAGACGTGTTATTTTTCAAATGTTATTTTGAATGTTATTATTATAACTAATATAGTTTTCAAAATCCATTTTCAATCTAATATAATTAATATATGCCATAAAAGATATTATTGTATTAATATCCCAATCAATAAATTCAGAAATCCATTTGAAACACAATAATTTCATTGTTTTGAATTTGATTGGTTAATTCTCTAATTAATAATTTCTTATTAATGCATTTAAATAACACCTTTTTCATAATAATATATTTTGAATTGTAATATGATTTTATTAATAATACACCAAGTAAAATACATTGATTGTGAGATCTGACCCGACCCGACTGAATATCATCTGGGTATTACAAGATTTCTAGTATATAGTTGATCGCACATTTAGGATGTCTAGGCATCATCACAGATAGACCTAGAATCATTTTAATTTTGGATTGCGAAAACTCCAAAGAGAAGAAATTATCATTGTCCAATCAGTAAGCTAAAAATGACAAAGAAGTAAATGGTGTATGATCTGGTATTTTGCAAATATAATTAAATGACCAAAATGCCCTTATATTAGATTTGGAGAAAAAAAACTATCCAACTTGTCAATGTCAGTACTTTTCTTTTTATTTTTAGTTGGAAGAGAGGGCTCTAACCCAAGACTCAACACTATCATATACCATCGAGATTCAAAACTTCCAAAACTGCTACAATATCTTCACATACAATTCTTTCTCTTTCCACTAGCTGTATAATATGTAGTGGGACATCTTTCACGTGGCTCCATCTCCCTTGTTTCTCAAAGCTGAACTTAGCCATTCTATCAACACTTTCGTTTGCCTTCCGCCGAGCCTAACTCTCCATTCTCGTGACAAGAGTTTCAAAATACTTTCTATCAAGCAATTTGAGTACCCCTTCTTTACTTCTTTCCCTTTCAATTTCCTTCCTAATTCCTCCAAATCCACCTCAAGCACTAAATTTTTAATTCCCAAATCCCATGCTATATCTAAACTTTTCTTCGCACCCCATGCTTCAGCATCCAAGGCATCACAAAATCTACTTGCTCTGCAAAACCACTGATCCATCTTCCTTCATCATCTCGAAGCACTCCTCCACACCCTAAGAAGCCTAGGTTACCCCTACCATCGTAGTTGGCCTTTACCCAACCCTTCTTTGGCTTCCTCCATTGGTAAAGTCCTTCTTCTTGTAAAGCTACTGTCTTACTAATATCTTATCTTTATGAGCTTGCTTAATTTCTGCAGCAAATTTCTACTCAACACAGGAGCGTGAATCAGAGGGATCAGCCTTGAATAGTCTTGCATTCCTTTGTTTCCAAATAGTCCAACAAGTCACACTAAAAATCACACGCCATGGTATGGATCTAAATCGTTCTGTTTGTCTGGAGCCACTGCTGTATAATTTCACATTCTAAAAGATTCAAACTTGCCAAGTCCCTTCTGAAATTCTTATCTAACCAACCCAAACCATCCCAGACACTACTTGCAAAACTGCATTCTTTAAGCACATGAAAAGTTGTTTCTCTAGCACCACAAACGTCACATATACTGCTTGCCCCCTAGCATCTGTTTCTTAAATCTCCTGTATAAAGGCGGTCTTGAGCTACTAACCAGAAGAACAAGCGGATTTTCTCTGGTCCTTTCCACTTCCAAACTAGGTCCCAAATCTTTTCACCCCTTTCCACCTTATCTCTCCTAATTAATTTGCACCCACTTCTAACTAAGTGCAATCCATCCCCTTTCCCTTTCCATAACCACCTACCTCTCCCTTCTCTATGAGGGGGGACACAAGCCTTGATTTTTCCTTGTATCTGAGTAGGTAAAAAAGGTCCTATCTTCATCCAATCCCATTCACCTAATGCTGTAACAACATCTAAGACTTGCCAATTCAGAGATCCTTCATTAACATCAACACTCTTCTCATTCCATAAGACAAGTTCCTATTCCACCCACTCATCCTTCTAAAAGATTGTGGAGCAACCATCCACAACATCTCTCCATAAGTTTCCATTTAAGAGTGATCAAACCTCAGCAAGGTCTTTCTAGAGGGGGGAGGCATTCTTATGAACAGGAAAATCCGCATCTAATTCCCTGCCCTTATTGTATTTATGGAGTAAAACATCCCTCCACAATCCTTGAGTATTCACTTTTAATTTCTAAGCCAATTTCAAGAAGTAAGCACGATTCATATCTTGCAAATTTAAAACCCTCAAGCCTCCACAATCTCATGGTTTCTGAACTTGCTCCCAACTTACTAGGTGTAATTTCCTTGTGTCATAGTCATGACCCCAGATAAAATTCCTCTGAATTCTCTCAATCTCATCTAGGAGAGCCTTAGGCAACAAATTCACCATCATAGGGTAAATGGGGAGGGCTCCCAATACAGATGTAGCTAGGGTAGTGCAACCTGCCATAGAAAGACAGTTAATGTTCCATCCAGCTAATCTTCTCTTAACTCTGTCAACTATAAACCTAGAGCTTTTCCCTTTCCCTTAGCCATAAGACAAAGGAATCCCAAGATACATACCCAAGTCACATTCTTCTTTAAACCCGAACATTAAGACTAAGTTTTTCCTAATTCCACTACCCACGTTCCTAAAAAAGAACGTAGCCGTTTTAGTGACATTAACCTTTTGACCTGAAAAGGAACATAATCTATTCAAACTATCCAGGGTCACCTTCATCTGAGCTTCAATTGCTTCACTAAAGACAATTAGATCATCTGTAAACATAAGGTGGGTAACATCAGGACTACTCCTTCCAATTTTAATAGTTTTCCAAGCACCCTTTCTCCACTCATCCTGAATGATATGAGAAGGTTTCTTCATGGTTAGGACAAAAATGTAAGGGGATAGGAGATCCCTTTTTCTAATACCTCTTGTAGGGAAGAAACCGTCAGTTTTATAGCCATTCCATAAGATTTGAGTTGACACTGAAGTAATAAACCTCTTAATAAGGTCTCTAAACTCCTCCTTTAAATTCATCTCCTTCAATACATCCTCTATAAATTTCCATATCAATCTATCATAAGCCTTTTCTAAGTCAATTTTAATAGCAAAAAAACCTCTTTTCCCCCTCATCTTCTTCATGGGCTAGATAATTTCTTGAGCCACAATTATATTATCTTGAATATAACGGCCTGGAACAAAGCTTACTTGATTAGGTGCTACAACTTTCTTCAAACTATTCTTTAATCTACTAGCTAATATTTTGGTCACATACTTATACAAGGCATTACATAGGGCAATAGGCCTCATCTGCTTTAAGTTTCTGGTCTGTCTACCTTAGGAATAAGTGCAACAAGAGTTTTGTTAATATTCTTCAAATCCTCCTCATCATTCCAAAGTCATTTAACATAAAAGTAAACATCATTCCCTATCATACTCCATTCTATTTAGAAAAAAAAGAGAGCTAGAAAACCATTCTCTTTAGGAGCTTTAAAAGCTCCTATAGAAAACATAGCTTGATGTACCTCTTCCTCAGAAACATTTCTAGCTATTATGCCTAAATCTACCTCATCTAGACTAGGAAAGGTGGTTGTTGTTTCCAAGCTTTGCTCTAAATCAACTCTTCCTTCTTCCCTGAATAGTGTGGTGAAAAAGTCTCTAGCCATTCCCTGCAATAATAACTCATCCTCCACCTATTCTCTATTCTCACCCTTCAACATAGCAACCTTATTTCTCCTTCTTCTCACAAGAGTAGGATGTGATAGAATTTAGTATTTCTATCCCCATCTATAATCCACTCTCCTCTAGACTTTTGATACCAATGAATCTCTTCTTGCTTCAACACATCCTCCAATTCCTTCTGTAATTTCTTTTCCAAGTTCACAAGCGACCGCTAAGGTCTAACCATACTACTGATTTTATTCTGAATTCCATCAATCCAAGCTAAAATCTATCTTTTCTTCTTCTGAATGTTTCTAAAGACTTCTACATTTCACAACTTCAACTTCTATTGCAACTCCATCAGGTTCTGGCAAATAGACACCTTATTACTCCAATTTTCTTCAACAAAAGGTTTGAAATCATCATGGAGCATCCACGCAACCTCAAATAAAAAAGGTCGCTACCCCGATCTTTTAGTTTCCTCCTTTAAACAAAGAAGCAAAGGGTTATGGTCAAAGCAGTCCAATCTAGTAAGGACTTTAACCACTACCTCCTTGTATCTACATCTCCATATATCATTGCAAACCCCATGGCCTAGTTTTTCAAAGACTCTTTCATATCCTGGTACAGCAAGGCCCTTTCAAGTATACTTATGTCCCCAGCCACCAATTTCAAACATATTACAATTATTAATTCTTTCATTAAAAACATCACATCTCTTACTATTAATTGGTGCACCTCCCCTCTTCTCTTCATCTCCCCTTATGTCATTCAAGTCACCAATAATAGCCCACAATCCTCCATTCACTTTAGCAATTTCCACCATCCTGTCCTAGAATAGCCTCTTTTCCTTATCTCTCGGACTAACATAAGCTATGGTGATTTTCCAACTCTCTTCACCATTAAAGCTCACATCTAAGTAGACAAACCGAAGGTCTTATTTTATAAACACTACTGACACCTTCTCGTCACTCCAAGCCACCCATATACCTCCTAAGAAGCCAATTCCAGAGACCACAATCCACTTTTAAAAGCTTAATTTCTTAAAAAGACCTTTAGCACACGGATGGTTAACTCTTGTCTCTGGTAATCCAATTAAATCAAGTTTTTTGTTATCGACAATCATCTTTAAACTTTTACTAAAAGATGCACTTCTAGCACCCCTACAATTCTAGACTAAAATAGTTTGATCCATAAAACAATTCATAATAGAAGATTAGACATCAATCAAGGTTCATAACAGCTCCCTTAACCATTTGGCTAGGCCTCTTAACATTAGTATCTTCACCCATTATCGGTTGGTCTATACCCTCTTCTATGTTTTTGTCAGGGGGCCTTCTAGTATTAGTACCCCTTAATAAGTTGATTTCTTGAGCCACTTCGGGGGTTTCATAAACAACATTTGTATCTATCTCACCCAAGACTTCTCTCCCTTCCATCACAATATTATGTTAGTATCTGTTTGTACAATACTTACTTCCTCCTCTCCTCTGCTTCTAGCCCGCCTCTTTTGTTTAGTCAATCTCTGGGTCAAAGTATGATCCCTAACTAGTCTTTCATTAGGCTTCTTAGTTAAAGCTTCCCTCATTACAATTTCATGTGACACTTCTTTAGATATTACTGCTTTCGCCTTCCTCTTAACCCATTCTTTAACTGAAATAGTTCCTTGTATTTGTGTCGCTTCCTTTTTACCTACATTTTCTAACTCATTTCCTTCTTCTTCCAAGCCTTTAAGTCTTGAAAATCTCGAGCCCCTAACATCTTGTTGAGGAGCATTTCTCCCATTTTCACCTCTATTTCTTCTAGTTCTTCTGTTACCTTTTACAGTCATCCACTCTCTATATAACTTCTCTTCCTTCATTTGCTCTCCACCTTCCTCCCTTCCATGAGTCTCCCCTTGAGCTTCATGACACTCCTTCATTGTATGTCCATACCGTCCACATGTGAAGCACAAAGCATGAAGACCTTCATAGACAACCGATGTTTCTTTTCCATTAAGAATATAGGCAGGAAGGAGGGGTTTACTAAGATCTACTTGAACATCCACTCTAGCATAACCCTCTTAGCCCTTAGGGAAGTCAACATATCTACTTTCACAATGCTTCCAACTTTTTTCCCCATGGTTTCCAAGATCTCTTCTTCATAATATTCAAGTGGCAAATATGGAAATCTAACCCAAACCAATACATCTTTTATAGCCTCAGATGCAGGTTCAAAATTAGGTCTCCACTTCCTTATAGTAACATAAAAATCTGATATCATCCATGGACCTCCTAAGTGTAACATCCAGACTTTTGGGCCTAGAAGCATCAAAAGTAGCCTGAATTGGATAGGCTACCAGACCCTTTTTGAGCAGAAGTCTCAAAGATGAGAAAGGAAGTCAAAGCAGTTTCAGTGACTAAACTGCAAAGTAGAAGTTTTTCAAGGGTTCAAGTGTAATCAAGTTAGAGGCTCTAGTAAAGTCTCGAAGGCCCAGAGAGAGAAAAAAGACTAGATACAGGCCAAAGGTTAAGCTAGAAGCCTCAAAGAGAGGATTATATGAAACTAAGTCCAAGAAGGGACTAAACTGTAAATTCAGAAAGTTATGACCAACAGGGGTAAAAATGGAAGAGTACGCAAAGAATTCCAAGAAAATCCTAGAAAATAAAAAATAATATTCTAAGGCTCTTCTGTGAAGAGAAAAGATGAAAATACCCTGAGGCAGCTTCAACGGAATTTATGAGGTTATTACCGGTAAAAAGTATACCATGTGAGGTAATTATTTAAAATAGCAAGAGACCTCAAAAATGTATACAAAAATGAAGTTAAATGGTTGAAAGGTTGTACTAATTTATAAAATTAGTCTTGCAACCAAAAGGCCAGTGGAGTGGCTTTAATAAATTAAAGAGCCGGTTTTGCCGATAAAAGGGCATTTTGGTAAATAAATTTTTATGCAAGGTTTAAAGAAAGTGTTATGGCCTAAGAAAATTCATAGATATTCTCTAGAATTAAAGGGAATTTATAAAGCAGACAGAACAATTTTCTAAGCTCCGGAAGGCCATAAAGGAAGCCGGAGAAACGTGGGCCAAGTAAATTAGGAGGAATTAAGTTTGATCCAACGGCTAGGATCTAATCTCCCATCTCCTTCACCACTTTTATGACACTTGGCATCTTCTAGAAGGTTGAGGTAAGCATGATGCAAGAAGATGATGTAAGGATGATGTAAAAGTCAACTTGAAGTTCCAAAATTGCCCTTACCTTTTCTATTAGCCACCAAGGGTATTTTGGTCCATTCAAGCCAAAATTTTGGCTATAAATAGGCATTCCCTCCCCTTCATTTTCAGCCAAGCAAGGATCTATAGGGGAAACTCTGCCACTCTTGCATCTAGAGAGAGAAAGAGCTGTTTCTAGTGAGAGAAAGTCCAGTTCAAGCTTCAAGATCAAGGTATGTGGTGGCTGTAGCATCTGATTTGATACCTATTTCGAATTAGTTACTGTTCATATCTGATTCTGAAATTTTGCATGCTTAAATTATATTCTGTGAGCTTTAAATCCATGGGTAAAACACTCTATTTGGATATGTGTACGATTTATGGTGATTTTTCAAAGTTAGAGATTGAAATCTGGAAACAGTGTTGAACTTTTAGAAGAGTGTCAAGTTCCGTACAATTTCGGTGCTTTTCAGCGTAGAATTGGTTCCTGAAACTATTTTTAGTTCAAAATTAACTTAATTATCTTTCAGTGAGACTTGGAAGCACTCAATTTTGATTTTTCTAGAATTAATTATGAATTTTCAAAGTTGAACAAAAATTCTGGAGATTCTGCATGAACAGTACCTGCGAATCAAAATTTCCAGATTTGGTATTCTTGAATCTAAGGCCATCTAAAGTGGTCCTAATTGACAAGAAATGGATCATAAGGATAGGAAATGATGAGATTTATATTAGAAAAGCTAGAAAGAAAACCCTAAGACTAAGAGAAAGGGTTGAGGTTCAAGAGAGCTAGCTTTGAACTTTATGTAATCTAGTGGTCCTAATAGATTGTATGATCATTATGACTATGTTTAGGACCTTTGGAACATCCAAGAGGATGTTTGATGATGTTGACCAAAAGCTAACATGGTTGGAAAGTCAAGGGAGTCAAAGGAAAAGTAAGAGGAAGGCTTGAGGTGCAAGGTAGTGAACTTACCTATTGTCATTGCTTGATGTGGTATGCTTGTGTGTTGCCGTGTACATGTTATTGAATGTTATTGTGACATGTTTTAGCTGCTGTAATTGCTATTCATGATGATTAGATTATGTCTCCATGGCCATGCATCAAAAAGTTAGCTTTGAGCATGCTAGTATGTTACTAATTAACAAGAGAATAAACAAGTTGTGTGTAGTGCATGAGCATCCATTTAACATGATTAATATAGTATTGTTTGCTACTGAGATTCCCCCGAATCTCACCCCCTCCCTAACCAACCATTTAGGTCAATCAATGGTGGGCACTAATGGCATGAGAAGCAAGGAGAAGAAGTGGAGAGTTATTGATGCTAATGATTGATATTATTATTCAATGTATAATTCTCCTATGTTATGACTTATGTTGTGAATGCCATGTATTTAATTATAAAGCTTATGGCATGTATAGGAATGTATGAGCATGAATGGGAAAAAGTAAGCCCAAGTTAGGTATGCCAAAGAAATAAAAAGAATTAAAGTAAAGAGATGTTAAGGGATAAAATGTAGGTCATGGAGCAGTTAGTTTTGAGCTTTATTTTGGCCTATCATATGAATGAGTTAAGCTACGAAATTTGGTATACTTATATTTCACATCCCAAGCTTTAAAATGGGTGGTGAATCACCTCATTTGGATGTGTATACAAAAAGATATGGATTTTCAAAGTTAAGGCGGAGAATCTGGAAAGTCCAGATTTTACCAAACGAATAGTAATCTTAATCCAATAAACTGTACGTTTTCAGTGAGGGTGAGTTCAGTTGAATATTTTTCCCTTAAAGAGCATTGAAAGTGCTTTCTGTAGAATTTTGGAACACTTCCATACGATTTTTCTAGAATTAGTTATGATTTTTCAAAGTTGGACCTGTAATCTGAAAACTGGACAGTGAACTGTAATTTTCCGAAAATTAATGTCTAAATTGAAATTTTTAAGTGTAAGACCATCCAACATGGTCTGGCATGGTTCTAAATGAATGCTAAGGTACTATATAAGTAAGATGTGACACTAAGACAGCCAACTCATAGTCTTCAACAACAGAAAAGTTGACAATGAAAAAATCATTAGAGAGGTCAATCACCTCAATAGATCTAGTTTTCGCCCACATCTTTTGGAGCCTCTCATTCATCATTCTCAGATTGAATCTTCCACCAAGAACCTTAATGATCAGGCTTAACTGATAATGTTTACGTATTTATGTAAAGCCCTCTCAGTAAAAACAAATTTAGGAATCTCAATTTTGCCTTTATGATGCTTAATAACCTTGATTTCAGATCTGATTGATTCCAGATCCTCTTCTTCTTCTTGCAGATTCTCGTTTGATTCACTCCTCTACAAAAGAGCACCATGAAGAATCTCTTTGAAGGATCTACGTTCACCTTTCCTGCTGCCCAAAACAACTATGCCTTCACTGCTTTTAATTTTTTTCATATCTCTTTGCAGTAGATCATCTTCTTCCACTGTTTGGCGGTCCCCCTCCCCAATCTTTGGAAAATTTGTTGGCGAGAGCAAAGAATGGCTCATGACCTTTTTTTTCCAAAAAAAAAAAAATAATACTAGTATATTTCTTGTTATTGGTTGTTCAACACTTGTCATTATCAGTTTACAACTTGTTAATAAATAACTTATCATTGTCAATATTTTTATTGTCATTTGTTGTTTAATATTTATTTCAAAACTTATTAATAAACTTTTTAATATGAGGACATTTAAGTCATTTAATTATATTTGCAAAATAGTATATTGTCACTACTTCTTTCTCTATTATTTTTAACTTTTTGATATTTGATTTGGAATATCATATTTTTTTAGTTTTTTTATTTGTCATTTTCTTTTAGATTTTGAGTTGTGATATTTATACAATGTTTGATATGAGGTTTTTAGAGGGGAGGGGAGGGAAGTGGCTCCCCTCCCCTCTTTTGGCTGGACTATTTTTTAATAAAAAAAAGAGAGTTGCTCCCCTTGTCTTGTTTGGCTGGAACAATTTTTAAGGAGGGGAGGGGTTCCCATTCTCTCCTTTCCTCCTCTTGGCCTCCCCTCTAAAAGTGGGGTTCTTCGGAGGGATAATTAGAGAGAAAATATTTAATTTCAGAAGTAACCTTAGTCAAATAACATAATTTCTCCTTTATCCTCTCTTTACCCCTTTCATTCTACACTTCTCTCTCAATCTTATAATTTTAATAAATTTAATATACTCAACTTCATTCTCCTCTTATATTCAACAATTCTACTAGAAAAATCAAACTACTTAAAATTTTGCTAAAAACATATGAAATGATAAAAATCATTGTGATAGAAAAAGAAACGATAAAGAATTATAATATTTTTGAGAAAGTCAATATAGAGTAATATTAAGTTAAGCTAGATAATAAGCATCTTTTAATCTTTTAATTAGTTAAAAATTAAAAAATAAGGAAATGAAAGATAAAAAATGGTAAAAATGTAATTTTTCTTTTAAACCCAGTAGAATTAGCAAATAACATTATGGAAAAAAATTGGACTTTAATTGTTTTGTTTTGTTTTTCTTAATGAGTTGTGCTTGTGGCAAAAGCACAAGCTAGTGTGTGTTTTTTTTTTTTAAAGTTCATAAATTACCTCATACGTATTGATAAAATAAAAAAAATAATTTAAATTTTTGAATAGCTCCTATCCTTTTTCCTCTTGTGTCAAATAAGGTATCATTAAAATGCCTCCTCTTTCTTTCCCTTCAATCAATCCAAACGAAGAATTATTAAAATTCCTCCTCTCTCCTCTCCTTCCTTCCCTTCCCCTCCATATCTCTCCTCCCTTCACTTGCCCTCCCTTTCCCTCTATTGAAATCCCTTCTTTCCCTTCCCTCTATCAAGCCAAACATAGCGTTTGCCATATTTAGGAAGGAATTTTTACATAATAGTACACAATGTTTCTTACACTCCTACTAATCTTCAAGAAGGAGAAATTAAATACATTTGATTGAATGATCCAAATTCCAAGTTCAACACCCCCAAACATTAAAATAAAAATTATAAGGATGAAAGGGTTTGTAATGAGCGGAAGAAATTTTCTTTTAAAATGAAAAAGAAAACTTGAAAATTTGAATTAATTACTAATTGTTATGAGAATAAGAAAAGTATAAAGATGGAGATGGGGGAGATGGAGAAAATAAAAGGAAATTGGTAGAGAAAATAAGGAGAAATTTTCATCTACTTCATTATTTCAAATATGTGTACATCATCTCCTATTTATAGAATCCCAACATTAAAGACTAATCTAAAAAGTTACAAATACATAAAGAAGGAAATTAAGCAACATAATTGTACAATTGGAGGTTATAGGGAATAAATACTAGAAACTCTTCAATTTAGGAGTTATAAGGTATAATGTCATTAACTATGAGATGAAATCTTAAGAGGCTATAAACTTATGAACATCCACACAACATAATATTTATATCACTCTCCCCTGGACGTTCATAAACAAATATTTTATCTCATTAAAACTAGGAAAAACTGAGTGGGACAAAAATCTAGTTAATGAAAAAGAGTACATAATATATATTAAAATTGCCTCGTCAAAAACCTTAACAAGAAGTGTTAAAGTTAATATTGCAATATTCACTCTATGATAATATTAATATTGCATGTTGTTATTTATTGTTAAGTTCTTGCAAGTACATAAGGGAATAATAAAATTTATATTTGATGTTGTAGTTTTATGAAACTATTATACAAGATTATTGTGTTCAAACCAATTGAACATTTAGATACAAGATATATCCTAATGATTTTCATAATAACTTTTTTGTTATTGTTTTCACAATCTATAAGACTGGTGGAACGTATATTGATAACTCAACATATCATGAAAATATGTTGCAAAAATATATTTAAAACTTCCATATGATGACAATACATTATGTTTGGGTCGATTAAAAAAAAGATTATATGAAAAGTATTAGAAATAATCCACTTAAAAAAAAGTGATGTTGTTACCAAGAAGCGTAAAAGTGACATTATCACTAGGGCAAGAAAGAATATGCTGTCCTCTTTTCTTTAACTAAGATTTTTTCCAACTAATCAAAATCAACATCAACTATTTATAATAAATTTTCTCATAAAATTAAATAACTTTCCATTCTCTCAATTCAAATGTGACATAAATATATGATTTTTATTTTTCTCACAAATGGTATAAAAAGACTAATTTAATTTAAATACATAAAATCAATGTTCATCATTTCAGAAAATTAAGAATTAACATATCTCTTAACGTTAGAATAGAGAAATATAAATATCCAATTTTCTTTTATGTTATTTCAAAATATTCAAAGCTTAAAGAATTAAACGATATTTGAATTAATCTGATATTCATAAATTTTTTTAAAAATTATAATTATCATTTGTATATGTTTAATTTCTTATCACAATCAAACTCATATAGTTAAAAGTAACACAAAATGTAGAGAATCTTTTAAAATAAACATTTTGAGAATAAAGTGTAAAATTGAATGTATTGTTCAAAACTTCTCAACATTAATCAAGATATCATATATCATTTATTCAATTTGCAACACACAAAATATATTATTTGAAAAAAATACTTTCATATTATATGAATGCTTAATTTTCTTTCTCAACTAATTTCTTATTTAGTTAAACTCAAAATAATTTCAAATGCTAATAATAAAATTTATTATCAATAAATCACAATAAGTCAAAACTAGTATTAGATGAGATCATATGAATAGGATATAAATGAACAAACTATGAATAGTATATCATCTCTTTAATTTGCACACAAATGGCACAATCAAATATCAATATTAGGCTATTCTATTACTGTAAAAATAAATTATATTCACATTTCATATTCTTAAATGTGCAAATAAATTGTCACATTAAATTAATATTTCAAAATGACAATAGCTACTTTTTTTTTGGTATATTTAGTTTCACACCACTCTTGTATATTTTTCTACCAATCACTCGCAAAAAATTAATACTAATAAAAATTAAATATCATATAACTTTCAGGGCTTATGATTATATCTTTCAACTTTAATTACTTTGGGTATCTTTCGTCATAAGTCATTGCCTTGGGCATGATAACTATATTTGGTATTTTTCATAACATCTCATGGTCTTTTTTGGTTTCATAAGCAATTCTAACATTTACTTTCAATGTATTAGTATATATATTCATCTATATGACTTTTGGTCATATTATAACATTTGCTCATAATTATTTTTTACTATAGAAGTATTACTATTTCCTCAATTATGGTTTGATAGCCAAGATTCGGAATGAGTACGCTTTAAAAGCATCTTTCCCTGTTTTGATCGATGCATTCAAGCTCACCTAACTTGGTTCTAGTGTTGTGAAGATTATTGCCCTTCAATCATTAATTTCACTAGTACAATGTGATCATGTTCTTTATCACCTTTATAGACATTTTTCTTGCTTCACATAATCAATTTCTTCAAATATTAGTCTTTAGGATTATAGCAGAAATCTTTTAAATAAAGTTCTTTTATGCCATTTGATATTTGAACCATTAGCTTTTAGAGTTTTGATATCTATCACCATGTAGCCTTTAAGACTTTGATATTTATCACTATTAAATTATCAAAGTGTTATAGATTTTTCTTATCCTACTATTTAAAGACACCTATATTGTTCTTTTACAAAAGAACTATTATAAAATTTATGTAACTTCTAGTGACCTAATCACATGATCAAAAGTATTATGACTTCCAGTTATTCAATAAAATGAAATTAAAATAATATTGTAACTAAACAAATTAATTAAATTCAAATTCATAATTAAATATAAAGACACAAATAAATTTATATATAAATTACATTATATAATCATATACAATATTATGATAGATGTAAAACAAGATAAAATAAACCAGATAGATATATATAAATAAACAACATAACAAGAAGCATTGAAAAATAACGAAATTAAAATGTATACAAAGAATAAAGTAACAAATAATGTAAAAGAATAGCAATAATATATAGCAAATGTATAGAAAATTATATACTATGAGAATATATCACTTAACAAAGTTCATACCTCAAATCTTCAGAACAAGTTTGTACTGATAACGTGTTATGAAAATAAGAAAAATATAAAAATTGAGATGGGGGGAGATAGAGAAAATAAGAGGATATTGGAGGAGAAAATAAGAAGAAATTTTCATTCACTTTATTATCTCAAATATGTGTACATCATCTCCTATTTATAGGACCCCAACATTGAAGACTAATCTAAAGAGTTACAAATACATAAAGAAGTGAATTAAGCAACACAATTGTACAATTGGAGGTTATAAGGAATAAATACTAAAAACCTTCACTTTGGAAGTTATAAGTATAATGCCATTAACCATTAAATGGAATCCTAAGAGGCTATAGAATTATGCACATCCACGTAACATAATATTAACCATTAAATGGAATCCTAAGAGGCTTTAGAATTATGCATATCCACGTAACGTAATATTTATAACACTAATTATTAATTAATAGCTATTATAAACTCATTAATTA
This sequence comes from Neltuma alba, assembly GCF_004799145.2. Classification (NCBI taxonomy): domain Eukaryota; kingdom Viridiplantae; phylum Streptophyta; class Magnoliopsida; order Fabales; family Fabaceae; genus Neltuma; species Neltuma alba. Next base: position 210,285 of record NW_021635529.1, on the reverse strand, counting down.
ATATTTTTTTTCAAAAGCCTTGCAACATGAGGGTTGAGGCCATTTGTATTTTGAACTGTCATTTTCTATTGTATTTGTTACCATGAAACTTTCTATTATTTTGGAATAAATTTTCAATTCATGATTGTATTTGTTTGGTTGAAATGAAAGTATCATTAAAATAAAATAAAATAAATAGAAAGATGAATGAATGATTGTACCTCTAAAATTTTTGTGGTGAAAACTTTATACCTCTAATATAAAATATATAAATAAAAATTATCCTTCTTGAATTTAGAAAAATATTTTTCAATCATCAGTAGTAAAATAATAATTTTAAATAAAATAAAATAAACAACATCATAATTAATCATAATGAAAAATAATTTTTTTTCCAAAAAGTTTTGCATTCACAAGATCAATTCGTTCTTGAATAACAATCTTATTTGAACTTCGGAAAAACAGATATATTACTCCCTATTTGAAAAGTATTTTAATATTATTGATTATAGTAAGTTTGAGTCTCAATTTATCTAATCTTTTAATATTAAAATGGTATGTTATCATTCAACATACCTTCAGTCCCATACATAAAGCATCTATTAAAAGATGTTGTTGATGGTTTTTGCTAGGCATTTGGTAGTTTTATAAACTATCGAATATTTTTCATCCATATATACTCATATTTATTTAGGTTAATGACATAGAGTAGACATTAAAACTCCAATCCTACATATAAAATACTGCCTCCAATTCTTAATATGTGAGCTAATTAAGTATTGGATTTGGTCTTGGACATGAGACATCAATTATCTCTGTCTCATTTTTTTTTTTAAAATATCCCTATTGATTGTAAGAGATTTCCACCAAGATGTCATTTTAATACACATAATTAAAGAAGATGTTTTAAAGAAGTTAATATACATTTATTACAAATAGTTAATTTAACTAATTTTTTTAATTTTTTTAAATTAGTTATCTAGCTCTTATATTAAAGACTCTTGAAATTTTAACCAGCTTTTTTTTTTTCTCTTTTACCTCTATTTTATTAATTATAGTTATCTCCTTTTTCCTATTTATTCTCTCTTTTACCCACTTTCACTCCATAAATAAGAACATTTTTACAAATAAAATACATTTTTTTATAAACTTATTGCCCTTGACAAGTTTTAGCCAAATTTTTTATCTGCATAACTTGGTTATTTGAATATTACATATAAGACCAAAGAGAATATGATGTTAGAATTTAATAAATTTAATAATATTAAAAATTACCTGTATAATTTTGTCATAAATTTAATACTTTCAATTGTTTATTGGTGAAACAACTTATATTTGAAAACAGACCCACTCCATTTTTATTCTTGGAATCTCAAACCATATCATTCAACTCCTGATGGGGTGTTCAACACCAATATTGTGGAAATTGGGATTTCAAAGCAATGAGAATATAAACAAAGATAAATCAACCAAGCAAATAATTTGTGACATTCCTTTATTCCTTCTCCTGTACTCTTCTGCATTTCCTTTCCCTAGAACAAATGGAAACTAAAATCTCAATCTAAAATCTAAAACTGAATCTTAAAATCGGTTGTAAATTTTCGCTTTTTTTTTTTCATTGGTTAACTTGAAAATTCCTTGCAACTTATGCGTTAGATGTTGTCAATTTGACTAATATAGTAATTTTTCTTTATTAGAATCTTGCACTTGTCAATCAAGATTAATATCTTTTTTTGTTATGCAATATTATGTGAGTTAAGCTTTAGGGGCTTACACTTGTCAGAGTCAACATATGCTTCCAAACTCATAAATCACTTATAGAAGTACTTACAAATTATCACCAACAAGATCCTCACATTGATAATGGATTTCAAACTCACAACCTGATAGATCATGAGTTGACTTTTTACCAACGAGGCAACTCTTATTGGAAATCAACATCAACACATATATAATAATTGTTCGTCTTAAGTGGACTCCAAAATGGCTCACTTAGCCTATTTAAAATAACTTATTAGTAGTTTTTTAATAATAATTTATAGAATACGATATAAATATATAACCAGAATTTTATCTTGATAACATGATGTCAAACAGAACCCATATTCATTTCACTGTTCACTAGGGCAATGTGGTTTGGGAAAACAATTGGGCTTCGTGTCATTCGGCTTAAACGAATGGCCTCAACCAGAAAGTGAGGCAGACACCTATACAATGTGGACATCACAAAAAATCAAAACGAAGGTTTTGAAAGCTATTTCATTTTCTCTTATCAGCCTTCACATGTCAGACCAAAGAGGCTATAAAGATTAACAATGGCCTTAAATTCTCAAAATTTAAAGTGTAGCTAAAAGAAACACTTGTCTATCTTGATAGAGGTGGTCTTTCTTTTATCGTTTGGTGAGTTGAATCATTTGCTTGCTCAATACAATATGGATAATACCATGTAAAACTCTAATTTTCTCAATATCATTTTGTCTTACTCCAGAAAAAACCACATAACCTGCCTCCGATCCGAAATGTAAGATGTACATTATAATATAATTTACACAACAAAATGAATATTATATTTAGGACAAGAGGGATTTTTTTTTTTTAAGGATAAAAAGACAATTTTTTTTTTTGATAGAATGCATCTGGTATTTAACCAACATAGAATGATAGAAGAGATTTCTCAAAAATATATATATTTATATATCTATATCCATAGTCGATGTCAGTATCATGATATTACCAACATAAGCCAGTACTGCAATGTAATGTAACATATAATCTAAAAGATGCTCCTGAATGTGCAGAGAGTAATGATGATTTCATTATTCTCTTCCAATGTCTATAGGCAACATGTAAGGGAACTTGCATGAGGATACTCATTGACTTCCCGGAAGCCTTCCCCTGGAAACCATGTGCTCTGATTTCTGTACCCATTAAGAAAGGCCAAATGTATATGAAACATTACTAAAGGACATTAAACATATAAAAATACAGCGTAAATTAGTTGCAGAATTGTCAGTATGCTTAATTTGTTAACTGATGATGCAAACTCAATTTCTGAATCCATTTACCCATAAGTCAAAAGAAAAGAAAGGGAGATAAATGCATTCAGATATTCTCATGCAGCCTCTGGCTCATCAACCAATGAGGGCTAACACAGACATGTTTGAGCTGAACATCAAGACTCTAGTGGCTGACCAGATGCAAAAAGACTCAAGACTACAATCTATGAAACCACGACGACAACAACAGAGGAAATTTTTCATAATGTTTGCGGTCAACAACTAAATAAGACTAAATAAATAACTAAATAAGACTTGACTGTGGCTCGCTAATCAGTTTGTTGTCAAGGGAAGAAATTTTTTATAATGTTTTTTTATCAGTCTTTCAATAGATCTTTGTTCTCTGCAGCAAAATCCATCTAGGAAAAATAAATATGCAGCAACAGACCTGCTCAGTATATGGCAAATATTTCCCATCAAATGTTACCACCACACGATCCTTCCCATCGACTCCTTTAACTTTGTCAACTGAGCAGTAGAAGTCTATAGCTGACATGCTACACAATAAAGCAACAGTGAGATAATATTTTCAAGCCAGCATTTACAAACAAGAACAGCTGATGAATCGGTCATGGTGTGTTTTACCAACCCCAACGTTATATTAGGATTGCGAGTATTCTCAACATCATAATGGGATAGCGGTTGATTAACTCAACAATATTATGTGCCATCTATTATATCTTTTGCAAAATGTTCTAACGTTTTGGGAGGGGGGGGGGAAGGAAACTGGAAAAAAATTCCTTAATACTGACAAGAATGAGCCACTCCTACATGAAGCACAAAATTCACATAAAAATAAAAGTTAGGACAAAGTAGCATCCAACACCCTAATGTTATTTTCCAATTGCATCCAACACCTTAATCTTATTGATGATGTATCCAGCACCTTGACGTTATTTTTCCCATAAGATTAAGGTCCTAAACTATAAATACGATTAGGGTGCTGACTATGACTGGACAATAACATAAGGGGTGCTAGACGCTACTTTATCTTATAAATTATAAAGAACCTATGGATTACGAAAAGAGACACAGACATGGACATGTCAAACTTCAATTAAGATATATACACGCATAAGCATATACGTATATGTATATATCTTCACCTGAATCACGACCCAGAAACCATGTTTTCTTACCTATCAACATCTCTTGTACACAAATATTTTTATTATTTAACAACATACTATATGTAATTTCCACAGCAAGATCATCACATAAAACTAGGAAGAACTGGAAAAGTGCGTAACTAACAGTGATAAAGTAATTTAAATTGGAACCAGAGGGGATTAATTTCTAGAGCTAAACGAACATTTCTTAAAAACTAAATTCTGTTTTATTATTTACCTATAAGGCAGGAAAATCAACAGAATTCTGCTCATAGTATTTTCAATGATAGAGATATACAGAAAAGACTAACAAAAAGATCATTGTAACATAGATCTAAACTCCACCATAATATAGATCAGAACTTACATCCCATCTCCAAACTCCTCATTGACGATTTCCTTGATGCTTTCCCCAAAATGCATAACAGCTTCGTTCAACCTATAAAATACGAGATCAATATAAACCAACAACATCAAGTACCAAAAGAATCAGAGCCGATAACTCAAAATGTCAAATTGCTCAATGCCCGTCAGAGTAACATGCTTTACTGATATTACCGCACACATTTACAACACAAAAATTGTTTTCACCAAATACATCAGGAAATGCTCAAGATAATTACCTCCTACATTTTGACCTATCAAAATAATCTGCCACTGCCAATACTCACTTCTTCCACAAAAACGGGATTGTGTTCACTTAACACCAGCTTGATCATTAATAAAGACTGATATTTTAACCAATCAGCTATCTTAAGACTTCTTGCAAGAATCCTATAAGTAAAATTCTATATGTAGCAGGCCTGTTTAAGATTGGATGAGCAGAGTATTTAACCCGATCAAGGTCCAGGAATACCCCTACACCTAATAACCGGAAAAAAGACTGAAATTTAAGGCTAACAACAGGATCTTCATCTCAGAAGGCAAAATCGAGGAGATCCAAGCAATCTAATAAAGGTGTTGTACCTGTAAATGGTGGGTTCTTGGATAAGATTAGGGTCAAAAGACCTCATGGGGGGTTTCATCATCTCATGCACAAGATCTTCGGGCAGGTCAGGCAACGCTGCCCGCAACTTAGGGGCAGTCTCAGGCTTGAGCTGAGCTTGACGCCTGAGAAGTTGGGCAACATAGACATTGGTGAGTCCAGTGTCCTCAGCCAACTGATTGTAGGACTTGCCACTCTTGCGCTTTATAGCCTGAAGGCGGCCCGTTATGGTGCTTTTGTTCTCCTCCATTTCTGTGGAATCAATACGGAATTGCCAAGGCGAGTTAGATTCCTCTGCGCTTTATCCAATTAGCGAACACCCTTTTTCTAATCTTATTACAGCCTCCTAGCTGGGCAAGCCAAAAAAAAAAAGACATCGTATTTGTTTAAAATCGGAAAGAGGCAGATCTAGTTGACAATCAATTAGGCTATTAGGCTATGTTTGGTTGAAGGGTTATTGAGGGGAGGAAAGAAGAGGGGATAAGTGTGTTTGGTTGGAAAAAGTGTTTGGTTGGAAAAAATAAAAGAAAGGGGAGAAAAGAAATTTATCTTTTAATGCTCCCCTCTCCTCTTTATGCTCCCCTTTAAATTTGAAGTTTTTTAAAAGGGAAAAAAATATTATGTTTGATAGTGACTAAACTACCTATGCTAACTTTTTAATATTTCAAATTTGTCCCTTTTATTAGAAATCTATTTTTCACCTCTTTTTCTTTTCAGCCACTAATAATATAATATTATAATTATATAATATATACATATCATATATATTAATATATACATATCATAACATATGTGTATTATAATTATATATCATAGCATGTGTATTATAATCTTAGATAGATTGCAAACATGCATATATATTAATATATACATATCATAACGTGTGTGTTACAATTATATAATATATACACATCATATATATTAATACATATAATTACAGAATTAATGAGATATAATGTTGAACTTTTTATCATATTTCCTAATTTTTTTTAGTTTGATCATAATATTTTTTTTATCACATATAAGTGAGGTAATTGGTTTTTTTGAAATTGATAAATTAAGAAATAATAATTTTGATATAGATATTGTAATAAAAGAATAAAACAGTCTAAATATACAGATAACAACATATTTGTCAATTTATAATTGCTTTCCCTCTCCTCCTCTTATAAAGCAAATAAGAAATCTCCCCTTCCTTCTCCTCCCCTCCCACCAAACAAAATCCATGACCTCCTTTTTCCTTTTCTCCCTTTTCTTTAATTAACCTCCCCTCCCCTCCTTTCTCTTTCGTTGAACCAAACAAAGCCTTAAGATTCGGATTCCGCAGGTCACGTATTATGTTTTTTTTTTTGTTATCAATAAAATAGATTACTGTGTAACATCTTAAATTTTATACCACGGACTTAAATATTTTTTTTTTTAAAAAAAGGTTCCAAATTGTTATTTTCTCCGTTTTATTTTGGGTCTTTAACTTTAGTTGACCCCGAGTGACTTCTTTTAACCTTCTCCGGTCATTTTTTTTCTCTTCTCCTTTTCTCTCTCCGCGTTCATTCCGCTTGCTGCGTCGCTCATCTGCTCTCCCTTCTTTCTTCATCATTTCAGATAGTTTTGGTAAGTAAAACTATTTCTAATTATAAAACTTCCTTTATAAAAATTGTTCTACTCAATCATATCTATCTAATGATAGTAATTTTGTGTTGCTTAGAGAAAATTTTTGGTATAGAGTTTGGAACAAGTATTTAGTTTAGATGAGTGTTAATCACAGTATTGTAGATCTGTTATAGTAGATCATTTCTACTGGTTTAGATTTGTCTATTTATTGATTTTGGTATTTAAAAATTAATTTTTAATTAAAAAATATGTTATTTATGATACATATCATATTTATACCGATTAAAATTAAGTTAAATAATTTATTTGGGTTGTTTGATATATTCTTAAAATTTTAATCGGTTTAGTTTTATTTATTGAGTGACTGGAGGTTTTAAAATAATTATTGTAGTTAAAGTTTCTTATTTATGAAAAAAACATATATATGCCATTAAAATCTTGGTTTGATTATTTATATATATAAATATTTGACACACTATTGAATTTTTGATGGTCCGATTTTGAGGCTTAAATTTTAAATGAGATTTTTAGAATTTAAAATATACTAATTTCATATTTAGAAATTTTAGAAAATTCTTTTTATTAAAGTAAATAAGTTGGGGGATGTAAATAAATAATTTGGCTTGTTAGAAAATTACCAATTAGTTCTAAAGTACTTAATTTTGGATTATAAGAGTTGTGAGAATTTAGAATGATAATTAAATTAAATTAGGAATTTAACTAATATATAAGCTTAATTAATTAATTAGTTTATGTTAATATGTGGTTATATTAATTGTGTAGATTAATTATTGGTTGAGTAAATGATTGACCTTGTGGTAATCCTTAGTATTGCTTTGGCGAAAGGTAACCACTTTCCACTTGTTATATGTGCTAATATATTGTTTGTGAGTATTTTGCTATTTTAGAATAATATTTGTTATTTGGAACTCAAGTAGATACGTTATATCTGTTGAGCTATGAAAATTGTCTTGTGAGATTTTTGGAATTGTGATTGAGAAATTTGGAAAAGATATATGATTTATATCTTATGGATTATACTGAGAAAAGATTATTGAGATATTTTTCATTATATTGTGAATGATTAATTATTATTTAGATTTTGGATTGAGCACTATCCTACCACGTGGTAAGGCCGCCATTGGTGCACATTGGTTGGCTTCTTCTTTCGTCCCTCATAGTGAGGGATAGGCCTTTGTGGCTTCTTATTCGTCTCCCAAAGTGAGAGATAGGCCCATATGTTTGATTGATCCCCCAGAGTGAGGGATAGACTTATGTGGCTTGTGTGTTGACCCCCATAGTGAGGGTTTGGATGATTAAAATTATATTTTTATGGATATATCTATGTTTCTTGAGAATTAATAACTATCCCACTTGACATCTCACGAGCACGTGTTAGTATGTATGATAAGTTAGAAAGTTGGTTACTGAGGCATTTGTCTCATCCCGTGGTTTAACATTTTCAGGCGATAATTCAGGTGGTGGCCCATCAGAGAAGGCTTCGGAGGCATAGTGTACTGTTATAGCTTGTATAGCCTCCCTGCTTTTGTTCTATGTGCTGACTTGTTATATATTGCCACATAGGGCTCATCTACTATCATGATGTAAAAGAATACTTTTAATTACTACTATCTGGTATGATAGGGCCGCAAGGAGGCCCAAGACATCTTAGACTCTGCATGTAACGCTCTTTTGAAAGTGTTGACTTTTGACTAATGAGCTCTATAATTTATATTAAACTGATTTATCAGTTCGTACATTTGAAAATATAAGTTTGGTTTGGGCTAATGGTTGAATGATATTTCTGAACTTTGAAAGTCCAAGGCCCAAGTGAACGATTGATGTGGCTCGTAATATAAGTTTATTTTCTTTAACCATGATAGCGATTTTAAAATTTTAAGGTTTCTTCTTTTCTATAATGGTTAATCGTTCGAATAAATTGAAATTTTGATCTAAATGGGTTTTAAAAGAATGGTCGTCACAGTTTCTTTTCTTATAAAAAAAATAGATATATTTATGCTAATCAATAGCTTTTCAATTTCAATGGTAATTTATGAAATATAAATATACGAGAAAAGTTTGATCTTGAATCATATGAAATGTGTGATTGGAAATGTGGTGACAATCTTTTCAATAAACATATGAATGTTTTCAATAAAAGAAAAAAAATGTTGTATTTAATCCTAAAAAATAATTAATGCATTCTTCTTTATTTTTACCCATAGTAAATAACTCTGATTTACCTTTTTCCCACTCAATCTCCCTATCTTTTACACATTTATAGCTTTTTTAAGATAATAATTACACAATCTTAACTTTTAATGAGTTTAGTTGTCGCTTATTCGGCTCATTCTATTTATAAGACATAGGGATACTCTTTTTCATTAGCTTTATTTATAAATTATTTTATTAAATTTTTAAACATAAATATGTTATTTCATTCTTTATTTGTTATAGGACAGGTAATTATTTTTTTAAAAGATGTATATATATTAAATATGAATAAAATATAATTTAATATTTTTTTAATTTATGTATAATATGTTAAAAATGTTTTATACATAAAAATATAGTATTACCTCTCGTTCTAAATATAAGAGTTAGTTGACCGATTTGAGTGGATTGAGAAAATAAGTTAAGTTAGTTATTTGTAATAAATAAGTATTATTTTTTCTAAAATATCTTTACTAATCAAATTTATTGTCTAGAACTACCATTATTAGAATGACTAACTTAAAAATAAATAAATAAATAAATATAAGAGTAAAGCGAATTAAAATATTATATTTAGAATCAAAATAAAAATTAAATAAGATGTTATTCTGTTTACCGGAGGTAGTAGTATAAAGGAAGGGTGGGAGTAACATTTTTTTTTGTTGGCTTTTTTTTTTGAAGAAAAAGATTAAATGTATTTTCTCCTTCAAGTTCCGCAAAACGAACAAGATGTCCGGCAGTTATTAACTTCGATTGTGTGGCAATTCGCATTCAGAAATCCGAACAGGGCAGAAGATGATAATGCAATACTTTCCTCACTCTAATTCGACTCAATTTATTTTGCCTTCTCAATCTGCATCATCTCCCTCAGCTCACAACGTTCTTCCCTCTTCAATTTCGTCTTTCTCGTCTTCAACCACAAGAAGAAGAGTTCTTTCTCTCTCTCTCGTCTCCGCCGCTTCTTTCTACGGCTTAATCTCCTCTCTTCCTCCTCCTTCGTTGGGCTCATCTTTGTTATCTTCCTCTTCTTCGAAATTCCCTGTATCTGACTTCTTTGAGATCCCGAATTCGGGTGGCGTTAAGGCTTTAGACCTGCTTGATGGTTCTGGGGAGGTTCCCACCAATGGAGACCAGGTATTTCTTTCTCTTTATTGATTTATAAGTCTCTGCTTCTTGTTCCGTGCAGTATTATATACTAATGCCATCTAATGCTATTTGCTTCCTTTCTTGGGTGAAATCATTTATTGTTGCTATGCGCATGCTGTTTGTTTGCTCAAGGAGTATCTCTTATCCTCTTCATCTGCATCTTTCTTCTTTCTTAGCATAATTAATAATTTCTTCTTTTATACTGTTATTCAATCTGAAGAGGAGTCCTAAAATTTTCCATTTTTTAGCATTTGAGCTGGTGTGATAATCATAAATGAATGCGTCATTTTCGAAAGTCTAATGTATGCACTTTAAATTCAGATTTCTCAATTGGTGAAAAATAAAATCTCTTGATTTGAAGGTTGCAATTCATTACTATGGACGGTTGGCAGCTAAACAAGGATGGCGTTTTGACTCAACATATGACCACAAAGATGATACTGGTGAACCAAATCCTTTTGTTTTCATCCTTGGTTTTGGGAAGGTGAGCCTGAATGTCAATGATTAACATTGGCCTCCTCATAGATGTCCAATCGGTACACTAATAGTTAAAAAAAAATTTGAAGCTATTTGGTAACAGTTAGCCAGAACAAAGTAACACTGTAACAGTATCGCCACAGAGAGAGAGAGAGAGAGAGAACAAAGTAACATTATTCAGAGATTTATTATATCCTACCCTCCTTTATAGTAATGGATTTTAAGAGCTTTATAGATGCCAAGGTAGATTTTATTATATCCGTCTTCTCATGTTGTCTTCGTGTGAACATGACAAAAGCTGCTTATTTTTCAGTTGAGACAACCTTGGCTGGCTCGTGGTATAGCCATTTCTGACATGATGCTTGTTAATCACTATTTACAGTATATGGCATTTAAGAAAGATAACTTTAGATGTTACTTTTGCGATCCTCAAGGTGTGACTTAAATTGTTGAGTTAATTTAGATTTTAAATATAAATCTATTTATCATATTTATTAATTTTTTTTAAATTATCTCTATTGATATTCTTTCAATTATAATCAAATAAGAAGAAAAGGGAAGATATTAAGGAAGATGATTATAGTATTTTAAGAAAAACATGTTATATTTCTTATAATTAACCAACTTACCTGATTTTCTTAATTTAACCAAATTAGTTAAATAGGTCTTATATTAAAGATTAAAAGAGTTTTTTTTTCCGTGAAAGATTACTTAAGAGGTTAAAAATTGGCATATTTTGGTTGGTGAAGGAACTAGGCAACACGAAACTACGAATTGTTTGGGCACATGCCTACATGGTTTGCTAAATTAGTCAGGTTTAATCGGCTTAGTTTGGATGTTGAACCTAGTGTTTGTCTTCCTAAAACATAATATTGTTATGCCGGCATTGCATGCCATATGCAGGTCATTCCAGGAATTGAGGCAGCCGTGAGATCAATGAAAGTAGGTGGCATCCGTCGGGTCATCATCCCTCCTTCCCAAGGATATCAAAACACGTCACAGGAGCCCATCCCACCCAATGTGAGCAATTTTTTTCATACCTAAATTTATGATGATGCCTTGACTTTCTAGTTGGATAACTTTAAAATAGTTCTTGTTTAATTAAAACGCATGTCAAACTGTTATAAACACACACACAGACACACAGACATGGAGACCTAGAAAGAGTGTAAATTTTTTGTTTGCTTGTCTAAATCTCTGTGTGACTACCTGACTCTTGAGCTGCAAAGCCGTTCTTATTGTGAATAAAACAAAAGTGTGGACTGAAGTGTCCCATCAATTCTTGGCACTTTAAAACTTAACTCCAGAATTGAAACATACAGCAATGTCACCTGTGACATGTTCATAACTAGAAAGGAGGCCACAATTTTTTCTGATGCGTTTAGCGGAGACTTGGAAGAACTTTTAAGGGACTCCAGTTATATACAATTGAAGAAATGAAGATGTTTTTTGTGTTTGCTTATTTCTATCATAATCAAAATGAAGCAGCGTTTGGTTGTAGTACTGCAGAAGTATTGTCAAAAAGCTCTGCTGCCAGAAGTAAAAAAGTGCATGCAATGTACTTGCAATTAGTTTTAGGAATTTTTCATGTGTGACAAGTTATCATGGTTGAATTTATTGTAAGAACATGGGAAAGAGAGAAAAGGCCCCGCTAGTTTACTTAAATTACATTGATGGCAAAAAAGAAGTCTACTTAAACTACATAACAAAGTTCCCTGTGTGACTTTAACTTGTAGAAAACGTTCAAGTACTAAGAAAGTTTAAACTAGTTCACATCTACCTGGCTTTATTGTGACACACTTGCTTTAACCTGGACCATCAAACTGTAGTTGCACTCCCCTCAAGTAAGAGCATTAAAATCATTCATGCACAAACTTGTTAACAATCTGCGCACCAGTCTTTATGCTCAATAAAATTTTTGTGTTTCACTTTCTTTAGGAGTTACCGTTTATGTACCAATGAGACTTAAAAAATGCATTAACTTCCCTTTTACTTTTCATTCTTCCCACCCAACACTGCCCTAGGTGATGATAAACTCCCAACTTATTTTCCTCAAGTATCCTTCGGTAATAATCTCAAACTTGCGTCAAAGGGAGCTTTACATGTTAAATGAAAGGACGGTTTACTAATTGCTTTATGGATTAGAAAAAGCTACCCTGTTTATTAAAATTTGGTATTTCTTCCCTGTTAGTTTTATATGATTTATATTTTAGCATGGAATTTTTTTCCAATGTTTCTTCTGTCGTTCAAACAGTACTTATCATTGTGGTAAATAGTAATCCTTATATTTCCTTCCCTGTTATAAAAGTTCTTTGACAGGCAAAGGCTGTTCACCACCATTTTTAATCCAACGCGTCTTGCAAATGGAGAAGGCTCCACTTTGGGAACACTTATATTTGATATCGAATTGGTTAGTCTGAGACATCAGTGAAGTCAACCTGTATGAACTAGGCGTGCAGAACACAAAATCACGGTCCACTTTCAAGTATTTTGTACAGACAATAATTGGGAATCCAGCTTAGTCACCGCTACTATCTACCGCCTGCCGAAAGATCAGAGGCCTTGTTCTTGGGGTTTTGTCACCTTAGACTTCAATATCAAGTCACTGCATATAGATTGTTTCTTCTTTAATGATGAGATCATTATTGGGCAATAGAACTTTTACACTACAATTAATAAGAAAGATGAACGGTGTATAAGCTTGCAGTAATACTAAATCGCTAACTAAATAGCTTAAGCTATGTTTGTGCCCGATGGTTTATCCATGGAAGAAGAATCTGGAGCCTAACAGCCACAAGATTCGAGGACTCATGTTTAAAATAAATAAACTATAGAACTGAGGCTTCTGATGTTTAATGGTGGGCGTGTCCCCCGGGGGGGGTAAATTCGTTGTCTAGAGTCTCATGATGATTTTTAACAACTCGGTTCAGTTTCGCTAGAAAGCATTTGTAATATTCTAAATGCTGTGATTTGATATGAGGGAATATGTTATGAGTTTCATATCAGGGAGCCTCACAAGTGCTGTGAAGTTTATAAGTTTAAAAGACTATTTCTTCTAATAAATTAGTTTTTTGGAATTAAGCTCTTTCTTAAGTTTATATTCATCACATTTGTGTTTTCATTGCTGCGGAGGGTTTTGACCGGAGGGACCAAGACTAAGTAAAGTGCCGTAGAATGAAGCCGCTGATACTTTGGGCTTATGCTCATCGCAGAATACACTTTGTGATTGTGCAGACTAAGGAGGATATCCTAGACTAAGTCTAAGGATGTGAAAAGGAATTAGTTTCTTGATGATATTTCCTGTCCTGTCAATAAAGTTATGTTACGTTGTCCGGCTTTAAATTTCGTTAGTATGTGTGTGTATGAAATTTTTGTTAGATTTATTAATGTTTATTTGTACCATTAAGTAAATTTAATCGATATAAACTAAATGCTGTCATGTGAGAGAATACATGCTTATGATGGTTACAGGAAAGATTGGTTTCTTGTCAACAAAGTTATGTCACATTGTGCAATCTTAAATTTCTTTATTACATATGTTTTATTAATATAAATATGGTTTTCTTATTAAACTAATTAATGTGATCTTATGCATTGCATTTGACTATTTATAACTTAAAATAGTGTTTTTTTTGTTTACCAAAACTTAAAATAGCATTATTTCTTTTTTTTTTTTTTTGAATTTGTATATAATGTACAGATATATAGATTTAATAATGTTTATTTGTACCACTTGTCATGTTTACAGGAATCCATTTAACGTATCTAAGCTAACTAGAATTGACTAAAATAAATAAAAAAATCAAACAATTTCAAGACTAGTTTCTTAACTAATACAATCAATTTTAGTTGTCTGATTAACTAGATTTAATTCAGTCAAAACAAAACAAAAACAATCTCTGTTTTTTTTTGGTTGATAAATGAAGAAATTATTCGGTGAAAAATATAAAGGTCGTTCTCAAATTATTTTTTGCCGTTATGTTCTTGAAATTGATCTTTTACATTCTATATTTACATAAGAGTATTGAAATAGTTAAAATTAAATAGTATATAAACAGACATGAAATTAACAAAAAAAATCACTTTGAAAAAATTATGAATTGAAATATATTAGATTTATCAAACCAATCAAAATTTATTTTTGATATACTACTGGGGAAATGACAATTATATCTTAAATGAATGTTTTAAATTTTAATGACATTTAGATCCTTAACAAAATATTTTAAAAATCAAGTTGAAAATATTAATTCAGACATTTGTAAACAGCTGTTTTAGTTAGAATTTGAAAGTTACATCTGAAACTTAAATCTATTATCGGAGACTTTTGAATTTATAATTGTTTACGTCAATATGCATAACTTATTTTTCAAAAATGCAAAAAAAAAAAACTTATTTTAAAAAAAATTTGTTGAAAACTTAATTGTCAAAAACTCTTTTTTTTTGGTTACCTAACTGTAACTCTCCTTGAGGCTGAGTGAGACTGATTTGGCTTAGCTAATGGGTAACTTCTGACTCAAATTTAAAATTCTGCTTAAAAAAAAAATAAAGAGTATAAAAATTAAATAAATCTATTACACGTTGGCAAAAAAATAATAAATCTATCACAATATGTTTTCTTATTCAAAATCAAGTCTAATAATCGAATTTAACGTAATCTGTAAGCATTAATATAAGGACTGTCCTGGACGCTAAATATCTGTTATCGTTATCGTTTAGAGTTCAGATTTTGAAGCTGGGGACCTCAAACATGAGACTCCTGCTTGTCATTTAAAAAACTGTTTTTTTAATAAGAGAGAGAGGGAGAGGCTCTCACACATTCTACTTTCTGGTAAGGCCGTCCATCTAAATTATTGGGGCATGGAATAGGGTCCCCTTTTGCCGACTTTTTTTCTTAAAAAAAAAAAAGTTTTTAATTAAATGGACAAGTACTAATAGTTTAAAGTTGTACAAGGAAATCGAATTAAAAAAACTTCTGCCCACTTTGGCCTTTCACATTTTATATTACCAATAATAATCTGTCTTATTTATTATATATAATATGAAATTTATAAAAATAGCAAAAATGTTATAAATAAAGCTTGACCCACTTCAAACTTTATATAATTAAAATACCGACTCATATCACAATATATTCTATACCACAATTCCCTTGCATCCCTTTCATGTGGTACTTTGTCATAAGAGGCATAAATAATTAAACAACGTCAACTTTGTCAGGGTATGTCTACCTGATCTTTCGGAAATTATATTTTTAAGAAAAAGAATATACATAGCTCAAATCTAAACCTTATCCAAGTGTGATGAACAGTGTTACGTATGGGGCAACTAGTCATTGACATGTTTATATATGTGTGTGTTTAGTTATAGTTAATAAAAAATATGATTATTGTCTCCCATGAATCTTTAATTAAAATTAATACAGTCAAATACTACTGCATAAAAATATAATAAGTCATAAGTAATACTTTCTTCCTTCCTCAACATTTAAATTAGTTAAAGCAATAAATTTGTAAGCCATATTTTTTTCCTAATTATACAGTTATTTAGTTATTTTTGCAAAGAATATATATAAGAGATGATGAGTGAAACTTTATTGTATATGCAGGCATATATTTAATGGGAATAAAAATGAAAAGATTGGTTTATTTGTTACTTATATCACCCCTATCAAAGAATAATTTATAAAGATTAAGAAAATTATTTAATTTAGTTATTTATAAAAAAAATGTGTTAGTTTTCTAAAAGGCCTTCTTTAATAATTTATTATTAAAATTGCCAAAAACTCCTTTAATACCTAAGATCATAAAATTTGAAAGAGAGAGTGAATAGAGATTTTAGCTTTAAGATCAAAGTAACCTTTTTAACTGGTTTTTATATTTAGTAGAAGTAAAATTGTACAAGTTAACCTATGTTTTTATTCTGGATTTAAATTACATGAGGTATGCCTTAGGAACAAGGTCAACATCATCTCTCACTACCAAGAGGCAAGAATCATCAAGACATCACTATCATGCCATTAATTATGAGCTCATCGAAAATAATCCTTAGTTTGCACGAATGTTGTATACTTCAACATCCATTCAATTCTAATCACCACATCCATCATTGAATATGGATGCTTCATGTTATAGCCATCACATTGAAACAAGAGAAACCACCTTAGGCTTCAATGATTGTACAACTTTAACCTCTTGACATAAATATTGGAACCATTTTGGTGGTACTCATCCATAGTGTGTAACTTTCACTTGTTCTATATATCCCTTCTTTCTTTATTCAACCAAAAGAGTGAAAAATAATAGTAATTTTGCAATCATGTTGTAACTACAAACGAAATATATATATATATAGGAAATTAAAATTATGGGAACCTTTTTTTTACTAGGCATAAGTATTTTTCTATTGAAGATAATCTTATTAGAGGTAAATGTGGGGACCTCTCCTAACAAAGACTTGGACATTGGCTAGTACCTTTTTGCTGGATCTAACCCTTGTTGGTTGACAATTAATCCTTTGATGCCTATATTTTTCATTTAATTATAACCGATCCTTATAATTTTGATTTGATTATAACACAATCTTTGGACCTTGACTTGATACAACTCATCATCACTTAACTTTGACTTAATATAATTGATTAATTTCTATAGTTTTAAGCATTTAAGACTTTGGTCCCTATATTTTTAAAAAACTAAAATTATATATTTTATAAAAACTTAAGGGCTAAACTTGTAAATAGTTAAAATTATGGGGATTGACTCATATCAAAGTAAAAGTTTAGATACTGAATTACAATTGAATTAAATATTAACGACCAAGTTACATTGAGTGAAATTTTGAGAATTAAAATACAATCAAGTCAAAATTATACAGATCAAAAGATTAATCTTTGTTTTTTTCATAGAAACACACACAAAAGATTGCCATAGGGTTAGTTTGGTCGAGAGGCTGAAAGATTTAAAGATGAATATAACTCTAAGACGTATTAATTAAATAAAAAAAAGTGAAAAGCATTTAGTGGTATTAGGCCATTTTCTAGGACCATTTTATAAAATGCCCATTTTAGTTGGAAACATTGCTTCTCTCTCACTTTTCCTTTGCTTAGATATTTTCTAATAATTCAATTGAAGGAATTGACATGACTAACGATGGCATACTAATGAGTCTTCTTTATTGTCAAGCCATCATTTGTTATCATGGCCTTTTAATCAAGGAGTTTTTACATGGAGGAATCAATCTATGTTAGGACTATCTTTTTTCACCAAGTGTTTATGAACTACACTTTTCCTGGATTTACAAGTCTGATTTAATAAATGCAAGATCTAAGTAGTTATTATCCATTTATTGTATTCAAAAGTTCTTCATTCGTATCCTCACAGATTCTCCTCATATATTCTCTATCACCTAGCTAGCAAGAAGTTTTGTCACTACTGTAGGATTTTTTTCATAAATTTGTCAAAGTTGTGTCCTTACCTTTTTTTCTTGGGTTTCTTACCAATTCTACTTGCACTTTAACTCATAATACTATGTAAAACTCTTGTCTTTTTAATATCATTTTGTCATATTTCCAAAAAAAAAGAGTGCATAGTACTGTTCTAATGGTTTCATTAAAGTCATTAATTAATTATTTTAGGTATTTGGATTATGAAAAGTAATACTAGCAATCTTTTTTCTAAGATCACTATCATGTTTCATAATATAACATATAACATGTCTTGTTTAAAAGAAAAATGACCAAAAAGTACTTACTGAAATTGAAAAAGACAAAAAGGTCAGCCAAATAAATAAAATGACCAAATGGGCATGAGGTATTAATACGGGATTTACAAGTTTTGATGAAATGACTAAAACACCCCTAAAGTGAGAAAAATAAGCAACTGAATGTTTTCACAGTATACCAACACATTAAAGAGCTAGAAAAAAGAAGTTTAGAGCAATACTTGAAAGCCATAAAGAGGAGACTATAAGTAATTTCTCTTTCAAAATGCTATTATCTTACTCCTATAACTGCCACAATTATGCAAATATTGTTCATTTGGATGGGCTTTGCTTGTGGGCAAGTAAATTTGTAGTAAGAGAAAAAATTAACATGTGACATTATGTAAATGAGTATATGTTGATTGTGGGGTGTGGGTTCTTAATTTTTTTGGTTTTTGGATGCTTAGATGGGGATGAGTTTGTTGATGAAAAGCGTTTTGATTGAGAATTTGATAGGGATGAGAGATTGACATATTGAAAATGAAAAAAATAGTGGCAAATGATTACATAACTGTGATGTTTGAGAGCAAATAGTAAGCATAAAGTAGTTAGTGTTGTTAAAAATCATTAGTTGAATTGTGAAATTCTATACTAAAAACTTTATATTAAAGTTACTAATAGAGGAAGAGTGTACGTTGGGTGTTTCATAAGATGATGAAAATTGATTGTTGGTGAATTAAAATGAAAATTGATTGTTAAAATCATTAGCTGTTAATTTAATCTTAATATTAACTTGTCATTTGAATACATATAATGTAGTTGCTATCATAGGCTTTTGATAAATATTGTCACTTTAGTAGTTAATTCCACTACACATGTAGTAAATTATCAAAGTTACTGGTAACACATTTATTATAATGTATTTCATCTGTACTTATGTTCTAATTTTTAAAAAAAATATTTTGCCCCTTGTTTAATTCCCATAAAAGGGACTTGGTGGAAATTGACTAGAATAATAATATGAAAATAGGGTGCAAAACTCATGGCAAAAATGTTAATTTCATTTCGCAAGTTGTTATTAACATTATATGTTTAGTAAAATTGTGTGCAAATGAATTAAAAATCATTTTTTCCGGTTTGTTTATTGGCATTCCTTTTTCTCACCCTTTTTTTAAAAGCTGCAAGTAAAGTCACATTTGGGATGTGAATGACTATATTTGGGAAGAAGAAAATAATGACATTATTTGGGCCCCTATTCCACAACAAAACAATCTATGAGTAGGTTAAGTTGTTGTTGTTGTTATGTGTGAATGGTAGTATAATTTTGACTCATGTACATTGTTGGTATGTTTTCATATGCTGACAAGAATGTGGCATTCATTTATTAACATGATTGAGCAAATGGGAGCCTAATGTGATAGTTCACTATATTGAGGAACATTTTGCTAAGTTATGGCAAAACTTCATGTGGTGGCTAGTTAATCATAACCTTAATTCGAGACGTGAAGAAGCATTGAGCTTGCCTTGATCGAAACAACCTACCACAACAACCAAAAAACAATACATGTCATAATAGTAAACATTAGATAGATTAAGCTTATAGCACTTGTAAAGACATGTGCATTATACAACTATTGTTATGATATTTGATTTATGATTGTAGATGGAGTTCATTTACAAAGACATATTTAATCACTCTTATTGCACAGTTATTAATAACAGGGAAGAATTGTGTTTACTTTTGGGTGTGATTATAATGAAACAAGTCTTTCATAACATTTATGAAGTGATTGACGATACATTCCACAACCTATTTTTAGCCATTTATAGACTTAGTGAAACTCTGAGAGATTGAGTTGAACAAAGTTACTATACATGTAACGTGATTAACAACTTGTGAAATGAAAGTGACCAATTGCACAATGCTTTCTGCAAATTGTTTATTTGCAACTTATTTCTAGCCATTTGTAGAAAATTTTACTAAACATATAATGGGAACAACAAATTGTGAAATGAAAATGACTATTTGAATAATGCTTTTTACAACTTGTTTTTAGGCATTTGCATAGTGTTTTACAAAACATGTAATAAGATTAATAACTTGCAAAATGAAATTGACCATTTGTGTTATGGGATTTGCAGCCTATTTATTTGCAACATGTTTTTAGCCATTTCTAGACAATTTTACTAAACATGTAACAAGACTAACAACTTGCGAAATAAAAGTGACCATCTCAATAATATTTTTTGCAACTTGTTTTTAGGAACTTGACCATTTTCATACTATTTACCTGGTCAATTTCTACCAAATTTAACCTTTTAGGAGAATTATACAAGGGTAAATGTTTTGAGAAATTAGTATACAAGAACAACTAAAGTACATCCTAATAAACATGTTGATATTAACATTCATGATTCACTATACTTGTAACGGAATTTACTACTAAAGTGATAGTATTTACTAAAAACTAGCATATATATGACAGCAACTACATTACACATATTCAAATGACAAGTTAACATTAAAATTAAATAAGCATTTAATTTCTTGTCATTCATGCCACAAAACATATCTTATTTACTAGGCATCATCTATAAAAGGAATAGCTTATCCCCCAATCCTTCTATCAAAAAATTAAGAAAGGTTCAAAAGTCTCCTTTGAAGATGTTGACCCAGTGTTAGATGTTATCAAAGCTTGCTAACCTGCAACAAAAAATCATAACTCAAAATTTTAATTTCGCAATAATCAATTTCTTTCACCTTATGAAACACCCAACACACACTTCTCCATTGACAACCTTAATATAGGGTTTCACAATTTGATTAATGATTTTAACAACATTAACCACCTTATGCTTACTGTTTGCCTCAAACATCATGGCCACTAATCACTTGCCCCCATTTTTCCATTTTCAACACATCAATCTCCCATCCTCATCAAATTCTCAATCTAAACCCTTTTCATCAACAAACACATCCCTATATGAGCATCAAGAAACCGCAAAAATTAAAAACCCAAACCTCACTGTCAACCTCTACTCACTCATGTAATGTCGCATGTTAATTCCCTCTCATACTACAAACCCACTTACCTATAAGCAAAACCCATTAGAATGAACAATGTTTGTAAAATGGTGATAGTCAGAGGAGTAAGGTAATAGCATTTTGAAAGAAAAATTACTCACACTTTCCTTTTCTCATCTTTCACATCTTGCTCCAAGCTTTTGGCTTTCCAATTTGCGATAAATTGCTATCTTGCTTCAATATATTATTGTGTGAAAAACTTTAGCTACTTCTTTTTCTTACTTCACGAGTGTTTTAGTCATTTCACCAAAACTTACAAATCTCATATTAATATCTCATGTCTATTTGGTCATTTCATTTATTTGGATGATCTTTTTGTCTTTTTGAATTGCATTAAGTATTTTCTAATCATTTTTTCTTGTTTAAAACATTAATTTCATACATCTAATATTCTTAACTAATTATAAAATTTCGCAAACAATAGACCAAATTCATCTAATTAATGACTTTTATTGAAAATAATTTTAATATTTTAATAAAAATAATTAATTTTAAGGGAAAATTGAGGAGAAGAACCTAAAAAAATTAGTATTTATGGAGAGGGATCTTAAAAATTGTAATTAATTTGAAGGACCAAAAATTTAAATATGAATTTACAATTATGAAATTATCCCTGGCCAAATCTCTACATTATCTCCAAGACCCATCTTAATATTTGACTATCAGTTATCAATTGAACTATAAATTTATAATTGCTAAATTGCCCCCCATTAAAATTAAAAACTAAATACAACAATTAACAAAAAATAGAGTCCTATTTTTCAGTCATTCATATCTGCATCTACTAGCCTTTCATTCCAATATGGTAGGAAAAATTTCCAGCTTGCGCAACTGCGATTTTGCCCCTCATTCCGATGTGGTTGGAAAAATTATTAGTGAAGCTTAGGTTACGAAGATATACTATTTACTTGATTTTCATATTTTGGTTAAAACAAAGAACTATATTTATATTCATTTAAGAAGCTTTGTATATGTAGTGTGATTGTGTTCATATGTATGTATAGTTGGGATTGAATGAAGGTACAACTATATACTTTTATATTCATCCAAAAAGTCTTTATATAGAGGCGATGAAAAAATTAGAAAACATTCGGTACAAATAAACTAAAGGAGGGAAAATAATGTTCAGAATATACATACCGTCCAATAAATAGTCTGCTAGTTGATTCCTTTTAATTTGTCTTTTTTGTTCTGGATTTACAAGAAGACAATTGCTAGTGATAAAAACTTTGACTGCATCAAAAAGAGATACAGAGAGAGAGAGAGAGAGAAAAATCAAGTTCAATTGATAATTAACTGTCAAATTGAGATAGGATGGTGTTAGAGATAATATGGGGATTTGATAATGGATAATTTGGTAATTGTAAAATTTTATTTTAATTTTTGGTCTTTCAAATTAATTACAATTTTTAAGATCCCTCTTAATAAATACTAATTTTTTTAGGTCCTTCTCTCTAATTTTCCCTAATTTTAACTAATTTCAGCAGTTTAAGTAAATCTTTTATTAAGCGCTTCTAATAAAGATAGAAAGAAGTATCATAAATTATGTAAAGATGTTTATATTTCTTATGACTTTAGCTATAATGATTAATGAATAAGATTAGATTGAGTCAAATCAATTGTTTTTTTTTATAAAAAAGGACACATAACAACATATATCAACATATTTAAAATTTTAAAGTCAACATTTTTTAATCTTAAACACGAATGTTGTTAGTCTTAAAAATTAAATTGAATATATTAGCATTTGAGAATGTTTTGTCAATACTTATAATTTTAATGTCAACATTTTTGCTAGCAATATTAAGATTAGAAGATTTAAAACACAATTGGTTATTATTTATCAAAAGTAGATTTTATACCATACACCTAAAACATGGGATAATATTTTTGGGGAATGAGACAAAATGATAGATAACAGAAGATATGTTTAAAGGCTGCAATAATAAAGAGCAAATAAATTGCTTTAAATAACTAATAAAGGAATGTAAGTAAACAACATTAATAGAGTAAGAAAAAAAAATAATTAAAAGAAAATGTCCTGTCACTACTGTAAAAAAGACATTTTACGGTGGTTAAAAGAAGCTTTTCACGGCGGTTTTGAAAGCGATGTACAATGCCATCGATATAAAATATAGAGAATTTCATGATGTTTAAGAACCATTGTACTATGTGACTTTTCATGGTGATTATATAAATAACCACTGTGAAAAGTTTTTTTTTTAAATTTTCTTTTCATTCTATTGATTAGGATAGAACGGGGCAACAAAACACTAGGAGAAGGGGTTTGAGAATCAATCAACCAATAATATGCTACCAGTCAAAAGCATTCTGATGCAGCAAAAGTAAATCCGTTTCCCACCATAATAACACCACTTAGCTTTGCATTCAACTACCAGACCAAAGCTAGTAAGATTTAATGAAGGTCACAACAAAGACATAAATTTGATAAAATTCATGCTATCAAACTTTGATCTACAAAATGAGAGAGACAGAAGTCAGATCTACTTAAGCTTTCAAGTATTAAAGTATGTATAAACAAGAAGAGAAATAAAAATCATATTTATTTAAACTCAAAACAAGCATCATATTTTTAATCAAAGAAACAACTAAACCACAAAAGTTGTGAAACCCAGGAAAAGAATGAAGGAAAAAGGACAAAAAAACTCACAGATAAGGATGAAGAGGATGACATGACGGTGACGGCGGCGGCGATGGAAGAATATGGCAGAGACAATAAAAGTAAGGGATAAATGCTAGCAAAGGTAGGAGGAGGGAGAAAATCAAATGGGGACGGTAGTGGGGGAGCATGAGCTTTGGCTATGAAAAATAAAAACTATCGCGCGATGGATAGGATTTTAAAATTTTGATAAACTTTTAAAGGCGGTTTTAAAAAACCAGCGTAAAAAACACTTTCTAAGGCGGTGTTTTCAAAAACTGCCATCAAAAGGACTTTTCACGGTGATTTTCTATATAACCACTGTGAAGAATAAAACTTACTTTCATATAATTACAAAAATGTCATCGTCAAGTTTTTTTTACAGTGTTTTTCTTAATGACCATTGTGAAAAACTTTTTTTGTGGTAGTGTGCCATAGAGGGTTGAGATGTAGGAATGAGGATGAATCATTTCTCGATACAAGAGATTTGTAGCGCAGGCTTTGAAACTGCAATAAGAAAGTTAGAGTTGTGAATCCATAATAAGGATGCATTAAAACACTTAGAAAGATTGGACCAGCTTCATATTTACATCTCCACAAAAGTCCTTCAAGAGCAAACTTTGATAGCAGATGACTTTATGACAGTAATTGTTTCTTAAATTTTTTAAATTTATGAAGGAAAATATTTCAACTCTTGTGGTTAGACCATAAGGGTGAAAACAATATTTGTTGGTCACCGCAAGAGACCATTGGATTCAAGAAAATTACATCCAAGAAGGATTAGAACTTTAGACTTAAGGAATAATTTCATGAGAACAAAGTAATATACCCTTGTAAAGAGTCAGATTCTTCTTCCTTCAAATGGTGTTAAGAAGACAAATTATGCCCCAGACTAAAGTTAAGTATCAATCATTGTGGAGATAAAGCAACATATCCTTTAGCTAGCTTTTAAGCTCACAAAACAATCAAACCATAAAAAGCCCTTGACAGGGGAAAAGAGGTGAATAAGTGCTCCAAAATTTCTTTTTCCATACATCCAAAGACATACATGCCAGAAGTATTCATAATCATATTACGAGACTTCAAGATGTATCACATGAAAGCTTCCAAATGAAAAGTAACTGTTTGAATGGAAGATTAATTTTTCACAAGAACCTCTAAGAATCTTCTATTCTATCCATTTGAGTCTGAATATATTGAGCCATATCTTTGACCTTATAAATTTCCGAATTATTTCCACTCCAATATAAACCATCATAATGATTTAAAATGGAAAGAGGTGTGGCAAGAATGGCATCCGCAATGTGTCATGAGCATATAAAGAACAGATAGGAAGGAATTCCAAGTAGTAGATCTCCAAATTAAGGGGCATGCATTAAAAGATCAACTACTAAATGAAAATTCATCAAGGTACCTTGATCTTGCTGCATCAGCCGGAAGAGATGGTAGTTGACAGGAGGGATCAATTATTTTACCACACAATCAATCTTACTAAGAAACCAATTTTAGTTAGCAACAATATTTTTTTAATAATAATAAAAGCAATGATAATGGAGCTGGGGCATTATACAAGATAACCCCAAAGAAAACTAATATGTACTTTAATGTATATAATATCTTTCAACAATTTTTTTAAATCCACCCCTTTGAAGAAAATTTTTTTTCGGAGGGAACCTTTAAAACTTTTTTATCCAGCCCTCACAACGTTTTGAAATCACAAAACACAAGTTTAAAAGACATAATAAATAATTTATTTACAATCACTAGTTATCTCACTATCCTTCATAACTTTTAAAAATATAATCATAACAATGGATACATATTATATTGGGTGAATTACCAAGAGATCCCAAGAAAAAAAATTTAATTATCAAAAAGTCCCAATGACAAGTGACCTGAAGATGTTGTCATTCTAGTTTTATTTTGGAACATGTCATTGCTTATTCTTCACTTGTTAATAATTGGGATTTGATTGTAATTCTCCTTATTGTATCACTATCAATGAGCAGTCTTTATATATTAAAATAGTTTATATTTATTTTTATTTTATTTCGTTTCTTAAACTCTTCAATTTTTATTATTTCTTATATGTGTCATGTTTAGTTTTTGGCAAGTTTTAATATACATTAATTTGATTAAAATTTAATCAAAATCCATTTATATATAACAACTATTACTCCCTCTGATTCCAATCTTATATATAAGAGAATTTGTTTAGCGAGATGATGATGCACTAATAATATCAATGTCTAAAACTTCTAATTATTGGTGAGTTTCACTGAGTTAATTACTCCATATTTCTATTTGCTCAACCTCTCTCCTCCTTGGCAAAAAATCTCTCTCTCTCTCTCTCTTCCTCTCACGTGCTCCCCCAACCCCCCCCCAAATTAGAATGTTTTTGAAAATTAAATTGCAATTTTTACTTATTTATTGTCCTCAATCGCGTTTAGTCATCTTCTTAATTTACATAATTCGGTTATTTGCATATGGCCTTATCAACATTACTGGTTTTCCTGGCTTTGGGATAGATCTAGTGGGTTGCTTGGTCATGTGACGATGTGGCATGTATGATTGGAGCAGCATGCAAGAGTTGGCACTTTCTTCTCTAATCATTTCTTGTGGATGTCCCATTTTCTCACCACTTCAAAAAATTACTGCCACTTTTCTTAGATATGTAGTAGGAAGGCTACTCAGGAGAGACTGAGAGAGAGATCAAGAATTAATGCTGCACAGGGGAGATAATATTTTAATGAATCTGATTTTTTTTTTTAAAAAAAGAATACCATTCTAACATGCAAGTCATTTATACTTCATTCTCATATAAAAAACATATTAAATTAATTAAATTTTTCATATTTATTCTTATTAAAGAAAGGCTATTAAAAAAATACTCCTCCGGTCCTTAATATAGGACCCAATTCTTGGGTTAGTTTTGGTCCTAAATATAAGACCCATTTCTCATATTTATCAATTTTCTCTAAATTACCCCTATGGATACTCTCTCAACCACAATCAAGTAGAAGAAGGAGATGGAGTATTAAAAAAGATGATTATGATGTTTTAGGAAAAATAAGTCACTTTTCTTATAATTAACTAACTTACCTAACTTCCTTAATCTAATCAAATTAGTTAAATGGGTCTTATATTAAGGATCGGAGGAGTATTATGTGTATTTTTTCTCATATTTCTTTTAGATATCGAATTCTCGAAACCTTTGTTGTTTCATCTTTACAAGGGTATGTAGGGAATCCATTAGTGTCTCGGCTGTGTTAATTATCCTACATGTATTTTATGTTTAGGACCAATTTTTTTCCTTACATGTGCCTTACATATATACCACCATAGTGGTGAAAATAGTAGGATAGAAAATTTTCAGTTATTTTCTTACTTTTCTATCTTAATATTCATTTTATTAAACTTTTATAATTCCACTTATCTATTTTTATTAAATCAAATATATTCAAATTTTTCATAAGAGGTAAAATATTGAGAATAACTAGACATCCTTTTCTAATTAGGTTTGCTCCATTTCAGACATAAAAATTAAGTATTCAACTCCAATTATTTATTTAAGTAATAAAACATCTCATGCTTATGTTAATATTATGCTTAGCGTAGGTATTTTGTTTAACCTTTGAGTGATTGAAAGTTCAATCCTTACAGGCAGCAAATAAAAGAAATCGAAATTAATGAACTCATTGCTTTTCGCTTAGTCTTCATGGAATAGATATGATACTACCTTCACAAAGAAAAAGTAGGTGGAGTAGCTAACATCACGTAATTGCATGACATTTATCGATTTATCAATTACTATTTGTTAGTGTAAGATACAAATAATCAAATTGCATAAATTAAAAAATTAGTTCAAATCCGTTAAAGATAATAAACATATAAGAAGCGTATTTTTTTAAAATATATGGACAGTAATTGAAAGAGAGATTAAGTAAAAAAAACAAATTAATACCATTTTTAGTGTATGAAATTTAACCTTATTTTGATTTTTGTCCTTAAAATTCGAAACCAATAATTTTAATTCCTGAAATTTGATCTTATTTTAGTTTTGATCCATGAAATTTTAAACTAACAATTTTAGTTCCTAAAATTTGATTTCGTTTTGATTCGAGTTAAGATTTTTAGTACCAAAAGTAAGAATCAAAAGCAAAATGAGATTAAATTTCAGGGATCAAAAAAATTGTTTTAAATTTCAGAGACTAAAATTATTGGTCTTAAACTTCAGAACTAAAATCAAAATAAGATTAAATTTTAGAAACTAAATATAGTATTTAATCTGAGAAAAATATAGAGAATGTTAAAATAAATGCAATAATGCATATAATGAATTATGAGTAAAAATATAAAAAATGCATTAAATGTTTAAAATATCTAAATTATGGCCTACGGATGTGAACTTTTTCCAGTGAAACAATGAAGTGATTAATAATAGAGTATGATTATTTCATCCAAAAAAAAACAAAGTATGATTATATACTCCCTCGCACGGAGGGGGAAATATAGAGCAAAGTTGGTAGGTGATATATAAATACTTCTGTAAATACTCTTTGAAATTAAAAACATCTTAATTTTCATGAATTAAAACCTAACTTGCTTAAACTTTCTATATAACAAACCAATAAGACAACGCAATTAAGACCCTAAATTCAAACTAAGAAATGAATGGTGGAAGGATACTATTTGGAAAGAAAATGTAAACACATATTGTCTTATGGGGCTTCTAGAAATTACCCTGCGGAAAAACACCTATCTTTTTCTTAAAGGGGAACCATACAAAGACACCCGATTCTATCTGAGTCATTTTTTTTTTAATATTTCAAGTCAAAATAAGATAAGAAACATGTGGACAAATAAACATTTTAAGATTTTTGAGGAGCCTTTAATTAATATTTATAACATTAATGTGCATAGTATGTTAACAAATTTTGAATAAAATATATAAGAGATTTAATTGAATAAGTTTTATTCGTTTTATCAAATAAGGTAAGTGTAAAAACAAAGGTGAATTGTACAAATAATCTCATTTCTTTTTAACGGGTTCTTTAGAAGATTAGTTGTTCTTACAATAAATGATTTCATGTAAGATTCACTACAACTGAAATAATCATTTTTAGTTTCAATAATAATCACTATAAATAAAAATTACAAAAATTAGTTCAAATTTACTTCTTTTTTTTTTGTCAATTAAATAAAGATATCCTTTTATTAGAAATATATTTAAAATACCGTTGAGCACCAAATATAAATATTCTTCCAATTCTAAATATAAAATATATTTCGTAGTGTAAATGGAAAGTATTTCTTAATAAAAATTTGAATATTAATTTGCTACATCATAAAAAATTAGCCTATTTTTAGTAGATTCAATCTTATAAGTGTTCAAATTTGTTTCCTAGTAAGCGAGAAATTTCACTAACGAATAGTCACCTTAGGGATGAGAACTAGAAAATTTAATTGAACAATAAAGTCAAAACTAGTCATTTCGTATGTTTAGAGTGAGGGGGGAAAAAAAAAGGTGGTTAACTCTTTTCTCATTAGTTAAAATGTCGTTTATACAATTTTTTTATTTTAAAAATATTTTAAAGTTTTGCTTATTGTTTGGATATTAGAAGGACGGAAGAAGAAGACAACGACAAGACAACAAATAATTTTTATATAATTTATCAAATATTAATTATAATTAGGCAAAGTGCCTACTCAATAAAATTTTTTTTTCACTCTTAATCGTATAAAATATCTTTTTAGTCTCTTAATCGTATATCTTTAGTTTTAATTAAAAAATACCAATGTTAAAATTTTAAATGTTGAAACAAAAATTATTGACTGACACAAAAAGCCATCATTTGAAATTTATTGGGTGAGTTAAATAATTAAAAAAGTATTTTATAAATTAAGAGGTCAAACAGAAATATAATACTCCCTCCAATCCTAAATATAAGATTTATTTTATAGTATATTATAAAATTAGTATTATATTTAGGATGAATTTCAAAATAAATTGTATAAAAAAAGAATTTTAAAATAAAAATTCCAATCTTATTTTTAATTCATAATTAACTGTAATAATATGCTGTCATAGCTACACGTAATGATTTTCCTTCATTTTCTTTCATGACTTTCTTTTCTTTGGTGTCCAACTCTCCCTCTTGCCTCGGAGACAACAAACGCAACTTTGGGTTTCTCTCTCCTTTTAAAACTGATTAAACCCTCCTCTTTCCTCCTCTCTCTACTTTCTCTCTCTAAAAAAGCGACGAGAGGGAGAGAGTCTTGGTGAAGGAACAGCAAAAGCAAGAACTGTTCCCAGATCTCTCTCTCTTTGATATCCTGAGGAAGAACTAACATATACCCAATTCATAGACAAGGATTAGACGAAGAAGAAGAAGAAGGAGATGGGTCATAACCAGAAGCCTTTGATCTATGCTTTTGTTGCTCGGGGAACTGTTATTCTTGCCGACTACACTGAATTCAGTGGTAACTTCAATTCCATCGCCTTTCAGTGCCTCCAGAAGCTTCCTGCCACCAACAACAAGTTCACTTACAACTGCGATGGCCACACCTTCAATTATCTCGTTGATAATGGCTTCAGTAAGTTTTTTTTGCCTCTTGATTGCCTATTTCGGTTCAGTTCCTCTGGGCATGGGCTTGCCGTTGCCGGTGAAGAGGAAAAGTGTAACCGGGGAATTTGCTGTTTGATTTGGATAAATTTCTCTCAACCCACAGAGGTTATCATTATTATGTTTGGTTGCTTGTACACCGATCTTGGTTTGGCATCTATTGTTTAGTTTGTTGGTGTGATTTGAGTTTTGAATTTGATTTTTACTATTTTAGCAGAAGGAATTGGATCCCTCCTCTCTCAACCCATAAATTATATTCTTTATTTTCATTTGTTATTTTTCATTTTGTCTAGCAAGATTATTTTCGTTTATTTCTTTATCCGAAGGGCACTGCTTGTGAAGTTATAATCGTCGAGTGAAAAGCTTTCTTTAGGTACTCAACAAATCTGATGATCTACTCGGGGAAATGTGGGTGGGCTATTCTTGGGAAGGCTGTTGAAATTAAGTATGGCTTTATGATTGTGAATGGATTTTTGGTTATTTTATCCGGGAATGAGGCACTGAGTAAATTCAATATATGGGTTATCATCTGTCGCCTATATGTTCTAATCTTTTGATCTAATTCCAATTGACTGACTCTATGCTTCCAATATCAAATTTAAATTTTTGCATCAAGATATCTAGTTCGGAGGAATAAAGTATCATCTAATAATGGGGCATCAGTTTGTTGATATCGGCTAGCGAAAGAAAATAGCAGAGAATGGATTAGAGTAAATCATGCAACAGGCGTTGTAGCCCACATTTTCCGAGGATATGAACTGACTTGGATATGGAGTTCAATAATTCCATGCTTCTAGCATGCCTGAACAATGTCTGGGGAACAGAAATATCACGATGGTCATTTATTGCCCTCGCTTGCTTGTTTGGCTTTTGCATCTTTAAGATATTTTTCATTGGTCTTATTGGGTTGTATACCCAGCTTTTTAATGGTAAGAAAAATATGAAAACTAAACTACAAATATGAAAAGCTGAAAGCTCCGTGAGTTGATCTGTATTTCGTGGAAATGACAAGATTGCTTTTTTCTTACTGTTCATATTTTATTTTATAACCATTTGGCCTGTTAAGTATGAAGTATGAACTTCCTTATATGTGAATTGGAGATCTTGATGTGACGGCTATAGAATTACTCTGACAGTTTAGAGTCAACAATTAGGTTGTCTATTATTTCTTCTTCTTCTTTTTTTTTTTTTTTGAGTGAAAGGAGTTTTATTAATCAAGATAAAGTACACATAAGTTCAAAGATTGACGCTAAAGAAAACCAAAATTAAAGGACACCAAGCCCAAAGATGTTGTCTATTATTTCTTAAACGTATTTTCTTGATCTTATCATCCTAAAGGGGTGAATTCAGTTGACAATTGAACTCTTTGTGCATCATGAGTTTGCAAAAATTATCTATCTCAAACAACTACTTAGTTGCTGTTGATTTTGGTGGGTGTTACCCCTACTTTTTAGAATTGATGCTTTCAGAATCTCCGTAACTAAGGGTTTCCAGAGCTAAACGAGTAAAACTTTGCATCTGTGTAAACTGAGGTAACCTTCAGATTAGACGTATTGATCTGTTTAGATCATCAACTAGTCTATGTGCTTTTCCTAACCATCTCCTAAGTTTTTCATTCTTTTCCTCTGGTTCTTTTGCATGGAATGGTAGAAGCAAAACAATAGTCATATATTCTTACTGGAAAATTTCAGGCAGTTGATGTTGCTAGTACTTCAAGCAAAACAATAATTCAGAATTTTTTTTTGTATTAGTACTTGTTAGTTTGTTTTCTACCAGCTCAGCTACTTTTTAACAAGTCATGCCACTCACCCAAAATTTATCGTGACCCCTTACTGAATAAATATAATACAGCATGCGTCATGGGAGACGATAATTCTTCTAAACATTGATCTATTAATGTAACCATTTGGTGTATTGTATCATTTAGAAATCCTATTTTGGTGCACATTTCTTGTTGAAATATTATCCTTTCTTCAGGAGGCTAACCTTAGACATTCTGATTCTTGTATTGTGTTGATAAATATCTGACGTCCTGGTGTTTTGTTTCTTGTAGCATACTGTATTGTAGCGGATGAATCAATTGGAAGACAGGTACCCATGGCATTTTTAGAGCGTGTCAAGGATGATTTTGCATCAATTTATGGTGGCGGAAAGGCTGCTACTGCTGCCGCCAATAGCCTTAACAAGGAGTTTAGGTATTTTATCTTTGGAAGTTAAGTTTGGTGGATTTACTATGTCTTATTCGCTTATTATGTGCTGTGCTCTTTTCTTCAGTCCAAAGTTGAAGGAACATATGCAGTACTGTGTTGATCATCCTGAAGAGATCAGCAAACTTGCAAAGGTGAAAGCTCAGGTTTCGGAAGTTAAAGGTGTCATGATGGAGAATATCGAAAAGGTGCCAAGTTATAGATTCACTTTGTAGCTGCTTTAGTTCAAGATGATAGTACCACATAAATTGACGAAATAAACTTCCATAAGAGAGTAATGGCAGATGAAGCATTAAAATTATAAGCTCTTATGAGAAAAATTTGGTAAAAAACATCTGTAACTTGTAATTGAGTCCTATAAGTTAGCATTGGCTTATATAATGCAAGTCTTGCATCTCCTGCTTTGCGTCTGAAGCCTGATATTCTTTCAAGAGACACTATTCTGTATTCCTATTTTCCTTGGTCGAAATGTATTTTCCAAATATGAAATTTCAAAGTCAATTTTTGCTAAGCTGAAATCAGAAGGGGAAAATTTAACATGCAAAATGTGTTCTAGCAGTTAATTTGTCTTTCAAATCATATTTCTGTGCATTCTTGATCACAACAAATTTTATGTGCCAGAATGGTGTGAGGACATTTTAATTCTGTCATAATGACAGCTGTAAATCCAACCTTGTCTTGTATGGATAGGCAGAGATCTCAGATGGTTGTACCTATCAGAAGAAAAAACTGGAAAAAGTGCAGTTTTATATTTCATAGTAATATAACCTTCAACGGTGTCTTGTGTATGATGCCATTTTATCAGTTGACATTGACTAGTTTATAATTTATTTTAGGTTCTAGACCGGGGGGAAAAGATAGAGCTTCTGGTGGACAAGACTGAGAACCTTAATCACCAGGTTGGTGTGGTGAACTGCTTGCATGTACAATGACCCTTTTATTTTGTGTTTGAATAGTGTTGTGTTTATGAAACTTCCATATGCATGATCAGGATCATAAATGAGTACAAAACTTCTGGTTGTGATT
Organism: Neltuma alba; assembly: GCF_004799145.2. Classification (NCBI taxonomy): domain Eukaryota; kingdom Viridiplantae; phylum Streptophyta; class Magnoliopsida; order Fabales; family Fabaceae; genus Neltuma; species Neltuma alba. The sequence goes on along the minus strand of NW_021635529.1, from coordinate 176,404 downwards.
TTCGAGGATGAAGTTTACGTGTAGGGCCCGTTTGGTATACCTGATAGAATTTGGCTTACCTAATAGAGTGAAATGAAATGGACAAAAGGTATAATAAAATATTAATAATTCTAAGGATTAAAAATAATGATTACCTTCTAAGAAAAGGAAGGTAAATTACATGTTTGTCTCCTAAGTTTTGTCAAAATTACGTAGACTTCTCTTGGGTTTTGATGAAAATGCACAAATCTCTCTTTTACTTTCAAAATTAATATGAACTTATTTTGTAAGTTATCTATAATTACGTGAACTTTTTTTCGGTGTCTGAAATTCATGTTGACTCTCCAAACAAAACGTAAACTAGACAAATTTTATTGATTTTGTTAAAATTACCACAAAAAAAATCTGTCTCTAAATCTAAATATACATAGACCTTCAGTGGGGAAAAAATAAAAACAAAATAGAAGTCTCTTAATTTCAATGAGATTCAATAGAATTTTGTGTAATTTAGTCTTGCTTTCTTGGGTATGTGCGTGTATATTTTGAAAATAGGAGGGAGATTTGTACATACGTGTAGTTATATTTTTGGCTTTAGGTGAAGTTTGTCTAGGTTTTAAAAATTAAAACAAATGTCCATATGCTACAATTACAAGAAGCCTTAGTGAGGTAGCTACATGGACCGTATGATGTTTGTTTAGGTTCTGACGAGATTTTTTTATCTGCCATCAGTATCCAATTTGAGTTTTTGTTGGTGGAGTATAAGCAAAACATGTAACTTTGCCATGGTGTTGTATGATTTACGTTTCAGGCACAAGACTTTAGAAACACGGGAACCAAGATACGTCGAAAGATGTGGCTGCAAAACATGAAGATCAAGCTGATCGTACTGGGAATTCTAATAGCACTCATCCTCATAATAGTTCTTTCTGTTTGTCATGGCTTCAACTGTGGGAAATAAGCATATCATTGCTCCCTGAGGGCATTTTGTCTCTTGATATTCCAAACTTTTTTTTTTTTTTGTGATTATATTATAGGTGAGGAAAATATTTTGAATTCTTGCCATGGCTTTGTATGTAGTGAATTTGGCAAATCCCGTGTATTGCTTTTATTATGCTCAAACCAGATTGAACATTATAAGAATGAATGATTTTTGCTAATATAAGTACGTTGGGATTTTTTTTTTTTTTTAAAGTTTAATTGTGCTTTATTTATACAAATTCTGAAAGGCATGAATGTACGGAAATGAAAAATGCGTACGATGCAAGTGCAAACGATGTGGTCTGTGTTATTAGAGTTATTTTTCTGAAAATTTTCGTGGGTGGAATAAAATAATTGACAATGATAATAGGCAGGTATGCCTAAGAATCTATAAGAGAAATTAATTATGCTTAATGACCTGGAAATTCTGCAATTTTTCAGCCTAACGTATTCCTTTTCAATCCCGTAAGCATAGACTGCATTTGAATGGCCTCTTGACATTCTAAAATTGACTTTTACACCCCAGAACGTCAATTGAGGTCCAAAACGATGTATGACGTAATTTTAGGGACAAAATTGAATTTTTGCCTAGCTATTTTAAAGATGAAGCAAATTTTTCATTCTCATAACTTTGGCGGATCAAAATTCAAATTCTACTGGGAAGAGCATTTATTTTTAATAGCTGACAATATTATTTTTTAATAAAAAAAGACCTATGTTTAGTGAAAAAACTGTTCACTTCTAGCCTTTTCTTTTTTAATATATCATTTAAATAAATGTATGTCAAATTGATTTCTTTTATATACAAATCTATTTAGGTGTAAATAACATTATACTAAAATTTTATCCCAATTTCAGTTTGTAAAAGTCAATTGGGTTAGGATTCATTTAAAATAGTTTATAAATAATTTGTTAATCGTGTTTTACAAAATATGAGATAAACATATGAAAAAAAAATTATCTAAACGTACTTATAAGTGATTTCTAATACATTAATCCAATCAAGCCTAGTATCTTGGTAATTTTCAAAACTTTGGTTCGAGCTCAGCCCAATGTTTTTATCCTAAAATGTGATTTTAATATTTTATATTTCCAAATTTTTAATTTAGTTAACGAAAGGGAATATATATATATATATATTTTTTTTTTTTTCAGTCGAAATATGATGAATATAAATATCGAACAGCTGATGCCTTGAAGACCATGTACAAATTAATGATATTAGATTTTTTTATTCGAAAATAAACAGTAGTAAAAGTGGAAAAATCTATCTATTATTAATCTATTAATATATAAAAATAGAGTACAAGGCATGAGTAGCTGACAGCATGACACGTGATATCACTAATGATAAGATAAATATTTTTTTCTTTTCTTTAAAAAAATAAAAGGCCACACCCCATGTTTTGGATCATGCACTATGAAATGTGAGTGGATAGTTTCATTATAAATGTGGGCACGATTTATAAAACCGCTTATGCATGACAGGGGAAAAAAAAAAAAAGATCCCATGTTTCAGATTTATTTTTAATTTATGATTACAAGTAATTTTGAATGTGTGTAGTTTTCTGAATATATGCTAGCTAATAAATTAAAATATCATCCGTTTTAGGGGTGAACGGGGACAGTTTTTTAACCAAAACATGTTTGCATTATGCCACGTGACAGGCTTTTCTAAAAAATAAATATACTGAATTTTTATATGCAAAAAATATGCAGATATCATGTTACAAATTTATTTTTAATTTCCTAATTTCAAGTAATTTTGAACGTGAGCTATTTCTTCAATATATGGTGGCTGTAAATTAAAAAAAAAATTATCATTTAAGTTTGAACGTGGGCATTTTTTTAATTACACTTAAGTGAAGTAATATTTTTTTGTTTAGTTAGGATCATTAATTCCAAAAAAAGTGCCGTTGGTGGAATTGCGTGCTAACAGCATGCCACGTGACACACTGCAGATAAATAAGAAATTTTTTTTAATAAAAATGAAAATTTGAAGGAATCTCTGTGGATGTGACTTTTGATCACACCCCATGTTTCTGTGCCGTATTCCAATGTTGTGTTTTGGGCAGTTTTCTGATTTTAAGTTAATATTTTATATTTTATATTAATTTAATTAATATATTAAATTTTGAATTAAAATTAATATTTCATTAAAAAGCAACAATTGGTTACTCTTTGGGTTCAAATTAATATTTTAGATTTTAAATTACATTTAATAATATTTCAAATAATAAATTAAAATTAATATTTCATAAAAACAAACATATTTCTAAAATAAATATTAGCGCCATGTTTTGGGGTGTGCCTCGTTAATATATAAAAGTATAGTACAAAACAAGAGTTGCTATCAGGCTCACATGTGTCGTCACCAATATGTAGATAAATGGTCCTCATTTTTAAATTTGTATAAAAGCCTCATATTCCCCTATTCATGCGTCTATGATTCTACCCATGTTCTCCTTTTCATGCGCTTTTCTTTTTCTTTTTCTTTTTTGTGGAAAATTATTCGTAGAAAAAATAGAACTTATAAAATGTAAAATTTAAAACATGATCTATCTCACGATTATTTGGTGGTTGGTTACAAAGCAGGAGTTGGTTGCAAGGCCGACATGTGAATTTTGATCACTAGAACATGTTGTTCTGGATTTTAAGGATTTGTTATGTGTAGTTTTTTTATTCCAATTGAGAAATATTTTTAAATTAAAATTAATACTTCTTAAATTTGAGACTTTGTTTTCATAGATTTTTTAATTGAAAGTGAAAATTGCTTGTTGTGAGTTTTGATCACTGCACCCACATTCCTTCGTATTCAAATTTTCTAATTTCAAATTAATATATCATATTTTAAATAAATTTAATTAATAATTCAAATTTTAAATTAAAATTAAAATTTTAATTTTTCAACTAAAATTAACATTTCACAAATAGTGGCTATTGTTTGGATTAATTAATGGATTAAAATAAAATTTCAGCAACTATTGTTCATGAATACGTGTCAACCAGACCTTCCCACTTTGCATATTTTTTGGTTTTCAAATTTTGTATCGGCAATTATATCCACTTTGTCATAATGTTTGTAGCAATCAACTTTTTCGACTGTAATAGCCCATGGTCATAGATGTGGGTTCAGTGACAATTACAGGCAGTAGGATTGATTGTGCGTGTGAGTTTGTGGCTGTATATACGTGTGGTGGCTATAAATAGTCAGTTTAAGGCAGTTTTTTCGGCAATTCGCTCAATCTCCACCTCTCCTATTTTATGTAGTCAACAATGAAAACACTAAATTTTCATTCCATTGATTTGGGTAAAGAAGATTTGTCTAGAGTTTGAAGGAGGAAATCTCTTCTCAGTTTGAAACCCCAGTATGCACTTTTCTTTTCCCTTCTAAGTTCTTGACCTAACCCATCATTAGCTTTTTCAAATCAACAAGTTCACATCCAACAAAAAAAAAAATCAACAAGTTCACAAGTGAAAGGCCTTCTTCTTTTTTTTTTTTAATTGGGCTATTAGCTTCCTTCTTCTATGTAAATTGGGTTATGCTTAGGGGTGTGCATGAGGCCTGCATGCCCAATAAGCCCGTCTAAGCCCGCAAGAAAAGCGCCCAGCCCAGCCCAGCCCAGTAAAAAGATGCCCAAGCAAAAATAGGCATCTTCGGGCTGGGCTAGGCAGGGCCGCGGGCAGGGTATGCTACCCTGCCCATTTGGTCCTGCCCGAAAAATATATAATTATATATATAAGATAATATTATTTTAAGCAATTATCTCTTTTGTTTTGGCCAAAAAAATTAGGTAAAATTAGAAAAAAATGAAAGGAACATAAAATTATGATTATAATAATCTGCCAACTATATGAATAAACTAAGGAATTGAACTACTGATTTAGCTTGATTATTAAATGTTCTAATTATTAAATATATTTTTTTTACCTCCCATAAGAAATTGAAAGTTGAAGAACAAGACTACATAGGCCTTATATATATATATATATATATGTATGTATGAGTGATAGACTCATTCGTGATAATTTTTTTCCTCTCACTTGTCTCAAAATACGATAATTGAATTTTTTTTTCTACATATGATATAGGACATGGTGTCACTACGCTGGGCAGAAAAGCCCGCCCTGCCCAGCCCGCCCTTGCCCTGCCCAAAATGGTTAGGGCTTCTACTGGGCAGGGCCGGGTAGCGGGCTGCAAAACGCAGCCCGCTCATCTTTCGGGCTGGGCATCGGGCAAGGGGTTTGTCCTGCCCAGCCCTGCCCATGTGCAACCCTAGTTATGCTTATGCGTCTATAAGATGAAACAATCCATCCTATCATTGAATTATCAAGAAATTCACCTGTTGATTCAACTTTGGTTTCCATTCAGATATGTGCTTGATTAGTAGTGTAGATTTTTTATTCTAAAAAGTTTCTTCTTTTGTCCCTTGCTGTTTCAATTTTTTCTATCATGCACCTCAAAGTGAAACATATATAGGTGTATACATTTAATTCTGAAAAATAAAAAAAAGATGGATCCAGTACACAACAATCCTTTAGAAGCTGCTTTCAATAGAGTACTATGAATTTATATCTACTGCAGTCATTGTGAGATTTTATAATTACAAGAAATCCATCTTTTATCAATCAGTTTCTTTTGTCCAAGATTCATTTACTGATACTTGTCATTTTCTACAGATGAAAGATTTAATGAGATTGTTATATGTCCTTACTTGGCTCCTGAGGTACTAAAACGAAACTTGCCACATTGGCCAGGTTAGATTTGTCTTGTGAATGGTATATTTCAGCTCATGACAATTGAATTTTTAATGGCTGAGAATTAAATTTAAAGTCGCTATGGATATGTTGTTAGAAGAAAATAAATGTTTGTCTTCAAATGGCTTCAATATGGTCAGAAAAGTCTATTTGCTTCCCAAGTAATAAATATATTTGGTCTATGCCATCTACTTGTATTGTGAAAATGAAGACTAAAGCAAAAACCTATATTGAATTTTTGCTAAGGGGTTTGCTAGATAAAAGTCAGATTTGTTTGGTAAATCAACAACATTTACTGACTTCTATGCTCCTAATCTTGTCATTGTGCTTGCTTTGGTCTCAAGTTGTGACTAAATGGGTGCTCTTAAGCTTAGAAAATGGCTTCATACTTATATCATTACCAATATGGTATGCTGCTTGATTATAGTTCCACGTCTTTCTCAACGTCTCAAAGCTAAATGCCAAGTTACAACTAACCATTTAGTTTTGTGCGGTTCCAACTGAAAATATAAATATTATCAAATCAAGGACTTAAATTGGTTTTTTATTTGAGTTATTATCTTTCCATCTAGAGCTGGGAAAATAGGCCAGCCTGACGCTCCAGGACTGACCCTGCAGGGCTGGCAGGTTTAAAAGGGCCGGCTCTATAGGGCCAAAATTTTAAAAATACTCTAATTTGCTAGACCTGACCCTTAAGCAGACAGGCTTAGGGCCGGCCCGCGGGCTTTCGGCCCGTTTAATAAAAAAATTTCATTTTTCATATTTTTCATATGTTTTATAAAAAAAACCAATAAAATTACTAGTAAAAGACATATATGTGAATAAAATTAAGTCACAGATATAAAAGATCATCATATTTAAATGTCCATCAACATACAAAAAATTAAAACATCCATTAGACATAATAAGTCAATGACATTAACATCCAAAAGTTCCATTAAAAATAGAAAAATGTTTTCACTAAAAAAGAAGTGGACAAATACTATGATCACTATCATTAATTGTAAGAATATTTGATTGTGCTTTACTAGTAATAGTCTCTTCTTAACTTCTAAAAATATCAATGATTTCTCGGGTTTTAATTATGAAAATCACTTTGCTGTATAATCTCATGGGAAGTCTAAAACTCTTAGCACTTTGGATTGATCCATAATATACTTTTAATGAGCTAACTATGTCATCTTTTTTTTGCTTTTGTTGAGGATGATCTTTTTTGATTTTGTCTAGCTCGCTTGTCCAACTCTATTTAAATATACAGTACAAATTACGATATAGTCACTATAGAAAAAGTGTTAACTTATTTATTTAAATTTTATAACATATATACAAATTGATACGTATCTATTAGTTCAATCATTAAAATTTTTGTTTTAATGTGAGGAATATATTTTGTTTATCTTAATATATAATTGTTGGTTCAAATAAATACAAATTTGAAATCTAATTAAAGATATGGAGAATATATTTTTATTTATTTTAATATCATTAGAGATTGAGGTGTGAGCTGAGAGTAAGTGAAAAATTGAGAGTGAAACTTAGAGAGGGAGAATATGTAAAATGTTAGGGACTTAGGTTAGGATCAAGAAAAAAATATAAATTAAAAAAATTATTGTTGGGGGCTTAAACGAGCTGGCCTTTTTTATTTTCGAGCCTCACAAGACTGGCCCTTTTAAATCCAAATTCTCTTTAAAAATCTCAAATTACAAGCCCTGCCCTCAACTTAAATGGGTTTAAACGAGTCAACCCAACGGGCTCGACCTATTTTCCTGACTCTATTTCAATCTATCAGGTATTTTTTTTCAGAAGAAAAGCACCTAAATTTATACAATTCCTCCAAACACATTAATCCCGACGGTACTATAAGTGTGTTTCTCCTATAGAAAGATAAAGATTAATACAATTTCTTTTACACTGAGCTTCAGAATTATCATCAGGATCAATATGATCATTATGGAGGAGACCTATCCAAAAGCCCCAGCTTAGGCACCTGGTCCCACGCCCATTACATACCTTAACCCTCAAGTACATATCTTTAGTTGGAATTCGGCCCTCGCCATTGAACTGCAAAAGCAAAATAAAGGAATGAATAAAACTAATTATGTTATGAAATATTATAAATTGGAAAGGAAAAAAGAGATGAAGAAAAATAGATAATAGGCCTATGACTACAACTTATAGGTCTCATCGTGTCAAACAATAAGGAAGATATGGATTTCATGAATGTGAAGAACAATGATTCCAAGAGTCTCAAGAGTTATCTATATTTATAACAAATTAAACTTTCAATTATCAAAGTGAAATATCATAAACTGGATTCTCAGCAGTCATACTTGCGTTTTCGCACTGTTGTCTCTACCCTTTTATGAGTACTATACAAACAATCACTTTTATAATTGTAGAGAATTTGAATAAAGGACTTGATGGTGAGTGTTAACATGTACCTTGAATCTTCGAGGGCTGGAAAATTCTGTGCGGAGGCTTACAACCTTCCGCTTTCAAATCAAAGTCAAAATACATCAGTCTTATAAATTTGCAAGCACACTTGACGTATACTTCCCAGAACGGAAACTCCCATCCTCAAACATGCAATCATTCATTTCACTGTGATTCCAACACACACGTTTGCCTCCTCTACAAAAACCACTGTTCATATTCATATCTAACCCAAAAGCTTGCTCTTTCTGCCTTCCAATGTTAAACTTCAACTTGCCTCTTTCTTTTGCCAGCTCCATCCTTCCATCATTCAATTCTTTCCCACATACCTCATCGGTCTGTAATACTTTCCTATTTTCCTCAATACCACCACCACAAATCTCCAAGGGAATTGACTGTTCCCACAATTTTTCACCATTTTTCCTTTCCTTAATTACCTGGCCGCAAATCCTGTATGAGCTTTCGGGAGGAAAGTCTGGCAGCCATCTTGGTATGTGAGAACCTCGCAGATTTTGTTTATAGCAGCCCATGGATGTGTTTGAATCAATGGGTTGTACTGGATTTGGACATGGAGAAAAACTTGGGCAGGGAATTGGCTTTGCACATGATAATTCTTTATAAAGGCTGGAAAATTTCATAATGTCTCTCAATGCTCCAGATCTAAGCAGCTCACTCTTGTGCATCTCTGAAGCTGTGGGAAATCCCCGCACAGAGCATATGTCATGAACAGCATTGATGAGGTCAAAGAGGTTGGCGTTGGTGCGATTTGAGGCATTGGAAAAAGAGGCAGCTGATTTGCCAATGGCTCGCAGATATTCTACAGCAACATTAGTTAAGGTTTCAACAGCATAGAGCTGGGTTCTCTTAAAGCCAACTGACTGACAGATCTGCGAAATGGCAACTTTTGCCACACCAAAAGATAAGTCTGATGGGGCTTTTGCCACTTGAGCCTCGCTTTCAGCACGGTTCTTCTTCTTCTTTTTGGCTTTTGCCTTTAAGGTTGGTTTTGAAGTTGATTTCCTAATGCTTAGGTTTTGCATAGGGTCCATGGAAAAGAGCTGGTGGATGAGAACATATAAGAAACAGAAGCCCTATGCAAAAACTATTGTCAGCAACTCAGCATTTACCACTGATGTGGGTGAAGAAATGCTTACAAGCTCCTTTCTGCCAGTCAAGAAGTATATTCACTGTTAAGACTAATCAACCTTCCCTGAACATCAAAATCCTGCTACGCATGAAGTGAAGTTTGCTGACAGTATATGGATTAAAAGCTTATTGACAACTATGTAAACTGAAACTCAATGCCTATGAAAATAAGCAAAATTCCCCATAAGAGAAATAATGCAATCATTCTGACACAGGAAAAAATGATTCTCTTATACAAATGATAACAAGGAATGCAACATTATAAAATTTTTTAGAAGAACAAGTTACTCAACTAGCTAGATTCCTGCATAGTAGCGGTTCTTAAGAAATTGTTTTGTGAAATAAGATGCAAAATAATGAGATGTGAAACTAAAAAGGATTTACGTTTTTTCCTTCATCATCCGCCACCTCACATTATTGAGGTGGAGGTTGATTAAAGACAGCAAACCCCCCCCCCCGGGGGGGGGGGGCGGGGGCCAAATCTTTGAAAGATGCTAAGGTGATATCATTCCCTTTTTAATTTTTGTTCCAGATACTTTAATGAAGATGCCTTGGTTAGCCGAATTGGTGCAGGCAACTCCTCCAAGCCACTTAAGAATGACACTATTAAGACTCTAGCAATTTACGATCTTCGAAATAATTAAAGTGAAAAAAACAGAAGACAAAGCAAGAAACGGTACGACGGCGACAGACGCAGGGTTGGCAATGAACAGAAATCAACAGATGACGGGGGAAACAAATTCAAAGCCAGATTGAACAAATCAATGTAAACGGATTGAGGGAGAAGAAGAAGTACGCACCTTCTTCAACACTTGCCGGAGAACAACCACGCAGGGCTGACAACAGTGGACGGCGTCCGACGGGGAGCTCAACCAGGGGGGAATGCCGAACCAAAAAAGGAATTTATCAAGCGAAAAGGGCTTTTTTTTTTATTTTATTTTATTTTGAGTGAGCACTGAAAAGGGCTCTGTTTAAAGCCTAAAATTAATTCATTTTCGCCAAAAGTGTTATTTTAGTTTTTTTCCAGAGAAAATTCCCCGCTAATTCTTGAGGTTTAAAATCAAATTTTTTTTAAGAGGTAGTTCAAATATAAAAAAGATATAAAGATCAAGCATTAAGATGATGCAATTTGAGAATTTCTCCAAATGACAAAGAAGATTTCAAGATTTACCTTTTTTTTTAAGCAAAAAATAACAAGTATTTAGTCATCAGAAAAAATGACAAGTATTTACATGGAAGATGAATTTCCCGATATATCTTATCCAAAAAAGAGTCCTGCCTTGGTAGATGAGAAACAAGCTACTCCTCCGGTTCTAGATATAAGATTCTTTTTATAGTATAATTTACATTATAAAAAGGATCTTATATTATGATCGGAGGAGTACTTCATTAAAATATTAAAACCATGTTTGGTCATCCCCCAAAAAGAAAAAACAACAAAAACAAATAATTTGCTTAAAAGTTTGAAGATCAAACAATCTTCTTATGACTTGAGAGTTCCATTTAACAGGGTGCCATATATTGCTGCCTCTTTCAGCAAGATCAGCTATTATTAATGTCTGATTGGCAGCAAGAGGACTATTAGATCTCATAGGCATGGTTTAAGGGAATATAAGGAACCATGCTTCTTAAATCAAACTTTAATATGTGAAGGGAAAGTGATCAAAAGAAGAAAACTGAATATAGAAAATTCTAAAAAGCATATTTAGCACTTTAAAATGACAGGAAAAAAAGGCCTAAACTAAAATTATGAAAATGTGAAGAAATAACTAATATGCCCTTGTGTTATCAAATTGTTATTTTGCATTCTGTTATTATTATTTTTAGTTCACATCCTGTTATTTTCAATTCACAAGTTATATCCTAATAACATGTTGTGATGAGCAATTTAGAATTTATCATTTTCGGTTCAAAAATTGTTGGTTCATATTTCACACAAAGACATATATTGGTCATTTTTTTTCAAGTTTTCATAATTCCAATTCAGGCTTTCCTTATTTCGTGTTATTTGGAAGTGTTAACTGTGCATTTTGAAATTTACTATATTCAATTTTTTTGGGGTCATTTTCCCATATGAAAAAGTTAAGAAATGATTCAATTTTAGAGAAGACTAACGTGCTTTGGTTGCGGGGGCAATTGGATAATTAACATGTCCAGAGACCCAAGAAAAAGGAAAACCCAAGACAAGAGCATCACATTTTACTGTAGCATCGCATGACAATTCTACTCAAAATTCAAGGGCAGAGATCCATAGGGAAAATGACATATAAAGAAACCTGAAATTATAAAATGCCAAAATGGGAAGCTAAGCAAATGTATTACCAGATAGGGAAGTGTTGCTTGATTTGGGATTATGCAAATGTTGCATAATTACGAAACAGCCCCTCATATGCAAACAGAAAAAGTGACCGGTGGAAGTGTGCAAGTTGTGGCGGGAGCTGGAGGAAAAACTTGGGAGGGACCATGAACGTGGGAGCATGAATGCGCGAAGCAACAACTGAACGATGAAAGCGAGGTTAGTATTCAGTGACTATATTGTTCGCCTCTATCTTTTGTCCGTCTCCTTTATGCGCTGGTTGATTTTCCTCTTCTCATTGGATGGTAATGTCGTCGATGTGGGGATGGTTTTGAGGTGGAGAGGGTGGCGAAGCATGGAGATGGCGTGGGTATATAGAAAGTGTGAGGAAGGACGGTGATCAGAGGGTGAATGCACGGGGAAGGAAAAACACTGAGGGAGAGGGGTTTGATGGTGTCACAAGTGGGTTAGAGTGATTAGTGTCAGATAAAGGGACAATGTTAGAGGGAGATTCGAATAATGGAGTGGATTGATTCTGAGAAAATAAAGCATTAGTATGGACAGGAAAGAAATGAGTGTTTTGTTGCAAATTATAAGCATGAATGTGTCAAACCCTAAGTTGGTCGTGTAAGTTGATGATGATGGTATTAAGTCATATAATCATTCGACTTCTGTTATCAGTGCAGGTAATGAAGATAAATGAATTTCGAAGCTGGGTCATCTTGTGGGAAGGAGCTGTTCTGTTATTTTCATGTGGGGGGGAAATTTGTGACAAATGGTGAAGGTGAAGTGAGATATAATGGAGGTGGCGTGAGGTTAAGAAGCATTAAGGATGGGCTGACACTTGATGAATTGAGGCTAATGATATCTGAGTGGATTGGTGGTGATGGAAGAAATTATGACATTAAGTACATAGTGGCCTTTGATGAGAAGACATTGATTGACCTTCATGACAATGTTGAAATGTATAACCTCTTTCAATACAATGGGAACAGCGATCATGTGTATGTAGCCGAAAAAAGACAAGTGGGTCCCCAACCAAGGGACAATGTAGAAATGTAAGTGGAAGTTTGTCCTAACTATTTGTTGTCATTTATGAATTTGTTCTTGTCATTTATGTTAACGAGTCTTGTCATTATGAATGCAGAACAGAGAGATTCATGGGCATGTCACAGCAAACGGAACTGGATGCGTTTCCCATTAGTTTGTGTTGTGATTATGGCTGGCTCAATGAAGAAAATACTCGTGAATGTGACAATGATGAAATAAGTAGGCCCCCTAATGTGGATACATCTATCGTAGCTTAAGATACGGATGGTAGTGAGATGGTTCATGCGGAATGGAGGGGACTTTTTACAGGAGTGGGCCAACGTTTTCCTAGTGCAGATGTATTTCGGGTGTCTGTATACAAGTTTGCACTTGCAAACAAGTTTGTGGCCAAGTATGTGAGGAATAACAAGGAATTCATGTCGATGAGGTGTAAAGTTGAGGGTTGTCCATGGAAGTTATGTGCAAATCATGTGGGGAAGAGTTGTGATGTGCTACGAGTGACGACATTTATAAACTGGCATGTTCATTCTGCCCAAGATAGCTTGGACGTGATGCATATTGGAAGAGCTAGTTTGAACTCATCAATAATAATTGATGAGATGAGGGATCATGCAGACAAGCGCACTTCTGAGATAAGGAAGAGGTTGAAACGAGAGTATGGGATTGATCTAACATATAAACAGGCTTATAGAGCAAGAGAGAAGTCATTGGAAGACATATATGGCAGGCCTAAACAATCATACATGCTCATACCATGGGTATGCGAAAGGATAAAGGAAACAGATGAAAAATCCGTGGCTGAATAGACTGCTATTGGGAACCGGTTTGAGCGTGTTTTCATTGCCTACGGGGCATGCATTGAGGGTTTCTTGGGTGGTGCGAGGCGTATTATGTATGTTGATGGAACTCACTTAAGCGGACCATACAAGGGGACAATGTTGTCAGCTTTAGCTTATGATGCAGATAACGAGCTGCTGCCGTTTGCAATTGCAATTGTGAAGGGAGAAACACTAGATGACTGGACGTGGTTTTTCTATATGATAAAAAAAAATCCTGGGTTCTGTGGAAGTAACGATTGTATCAGATCAACACAATGCTATCATCGGAGGAGTAGCATCAATCTTTGGGGGTCAAAGGCATGCCTTTTGTTATAGACACGTCAAGGAGAATTTTAGTTCAGAAGTTATGAAAATTAATAAGGGGCAAACAAGGACAAATGGCCGATCAAAGGAGGATGCACTATATTTATTGGATAAAATTGCATACGCAAGGACAGATGAGAAATTTGAGGCAGCAATGGATGACATGAGATCCTTTTCTCCAAGGCTATTTGATTGGCTTATTCATCATGGGGATGTAGATAGGTGGGCTAAAAGCAGGTTCCCATATAAAAGATGGGACAATATTACAAGTAATATAGCAGAATCATTCAATGCATGGATGGTCAATGAGAGAAAGCATACTGTACCCCAATTGATCTATGAGCACCGAGATAAAGTTGCAAGAAAGCTGCATGCCTCCTATGTGGCTATGACCAAATGGAAGAATTGCGTTGGTCCAAATATAGAGAGTAAGGTGCTGGATATGGTGGCTGGGTCTGACCATATGTATGTTGAAAATTATGGTGGGGGAAGAGTGAAGGTGACAACATCACGTGGAGACCATCAGGTTGATCTTGGACTACACCAATGCAGTTGCAGATCTTGGTAAATGACGGGGATCCCTTGTTCCCATGCTTGTGCTGCCATCAAGATTGTGCACGGCAATATTTATGATTATATTGATAATTGCTATAAAAAGTCATCACAAGAAAAGATTTATGCTCGCAGTATGATTCCTGTGGTAACAACAGACATGCCTCACCCAAATGACTACTATAGAATAGAAAATGTCAGTGAGCAAGTTTTCTTGCTACCTCCCATGACATCCCGACCACCAGGAAGACCAAAAGTAAACAAGGATGAACCACAGTTCCAGAACAAACGAATATACCACTGTGAAAGATGCCACCAACCTGGACACACAAGGAGGAATTGCAGAAATCCTAATCCATCATGAAGTTTCGAGTACAGTGGGGATGGGTCATTTTTTGGTGTACATAGTTTTATGCTCCGCCCTTGTCAACTTTTTTGGAAATGGGGTTGTAGTTAGGAGCTAGGTGGAGACATTTTTTTGTAAGTAAGCTGATAGAAATTTCAGTGATAAGGGAGCATTAAGTGTGGCTAGTATCTTAATGTCCACTTGTCATTGAATACATGAAAGGAAGTTACTGTTATGGGGATGTTAGCTTTTGTTAATGGCGCATTACTTGTTGTCATTTTAAAAATTGTTCTGGTCATTGGCAGTGATGCTATCAGGATAAGCTGACAGCCGATGTTAAACTGATGTTATAAAATCAGACCAGGTTATCCTTATCATTATCATTGTCATATTCGGATCACTTGTTGTCATTTTTAAATTTGTTCTGGTCATTGGCAGTGATGCTATCAGCATAAGTTGATAGCGGTGTTAAACTGATGTTATAAAATCAGACCATGTTATCCTTATCATTATTGTTGTCATATTCGGATCACTTGTTGTCATTTGTAAATTGGTTCTGGTCATTGGCAGTGATGCTATCAGCATAAGCTGACAGCTGTGTTAAACTGATGTTATAAAATCAGACCAGGTTATCCTTATCATTATCGTTGTCATATTCGGATCACTTGTTGTCATTTTTAAATTGGTTCTGGTCATTGGCAGTGATGTTATCAGCATAAGCTGACAGCTGTGTTAAACTGATGTTATAAAATCAGACCAGGTTATCCTTATCATTATCGTTGTCATATTCGGATCACTTGTTGTCATTTTTAAATTGGTTCTGGTCATTGGCAGTGATGCTATCAGCATAAGCTGACAGCTGTGTTAAACTGATGTTATAAAATCAGACCAGGTTATCCTTATCATTATCGTTGTCATTTCGGATCACTTGTTGTCATTTTTAAATTGGTTCTGGTCATTGGCAGTGATGCTATCAGCATAAGCTGACAGCTGTGTTAAACTGATGTTATAAAATCAGACCAGGTTATCCTTATCATTATCGTTGTCATATTCGGATCACTTGTTGTCATTTTTAAATTGGTTCTGGTCATTAGCAGTGATGCTATCAGCATAAGCTGACAGTTGTGTTAAACTGATGTTATAAAATCAGACCAGGTTATCCTTATCATTATCGTTGTCATATTCGGATCACTTATTGTCATTTTTAAATTGGTTTTGAGCATAAGCTGACAGCTGTGTTAAACTGATGTTATAAAATCAGACCAGGTTATCCTTATCATTATCGTTGTCATATTCGGATCACTTGTTGTCATTTTTAAATTTGTTCTGGTCATTGGCAGTGATGCTATCAGCATAAGCTGACAGCTGTGTTAAACTGATGTTATAAAATCAGACCAGGTTATCCTTATCATTATCGCCGTTATATTCGCTTCACTTGGTGTCATTTTCTGTTGGATACCAACAGGATATATTGAAGTAAAATTTAGCGACCTCAACAGAAAATGGAAACCAATAGCACATGTCCAATGGGGTTGTTGTCATCATCTGTTTTGGTGTGGTTAAACTCAGATTCATTTATGTCAGATTCATTTATGTCACTGGGGAATAAATTGGCATCATGGATCTCAACAATCATACATTTATGGACACCAATCTCTGTTAACCATAACAATACACAGTAAATTTCTGATCAGCCTACAATGCACATTAAATACAGCAATCTAACAGAGGACAAGTGAATTATGACCCTAACATCGAGACACCTAAGACCGATGCCTTTTCTTGGACTTTGTGCTCTTGGTTGGTTGTGGTCGTCGAATAAGGGCCAATGCCTCGTCACGTTTTTCATTTTGTTCATGATTCACCAACCACCATGTCAGATCACGACGAAAGCCAGCAACTTCTTCCTCTGTGTAGGTAAGGGTCACACCAGGTTCCCATCTTCTCAGCCACATCATGCAGTGCACCCCACAATCCCTCCTGTGGACGTAGCAATATCAGCACAGTTAGTTAACACATCTGACATGTGCATTTACCACACAGAAATCGAATTTGACAAAACTGACAGGTTATTCTGCTGGGGAACTTCTGCAAATATCATGGGAGACATTGGCTTTTTCCCAACCAATCTTGGCTTGACCAAGTCCAGTATAATATTGAACCTCATCCTCTGCAACAAGATTCAGGACCAACATAGAAAGTTTAATGATTTTCCAAGTTAAAAAACTAGGGTAAAGATAATGAGTTTTTTCTTACACAGTCATCCACAGCCATTTCCACTGGGTCTTTGATGACAACCTTCTTCTTCTTCTTCTTCTTTCTGTCCTTGGTTCCAAACTGGTCCCTCATGGAGTCTAATACGTGGAAATCCAATGTGCTAGGTTGAATGGCAACGCAAAACCAGTGTTGGCCAACAAGAGCCGGACCAATTATGAAATCACATTAAGCTAAGTTGTAGCCAAGGAACTCAGGAAGAAAGAGCTTCTTATATTTTTGGGCTTTCCAGGTTGGATCATGTGCCATCATGTTCTGCATGACATGAAATTGTTAATCCATTAACAGAGAACAAGTCATTTCCAATTCAATTGCTGTCATTGGTATTTGCATTTGGAATTATGCAACCTCACCATGAAATCAACATCGAAAATATGCCTCTTCTCTAGCCCCAACTCTGCCTTCATGTCCTCCATCACTGCCTTGCACACCAAATTAAGCACCTACGGAACACAAGTGAAAACGTCATTCTGATACAATAATCTCACCAAACATTATCAAACATAATCATGGGTGCAGGGACAGAGCATTCTAAAATACCCTGTTATTTACTCTGTTCACTCCACCCAGGGAAAACAGCTATTGTCGGTCTATATCTTCATCAAACATTTTGATGACAGTCTTGCAAACATTGTCAGATGTCAGTGACAGAAAGTATGGTGTTGGGGACATCAATACTTGTCATCCCCATGTATTTTATTGTTATTTCAATTCTATTGCTGTCATTGTCAGGGCACACTGTGTCATTTGAAAACAAAACGCTAGCTGGGGATATACTTACATATTCCCCTCTTCCTCTCCCTTGGGTCTACGGGATATTAAAGTGAAAAAGATGTCCCTTTCCTCCTTTGGCCTCTTCGTCCTCAGAGCTGCCTTGAATTCTATCCACGAAGATTTAATTGTGGAACTCTTTGCCCTTGTTGACCTCCTAACGTCAATCGATTTTTCAGGCCCTCCTTCCTCCCCACTGTCACTACTCACCCATTCGCGATCCAACAGCAAAGGAACATTGGTAGGGGTCATTGTCAGTACATGTGTATCTTCCTCACCCTCATCATCTGAATCCCGAACCTTCTTATCATCATCTTCCGCCTCCTCAACCACATAATCATGACCTCCTTCCCTGTCATCATGGTCATCTTCCTCCTCATCAACCACATGACCTCCTTCCCTGTCATCATGGTCATCTTCCTCCTCATCCTCATCGTCGTCATCATCACCTCCATGACCATCACGGTCACCCTCTTCTTCCACCTCCTCAACCATGTAATCATCACTGACTTCCCTGTCATGAAGGTCATATTGTTCTTCATCCTCATCCTCATCCTTCTCATCATCTCCTTTGTTGGTTTCATCCTCATCAAGTTCCTCATCTGCACCTCCCACTGCAACCTCTTTTGCAATCTCCTCCACCACTCGGTCAACATCATCAGCTTCTTCAGCATCGTTACCACCTGCATCACCAACTATTTCAACCCCTTCTTTAGCAGTGGCATTCTCATTCCCCATCCCCTTAACTTTGGCGTTCAATCCAATCTGCAGTTTGAGTAGCTCATCATCAAGAGCCTTCATTAACGTCCTCTGGCTTTCTTCAAGCTTCTTGACAAAACGAGCCCTCAACTCCTTCAATACCTACATACACAGTAAATGAAGAAATCAAAAAAATTGTTCACTGTTATCGAATGCTAGTATCTCACTGGTCATTTGTAAATAAAGTCTTGTCATCTCAAGTATCAACCTTGCTAATAGACTAACTTAAACTCAGGTCACGTATATTTTCTAAGTTCCCATATACCAGATCTAAAGACTGCAGAATTGGACTGTCCTCATGTCCTGCTGAGTAAACATCGCTGCCACTGCTTCCATGCAATATTCCCATGTTGCTACCTCTCTCTTTCTCCACCCTCTCCTTTATCTTCTCCTCGGTCTAATATTCAATGGCGCTTGTTAAACCCCGGTCAACAGACAATCCCAGCGGGAAACGCTCAGCAAAATACAGCTGCAAAACCAAACAAAAATAGGTCACACTTCTACAACAATAACATAAAACAAAAATATAGTGAACCATAAGAAAAATATTGACTTACCAGCAGCAAATAAAGACACCCTCCAACATTGCAGGTTCCTTTCTTCTTCTTCTTTGTCATCTTCACAAAGTCTCCCATTTCCTTCCACAGGTTCTTGATTATGTACGTTGACCAATCATATTTCCCAAACCCATCCATTGTGTGATGCATCACTTTCAACAAACGTATATGTACAGTTGTGCTTGACCCAGGACATAAAAAAGCTCCAACTATATAAAGCATAAATAGGAACTCAAAATTGTCGCTTTCTTCCCCAGATAATATCCTCTTCAGTATCTAGGTAAATGGAACCTTCCAATAAGTATCCTTCAACCTCTTGTATTCCAGGTCATCCTCACTAACATCATATTTCACTTTCTCCCCACTGTCAGGTACACCTAGAAACTCATGGGCATATTTTGCCTCAATTGCCTGCCCTTACCCTCTAATGGTCAAAAAATGTGTTGGTGGGTCATAGCATCTCAACAATGACACAAGTAGATCACGTGGAAGTTGCTTCACATTCACATTAAGCAAGTTCCCAAATCCCATCCTCTGAACTTTCTGCCTCAATCGCCTGTTCTTCTTCACATATTCAGCCAATGATAGAAATCCGGGCAATGAGCACCAGGTGTATAAGGGAACATCATACTTCTTCTTCTCACCTTTCTATGGCTTCGTTTTCCTTGCCCTCTCATTATACCTATCTTTCTCTTCTTCACTCAGGGCCCTCCATGCCTTCCCCACTTCAATTTTTTCTTCTCTTGTGTTTTTACACTTCTCCCCTCGTTTTGCCATATACTCCCTTCTGAACAACACAAGCCCACTGTGGACTCCTTTGCTTGTGGACCCTTCCCCTTCTTCCAACACCATCTCGTATAGTTCTGCAAAGTCATCAAGGTACCATCATTAAATCATAATTTTTATACATCTACTAGATATCTAGTTCTTTCCAGATTCGTTATGGTCATTTCCAGTTCCTTCATTGTTATTTACAATATGGCCATTACAGAGTGACAGTAAGGATGCTACTATGAATATGGTCGTTTCCAGTTAATTTATTGTCATTACCAATATGCCCATTACAGACTAACAGTTAGGTCATTACTATGAATATGGTCATTTCCAATTAATTCATTGTCATTACCAACATGGCCATTACAGTCCGACAGTAAGGTCATTCCTATGAATATGGTCATTTCAAGTTCCTTCATAGTCATTTACCAGTATGGTATTGTCATTTCCAGTTTATTCATATAATCTTTCCACTCATTCAGACAGTAAGGTCATTACTATGAATATGGTCATTTTAGGTTCGATCATAGTCATTTACCAGTATGTTATTGTCATTTCCAGTTGTTCATATAATTTTTCCAGTCAATCAGACAATTTTCCTACTGATTTGAAAACCCATTTTTCCAGTTCTCAACTACGTTATAAAAAACAAAATAGCTTGCCACAGAGACTCAGCATAAACCCTTAATCGCCATTCCTGTCATTCACAAACTTCATCGCGTCATATCTAAATATTGCCCAATCATTGCTTCCCAAACTCACCCAGAAACGTCGACCACAGCACGAAACTTAAATGCCTAAACTTACCTCACTGAAATGCTGTTGATGTTAACTGCAATGGTGAATCACCGTGCGCCAACCTTCGTCTTTCCACACAATCAGTCAAACGCGACCATGTTCGCCCTTCGAACAGCACACCCTTCCACTTCCAACTCCTCTGCTCTCTTACGCACACACTATTTCGGGGTCCTCAACTGTCTAGCTTGCTGGCGTTTTTAGGGCAACAATGGGGATGGTGGAAGCGAGAAACCGAGAAGCACGACAGGCAGTGCACGAGTGTTCGCGCCTTCTCTCTCTTTGCTTTCAAACGCTAACTGACAGGGGCTGTTTCGTAATTGTGCAACATTTGCATAATCCCAAATCAGGAAACACTTCCCTATCTGGTAATACATTTGCTTAGCTTCCCATTTTGGCATTTTATTATTTCAGGTTTCTTTATGTGTCATTTTCCCAGATCCATATATCAATAATAACAAGAATTAAGAAAGCATACAAAAGAGCAACAATAATAGGAGTATTACATGAGAACCCAAGCCTACAACATTATTATGTTGGAGAAGGAAAGTATCACTGCCCAATCTCACACCGCCACCTGTCTTTGCTTGTGACAGGAGGGAGGACAATAAAAGCCTGAGTGAATTTTTTTCATCCTTTAATTTCATACAGCATTTTATTTTGATAAAAATGCATCTATTAAGTTTTTAAATGTTAAGAAAATATTCTCAAATGCTAATATATTAAATTTAATTTTTAAAATAATAATAATTGGCACAAAAAATAAACATTTAAAATTAAATGTGTTAAGATTAGAGGACTAAATATATCTACCTCCGGTCCTTAATATAAGACCCTGTTTGACTTTTATTTTGGTCCTAAATATAAGACCCCAATCCACTTTGTCTCTCATATTTATACATTTTTTTTCAAAATAGCCCTTCTAATAATGATAGTTCTAGTCAATACACTTGATTAGCAAGGATATTTTAGGAAAGACAATATCTATTTAGGACAAATAACTAACTCAACTTACTTCCTCAATCTTCTCAAATTAGTCAACTGGCTCTTATAATTAGGACAGGAGGTAGTACTTTATAAATTAAGAAACCAAAATTAAATTTTATATGAAGTTAACTAACAAAATGTGCATTTTTGCCTACAATAAAGCATGGGAATGCTTTGTTGCATTATATTATAAACATCTTCCTTCATCTATGAAGTTTGATTTTTTCATGGTACTAAAATCCTATTTGAATTGCTTGGTTAGACCAATAAATCAGTGAACTAATTTTTTAAACCCTCGGATAAAGAATTTTGAATAGGTCAACCATGTTGATTTTTTATATTTTTTTTCCCCTCACGCTACTGAGTCTCAAATGATGTTGTTTTGAGTTAAGGGGGAAAAAACAATTTGTCCTATTTGCCCTTTAGTGGCCTTTGGTTTGCTAGGTTTTGTGTGAATTATGTATGATTGCTCCATATACTTGTTAGTTAATGCTTTTTCATTTAAATAGTTAATGCTTTTTTTATTTAAAATACTACTCTTTTCAAGCTATATATTTTAATTATGATTCAATTGACCTCAGTTCACTTTTGTCTTTTTAATCGTCGTCTCAACTAATTTAAGTACCCATCCGGTTTTTAGTCATTTTTAATTTTTTTCTTTTCTCTTGTGGGATTTTTAATAATTAAGAATTGGCAATGTACTAACGTTTTGCTTTTTATAATACAAAAAAAATCAATACGACACATTTTTTTTGTAATATTCAATATTATATATACATACCTTGCAAACTCTGCCCTCTGAGGAGTAATAATCAATCGCTAGTAATGTGCTTTGATAATAAACGTCAAGTCTCTTCTTGATGGTCTCAATGTTATCATCAACTCTTCCCTTCAACATTCACTTCAAAATTACTTCTCATAGTTTATGCCACCCTCAAACATATATCAAACACTTAATATTTGTATATTCTTCACTCAAAAATATATGTATGTATAATCCTATATATTGCTCAGCTTAGTATTAATCTATCAATAATCTATATGTTACCATTTAACAAAAGTTATTACATTTATAAGCTATAAAAATTTCAATTTATTTATCTTGCCAACAAGGGTTAAAGAGTAGAAATACCTACCATGGGCCATGGGTGATGGGTCTGCTATCCTAAGTTTTTAGTGTAACAAAAATACACAAGGAATTTGAAAAAAAAAAAAAAAGGTAAAATCCCCCCAAGCATTAAATACGCCAAAGGCAGGGTTCATATTATAAGGTAGTATCGAAGGGATTTAATCATCTAAAAGTGTAATGACAAGGTATAATACAATAAATAATAACAGTTTTATATCACTCACTTATTATTGAGATTTTTCAGTAATTAGATTTCTTTATTGAAACCTTGCAGTAATTCTATCTTTATCCAACGACTATGGCAAAATCGCCCATGAAATTTTCTTTAATAGACAAGGCATCCTAAAGTTTTCAAAAGGGGCAAAAATGCCCACGAAATTGTGGACCCCATGTAAGGATGTTAGGCCCTTTTACAGTTTGGGAAACTTTTTCTATCTCTTGAAGCTTTGTGTGTATTTTTGTTTTTTTAAAAAGCTTACGATGCAGCGGTTTGGTACTGTTTAAGCGAGGTCTCGAGTTCGAGCTTCAGCGTATATACAAATCTCCGTTGGGAGACTCACTTATCACAGCTAGATACGCAACGCGGGTCGGATCCAGATGTAGTCGGAGCAAAGCTCCGGTAAATTGGATGGGCAACAAAAAAAAAAAAAGCTTAAGACGCCAAACGCTTATGAGAAAAAATTTCATGGCTATTGCTCCTCTTTTTTTTTTTTTTTTTAATCAAACATGACCATTGCTCCTTAACCTTACCAGTAATGTCTAAGTTGAATGAAAGGAATTTGATGTCTTTTGATTAGACATGGCCACATATTCAAAATTTATTAATAATAAGGAAAAATATGTTGAGATTCGAAATTTATTAATAATGAAGAGAAATATGTCGAAAGTGCCTATTTTATTGAATATCTGAATATGACAATAATCAAATTTGAATTGAGCAATCTGTAATATTAATGATTGAATAAAGCCGAAAGAGTGATTAACTAACCTGATTTCTGTTTGAAAGGCGCCTAATGGACTCTTCTTCATTGCAAGCAAAATATAGAACCAAGTTTGGCTCTATTTTTATCGGTTAAACATGATTTAATTAATTAGGATAATTATTTTCTTTTCAAAGTCAATCATTGATCATTCACTCACACAAGCACTATAGATAAACAAAAAATTAAAAATTAATTAATTAATTGAGGATAATTATTTTGAAGCATTTGAGACTCACAAAATTCTCAGCTGCTTCAACATTTTCTTGGTTTCTTGGGAATCCATCAATAACAAATTTGTTGGTTCACTCCTCTTCATTGCTTCGCCCAAAACTCTTAGGTCCCGTTTGGTACGAAGCATTAAAAATAAAGGATTGGGATTAGAATTGTAATTGAAAAAAATTATTAAAATAATACTTAGTATGAGTAATTATTTGTTATATGGGATTAGACAAACCCATAAAGGTGGGACTGGGGAATACCACTTCCCCCTATGGTATTCTCCAATCCCACATACATGGCTTTAGCTAATCCCATATATCAAATAATCTTTTATACTAAACACTCTCTTGATAGATTTTCTCACTTGTAATCTCAATCTCAATCCCCTCATTTTCAATGCTTCCTACCAAACGTAACCTTAATGCCATCTCACTCGGAACAAGCTTCCCTCGTTTCTTGTACTCCTCCATCATTGATCTCAACAAAAATATTATTAACGCATGAAACTTAATATAAATGACTAGAGAGATGAAAAATATATTAAACTTAATAAGACAATATATTTAATATATCAATATAAGAATATAAAAGGAAAAATGACAAATAAAGACCACCTAATATGTGAAATTACGATTTGGGACCTCAATTTGAAAAATAACAAATAAAGACCCGATCCTATATTGTAAATATGAAATCTTGGTGAAATGTTTGAAATGCCCCTCAGCCAAGTTGTGATTTGGTCTACTGAAGTTGTCATTCGCTAAAGTAAACTTGTCATTTCCTATAGTCAACTTGTCATTTGACATACTCTCAGTCAAGTTGTGATTTGATCCACTGAAATTGTTATTCACTAAAGTGAATTAGTCATTTCCTATAGTCAACTTGTTATTTTGCTAAAGGGTATTTCAGACATTTCACAAAGATTTTATATTTGTAATATGAGACTGGGTTTTTATTTACTATTTTTCAAATTGAGAGTCCTAAATTGTAATTTCACATATTGGGGGTGTTTATTTGCTATTTTTCCAATATAAAATTCATAGTAATTAATGGTTTGTTTGTTTTCTTATTTTGAAAACATTTTTTTTTTAAAACTTGTTTGATAATTTGTTTTTAGTTGAGCGACTTTTTAAAAAAAACAAAAAATATAAATCTGTCTTTTTAAAAAAACCAAGAGACCAAAATGATTTCTAGTTGTTTTCTTGTTTTTGTTTTTGTATTTCTTATTTTTTGTTTGGGAAAATTGAAAAACCCTTTCTTCTCTACTCCATGACTTTTTTTATTTGAGGACTTGAGTTCTTATCGAAATTTCACCCTCCAATCTCTATATATTTATTTTTAAATATAATTTTTTAGAACAATTATTCAAACAGATTTTTTTTTTGTTTTTTGTTTTCAAAACCTTTCTAAAAAACTATTTTATAAAATTTTTCTGAGAACAAAAAACCAAAAAACAGAAAACAAACATGCCCTAAATATGTAATCTATTGATCCAATTTTATCCAATGCATGGAATTTACATGCATATAATTTTATACATTTACTTACCCGCGTTGAGTTTTGGAGTTAGTTTCTGTTTTAAAGAAGATCCCCAGCACTAAGATGGGCAAATCCAAATTCTGAAGCTATTTTTAAACACTGGGTGCTCTTTCCACTCCCTGGAGCACCTATATATACAAAAACACAAATACACACACATATATATTTGATATCTAATTCATTTTATGTCTCGTATGTATTTTTGTTATTTTTTTTTTGGTTAAACTATCTATTAATCACATATGGTAATAAATAAAATTAATAAAAGTACTTTTCATATAAAAATATTTTTAAAACTAACACATATATTTACAAGTATTTGACTAAATTAATTTTTTTTAATTTATGTAAATTAATTACCTAGATCCTATAACAAATCAATATTTAGACCAAAAGACCAAGACAAACTACTGTAAAAAGATTCAAAAAATTTTGTTGCCTCATGTGAAGAGGAGACTCTTTTAATGTCACCTACTTTTCCTCATTTAAATACTTTAAATTTAATTTTTTATTTAAGAAGTGTTCAGAAGTCTGACCATTCAACCTTACAGTTCTCATTAAAAAAATTCAATAATTTGAAGACATATTTAAAAGTTTCATTCTTCTCACCGTCCCTCATTGCTTAAAATAAGAGGTTTATTTGTACTTTTTTTAATGATTACTATATTTGCTTTTTATTTTTTTTTTAAAAAAAAAACAACTCACTCCCCATATGTATAGTTGATTATAGACTACTGCATAAGAAATTTTGAACATTTTTAATCTTAATATGTTTTTTTTAGATCTTGTGTAATGCATCAAGTATGAAAGGATACATTAAAATTGGTTAAAATTAATGTCATTCAGAGTTGAGAACATAAATGAACTTGGGGCGGGAAAAAAAAATGAGACTGAAGGATCACAAGTTTATGAAATTATGAGGAAGACTAAAGTTAAATTCTTTTTGAAAAAAAGAAAATAGTTGAAAATGCCCTTATGCGGTTAGCACTTAGTGTAAACTTTGGAAAAGCTGGCTGAAAATCTTGTAATTTTCAGTGTGCAAATTGAAATATCAATTGGTTGATTTCTCAAGTGGTGAAATGGCTTCACAATTGATTTGTGATTTTTTTTTCATTTTTAAATATAAACTTTCAAAATTGGCAACTGAACTTATATATATATATTAGTGTATTTTATGTCCATATATATATATTAGTGTATTTTATGTCCATTTACTTTTTTTTGGGGGAAATTTTTTTTTTTTTTTTGGATTACTCCATCCGGTATCCCAGGGAAATAGGCGTCTTTCAGCCGTGACAACGTCCCCAGACTAATCCGGATTCGGGGGCTTGCAAGGATCCATACGGACGGCGCTTTTTGGGGGAAACTTTGACCGTTCGTAGTAATTTTATAAAAGGTCAATAAGCATTTAGCACCTCTAAAATATTTTGACAAGTGTGTTTAATATCTTAGAATATTTTTCCAAGTGTGTTTAACGCCCTAACAAAATAATAAAAAATACTTTATGATACTTAATATACATTTATTTAACGGATTTTTTGAGGATTTAAAAACAAAATTAAAATTACTCATGAAATAGTATTTTAAAACTACAATTACTTTTGAAAACATTAATATTTTAAGAGTAAAATTACATTTCAAAATATTTTTAGATACTAGATGCATTTGAAAAATATACTTCATAGTACTAGACACAAGAAAATATATATTTTACAATGCTAGACATACCTGACAGAATATTTAAGATTGATAAACACACCTTAACTTTTATATAAATCCATGCTTGTTTAGCATCGTATTTTTTTTTTTCGAAGTTTCCTTTCTTCGCCATTCTCTTAACGCATTTCCTTATTTCTAAGAATTTTTCAGTTTGAAACTTTTGTCCTCTGCTTTCCCCCTCATCATGTTATGCTTGAAAAATCCATTAATTCTATTTCCTCTCTACGTTGAATCGAATAGAACTTGAGAGAAAGCGGATATTTTGTTATTGTCAGCTTATGCTCATCAATCGGTTAATGCAGGCTTATCTCAAACAAATGTGAGTCTGAACCAGTTTTCTCTCTTGACTCGTGTCAATTTAAGAATTGGACCCTCTACCTTACTAAAATTTAGTGGTGGAGAGATTGACAGAGAGAAATTAAAATCCATACAACCCATTTCATCTATTAAAAATTATTTACCATTTTTTCTCAGTCAAATTAATCTACTGCTCAACAGAGAAACGACAACAAAACTTGATCCCAACCCAATCAGATAGATTACATGATGTCATTATATATGCTTTTTTGGTTTTGTGATTTGTTTGCACAGGGCAGCGTAGGACAAGATTGTTGGACTGCCTATTTAATACCCAACCTTCTTCCTCTGTTCCTATCACGAATCAAGCTAACCAGTCAATAACATACAATGGATTCCATCCATGTTACACCAAAGAATTTCTCTAAGAGTTAACTCCTAGGATACTCAAAAACAAGGCCTTCTGCTACACTTCTGGCCCTTCCATGACCATAAAGCTTATTAACAATGGCCAACGCAAAATGTGTGACAGAGGCAAGTCCCTCACCAGTTATCAGTTTTCCATCAATAACTACCTTAGCACCACCTATTGTTTCATCATTGAGATTGTCCACAATGGAAGGATGAGCTGTGAAGTTCTTTTCCTAGAAAATCAACAGTATCTATATTACGTTTTGACTAAGAAATGGGTTAGAAAGCAGAGTTGTAATAAGAGAGTGTCCAATACCTTCAGTAAACCTTGTTTATGAAGGATCACAAGCGAAGAAGACACTGCCCCAGAAATTCTTCTGGATGCATTTTGTTCTTTGAGAAGTCTTTTGAGAACTTTACATTTGATTAACCTCTGAGTGCCATCAGTTCCCCCCTTCAAGTTCATGATAAATTCAACATCAACAAATATTTGGGGCAAGATATTTATTTTCTAAAATCTCTGGAGCTAAAAACTTTGAAAATTTATATGTTATATATAGAAATCCATCTCACCGGAAGAATAATCAAATCATATGCTAACTCTTGAGCATCATTAATCAACATATCAGCAATTATTTTCGTTCCTCGAGAAGCCAAAATTTCACGATCTTTTTCTACCGATGCAACTATGACATTAGCTTTTGCTCGCTTTAGAATATCTGCAATAATCACTACTTCAATCTCCTCAGAACCATGAGCAACTGCTAAGAGAACCTGCATATTATTTTAAGTAAGATTCATATTGCAAGATAGGGTTACGT
This sequence comes from Neltuma alba, assembly GCF_004799145.2. Classification (NCBI taxonomy): domain Eukaryota; kingdom Viridiplantae; phylum Streptophyta; class Magnoliopsida; order Fabales; family Fabaceae; genus Neltuma; species Neltuma alba. The sequence continues at coordinate 147,689 of NW_021635529.1, read as the reverse complement.
AGACTCATCAATCGGCTATTGTAGTACGGCTTACACTGGGCGTATGGTGATCAAGGGACCACTCAACTGTGTTGAATTCCTTCTTGGTTGTACAATCATCATTGGCATTACCTAACAACTGTTACAAGAAAAGAGCTTTAATCTACATTTCAATTTTTGGATTTCAGTTTCACACAAGTTTATCTCTTAGCCTTTATTTTCATCTACTCTTTTCTATTCCTAAATTCTACCTCAACCAAACTAAGTACCTTGACCATTCAAACAGTTGGCTTTGAGGCTTTTTTCACCCTGATCACATCAAAATTTGGCATACAAAAGAGACGAGTCCTTGCATACCATTCCTTATAGGCTATTACTAAATTTCTAGTTTTATTTCATCTTGTTATTAACTTCTGTTCCGCATTGCATCAATCTATCAACAGAAAAGGCAAAGAAAAAAAACTGCGGGCATGCTGAAGTCCATTTTAGGCCTGGGGTTTTGCGTTTTTGGTAGGAATTGAAGCCTAATTTTTCCATCACTAAACAAAGATAGCGGCTGAGCACAACATTGAAGAAGAAGTTAGACAGGGCTCAACAATATAACAATATACCAGCAATTCTCCAACTTCTCTGGCAGCTGACTCCCCAAATAGCTGTTCTACCAAGGATAGAGCAAACTGAAAAGTAGTTCCAGGGCCACGGCTTGTTGTAAGCTCTCCTGAAACTTGAATATTTGATTTAACAGCCCAAAATGTTGGAAGCTTGTCCATGAATGCAGGATGACAAGTCGTCTTGCATGACAAACTATATAAAAATTAGCCAGTGTTGACCAGCAAGCATCATAAGAACTATAATAGATGTTCATCCAATTAAACTACCTTCTTTTTTCTTAGCAGACCCCATGGCAAAAGAGTAACTGCTGGAGCAGCACATATAGCACCATAGAGCCTCTTTTCCTCTGCTTGCTTGCAGGTTATTTTTCTCAGGACCTCACAATCCCTTAATCTTGTTGAACCAGGCATTCCTCCCTGTAAAACGGGAGATTTAAATAACTTAATGGCATGCAGCATAAGATAAGATGAAACTCTAATATATAGTTCACTTTGCTACAAGGGCTTAATGTCATTGCTCATACTTTCTCAGACTACAGATAAAAGATTTTGTTGATATCTAAGGTGCAAAACAGAACAATCACCAATAATAGTTTTATAACACACCGGTAAAGCCACAAGATCAAAAATTTCATCCGAGCATGTTGAAATGTCAGCATCAGCTACCAATTTGATACCACCAGCAGCTTCCACTTCAAGTTGTGGCTCCACTGATGCCACAGTCACCTCTGCACCAGCTCGACGCAGAACATCAACTAAAATAACAGCTTCCATTTCTTCAGTTCCAAAACCAATAGGAACCAATACCTGATTTGCCCACAAGAAAAAATAAAAATAAAGTGAGAAGATCCCATATATCGCAAAATTTCTAGGGCATTTAGCAGCAGTCAAAGAATGTGAATTAGATCCAATAAATTTCCATATACAATGAACATTTGAACCACCTTTTTGAGAGGAATAGAGGATTCTAAAGTTTTAGTCACAGTTGTTGAGGGTTTAAGTGGAGAGATGGACTTTGTGAGCTTAGAAGAGCGTTTTGAGGTAGGCGTCCTCTTTCTTTGAGGGGTTACAGAAGAAAATGATATAGAAGGAACAGTAGCTACAGCCACAGAACAAAGCTCTGCAGGATGTGGCAGCAGCATCGATGACAAAGACGCCATCTGTAGCTCCTCCTGTGCACGCTTTAAAGAGCTCCCGATTCTGAACATAAAATCCAGTCAGTCAATGGCTATACATACAAATAGTGGGTGGGGGTGGGGGTTTTTTTTAGGGGGGGGATATAATTGGAATAATAATAAATATATTTTTCTTTAATTGTTAATTGTTAATTTAACTTACCAATCCCAGTGTAGCAATTAACTCATGCAACTAATTAAATAAAGCTCTCATATGCAAAACATGGTCATATGGGCTATTCAAGTCCAAACAGCAATAATTACAACTAATACAATGGTTTTATCATGATCCAAAATAGACCTGAGCCAATTAGTATTTTAAATCACTATCTATTATAAGAGCACCTACATGAAAAGCAGCCAAACTAGAACTTCCCATGATTCTACATAGAACAGAAGTAAAACCCAAAATTCTAAGTAGAAAAAATTCTTAAATTCTGGTGGAAATCAAGCAATGACAACCGCACACTTGAAACCAAAACTTCTCCTAAGTTAGAAAACCCAAAAGCCAAAAATTGTGATTTTTAGACATGGTTAATTTTGCTACTCAAACAAATTGACACCAACACTTCGGGCAAGTTTTGATTGTCGAATTAGGTTTGTCCATGCACCCAAAATCTTGAAATAACCATAAGCTCAAACTATGACAGTACCTCCACAGAATTTGTTCTCAAGATGACCACTCCCAAGATACAATCATCACGTGATCATGCCCAAAATACTTACCATCAATAATATCACCTTCAAATATAATCGGCCAATCATTCCTCCCTTGAGACTCGTCACATGACAATAAAATAAAAACACATTTCAACACACCTAACATACGTCAGTATTTACCTAGTCAGATGAACTCTAAAATTCACCAAACTTTAGAATTCCTTGCCTAGGAAGAAAAGTAGAGCAAGTATCTCGACTATTTCTTACTAGTCAAAGAATATGGAGAATCTCCAAAGGATAAAATTGATATGCTATTGCTGAATGACTAGCTCTATGGTGGCTATTTATAGACTGGAATTACATCAAAATAATCAAATAAAATCCAAAAGTAATTCCTGAAATTTTAGAACTCACTCCGACAACTAAGTAGCAAAAACTGGACGTTGGCGTCCCATTAACTACAATATGTATCCTTACATGACTCTTAAAATCTCTCCACAATAACTCAAATTAAGCAACAGCAAAATAAGAAAATAAAACCTTATTAAACACTAATTAATTTTCTCTCACTTCCTCCTCCTAGCAAAAGTCATGCCACACCCCGAAAATTAAGGGGTGACCGGCATGAAATGTGAAAGATCCCACTGCCCTTAAGCCTTAAATATATAAAATTTCCTGTATTTATATATATATATATAGACATATTTATAATTCATAATTCAGAGTATGAATATAATTTATATAACAAAAATCACAAACTCGTAGAAATTTTGGTAGAGGACCATTTGAAAACTCTACAATAGTAAATTAGCACAATTCAACCAAAGAGCGGAGCCGCTCCATAACAACAGATATACTGAACAATAAATAAGGTGAGATCCTACTTGTGGCCTATGCAGAGCACCTACAAGAAGATTTACAAACACATACAAGAGTTTAAGGTTCTAATTTAAATTAGGGATCATTCAAAATGACGCTTCAACTTCAAGCCCAAACTATTAAATGATCAGCAAGACGAACCAGATAAGCTGCACTGCCCGTTACATTGCCAGATACCTACAATTTACTTTATTAGCAGCTTTCACATAGCATCCACTTTTTAAAAGCCTTGATGCCCAAAACAAAACTATTATAACTCCCGTTTCACAACCTTTATAAGAATTCAAAGAATCCATTTAATAAAATCCATACTACCACCAATTTAGCAGTAACCATCTAGTAATTATGATTATCAACGTTCAAGATTCAGTCCAACTTCCTTAAATTATTTAGCGATAACTTTCCATGACCTAATGAACACATCCACCGTTCTAAACTTTTAATAAGCATAGACAGAGGTCTTGGCTTCAACCCTCCTCACATAGAATATAATATTAAATCTAATTGATATTGATAATATGTGTGTGTGTGTGTGTATGCATACACACCATGGTTGGCTACTTAGCCATTCTAAAGACAATCCAAGCAAGCATAAAAGAAGTCTTGTATTCTTCCTTTTCATACATGCTTCCAAGTCCAACAAATATCATATTCATCATAACTATCTTACAACTCACTTATAACTCTTGTTTCCTTCAAGTATTTTATCCAACACTTTGAAGGCACCCAAAATTAACTCATAAACAAATAACTTCAGCACGCTAAATTGCTACAATAATTTAAAATTCATCTACCAATCACTTCATCAAGCACCTTATGGGTAATCAAATATAAACAACGCCACATGCTCATAAATTACCAATCATAACTCTCCAAGCAACAAAAATGGTTTCTCGAGATTTCCTCAATCCCAGAATTTGGTCTATGCTACATTACTCATATCTATCAGCTTTAAATTCTCCTTTCAAACATTTTATCAACCACCTAGTGTGCATTCAATTTGATAGGCTCCAAGAATATTCCTTTTAGAATCACAGTCCCAAACTTCATAAATTACAGTTATAATCCAACTCTAAATAATCATCAAACCTTGATATCGGAGGAAAACCAACGATTTCCCAGTCCATACATACGACACAACAGAGAAGGAAAAAACAACATTCTTGAAAACCAAGGAGGAAGAAATATTAGAACGTACCTCACACAATCCATGTACAAGAGAAAAGGAAAAGGGGTGACGTTCAACCATAGCCACCCACCCACAGCAGCGACGACAAGGAGAGGAGAAGAGGGGATATAACGAGTGAAGAAAAATCTGAAGATATATTACTATGGTTATTATTTGTTTAATTCTGCATTGGCTTCTTATTACTCTATTTACCTTGTGCCCTAAAAATCTTAGGGCTATACGACACCGAAATACAGCTTTCATTTACAACAGGAGCAGGTGAAATGGGGTAACTCTCCTTATAGGAAGTTAAATCTCCGTTAAACCCAGGTCCTGTTGATGGCACCAAAATATTTCAGTAAAGGTCTTGGACTAAAATTTTGAAGATAGTTCAGAGGCCACCCCAAAGCAGATTCACACCAAATTTGGTACGCTAGGACATTTTATATGAGATAAAATGGGCTGCGTCATTTCACCCCAAAATGCCACTATCTGCTTCCTTAAACGCATCCATGCTCAAAACTGTTTCGTTTTGCATCGCAGCCATGCTCAAAACTGTTTAGTCTTGCATCTTCTCTTGGTGCTTTAATCACTTCTTGGGCATTTCATCTGTTTCTAAACCCAACCAAGCTATGGCAAACAAATTCCCATAAGTTGAGACATTTCAAAATGGGTTAAACTTCAATTTTGTCCCAAAAATTTTTGTGTATGAACTATGAGTATCCAAAAAATTTTGTTGGATCAATATCATGAAAGTATTAAAAAGGAAGCAGTTTTGGCTTTAAAAATATTAATGATCAAAGTTAAACAAATTCCCATAGGTGGAAACATGTCATGAGTTTTACAGTGGGGATAAGTATTTTGTGATTTATAAGTTCAAATAGTTCTCCCTTTTAATATGATAGTCTTTTGAGTTTAGGCTCTTTTTTTAGACTTATACTTATCACATCAGTGCTTTCATTGAAAGCCTGATATCACAAAAAGGGCTATCCACAGAGGGTTCTGACCGACAATAGGCCAAATAAAGTACTATGGTGTGGAGCCATCGAGAACTTTGGCTCTCGAGGGAGGTGCATTTTTATAAGTCCAATGTTGGGGAATCTCAGAGTATTGTATAACCCAAAAGCTTGCCCTTTCTGCCTTCTAATGTTAAACTTTAACTTGCTTCTTTTGCTAGCTCCATCCTTCCATCATTCAATTCTTTCCCACACACCTCATCGGTCTGTAATACTTTCCTATTTTTGCCCAATGCCACCACCACAAATCTCCAAGGGAGTTGACTATCCCCACAATTTTTCACCATTTTTCCTTTCCTTAATTACCTGACTGCAAATCTTGCATGAGCTTTCAGGAGGAAAGTCTGGCAGCCATCTTGGTATGTGAGAACCTCGCAGATTTTGTTTATAGCAGCCCATGGATGCATTTGAATCAATGGGTTGTACTGGATTTGGACATGGAGAAAAACTTGGGCAGGGAATTGGCTTTGCACATGATAATTCTTTATAAAGGTTGGAAAATTTCATTATGTCTCTCAATGCTCTAGATCTAAGCACCTCACTCTTTTGCATCTCTGAAGCTGTGGGAAATCCCTGCACAGAGCTTATGTCATGAACAGCATTGATGAGGTCAAAGAGGTTGGCGTTGGTGCAATTTGAGGCATTGGAAAAAGAGGCAGCTGATTTGCCAATGGCTTGCAGATATTCTACAGCAACATTAGTTAAGGTTTCAACAGCATAGAGCTGGGTTCTCTTAAAGCCAACTGACTGACAGATCTGCGAAATGGCAACTTTTGCCACACCAAAAGATAAGTCTGATGGGGTTTTTGCCCACTTGAGCCTCGATTTCAGCACAGTTCTTCTTCTTTTTGGCTTTTGCCTTTAAGGTGGGTTTGAAGTTGATTTCCTAATGCTTAGGTTTCGCATAGGGTTCATGGAAAAGAGCTGGTAGATGAGAAAATATAAGAAACAGAAGCCCTAAGAAAAAACTATTGTCAGCAACTCAGCATTTACCACTGATTTGGGTGAAGAAATGCTTACAAGCTCCTTTCTGCCAGTCAAGAAGTATATTCACTGTTAAGACTAATCAACCTTCCATGAACATCAAAATCCTGCTACGCATGAAGTGAAGTTTGCTGACAGTATATGCATTAAAAGCTTATTGACAACTATGTAAACTGAAACTCAATGCCTATGAAAATAAGCAAAATTTCCAATAAGAGAAATAATGCAATCATTCTGACACAGGAAAAAATGATTCTCTGACAGAAATGATAACAAGGAATGCAACATTATAAAATTTTTTAGATGAACAAGTTACTCAACTAGCTAGATTCCTGCATAGTAGCGGTTCTTAAGAAATTGTTTTGTGAAATAAGATGCAAAACAGTGAGATGTGAAATTAAAAAGGATTTACGTTTTTTCCTTCATCATCCGCCACCTCACATTATTGAGGTGGAGGTTGATTAAAGACAGCAAACCCCCCCCCCCCGAGGGCCGGGGCCAAATCTTTGAAAGATGCTAAGTTGATATCATTCCCTTTTTAATTTTTGTTCCAGATACTTTAATGAAGACGCCTTGGTAAGCCGAATTGGTGCAGGCAACTCCTCCAAGCCACTTGAGAATAACACTATTAAGACTCTAGCAATTTACGATCTTCGAAATAACTAAAGTGAAATAAACAGAAGACAAAGCAAGAAACGGTACAACGGCGACAGACGCAGGGTTGGCAATGAACAGAAATCAACAGATGACGGGGGGAACCAATTCAAAGCCAGATTGAACAAATCAATGTCAACGGATTGAGGGAGAAGAAGAAGTACGCACCTTCTTCAACACTTGCAGGAGAACAACCACGCAGGGCTGGCAACAGTGGACGGCGTCCGACGGGGAGCTCAACCAAAGGGGGAATGCCGAACCAAAAGAGGAATTTATTAAACGAAAAGGGCTTTTTTTTTTTTTTTGAGTGAGCACTGAAAAGGGCTCTGTTTAAAGCCTAAAATTAATTTATTTTCGCCAAAAGTGTTATTTTAGATTTTTTTTCCAGAGAAAATTCCCCGCTAATTCTTGAGGTTTAAAATCAAAATTTTTTTTGGGCCAAAGGTTTTGAAATCAGTTCTTTTTCTACAGTGTTGTTATTTCTTTTTATCCTTTATATATGACTTTTTCCCCCAAAAAATTGATGATCACTTAATAAGTTATTAATTAAAAATTTTCAAATATTACTCTTATTAAAATTTTCCAGTAGAAAATTTGAAAAAGAAGAAGCAGAAGGAATAGGAGGAAAAAGAGGAAAATAGGGAGAACCACCAAAAGAATAAAAAGGAGATGACTCAATTTACAATTATTCTGTTAAAATTGACATTCTTTTTTAAATTCACAACTATTTTTATTATAAAATTTATAATTTTTGTAAATGATTTGAAGACCAAGTTTAACACAAAAATATATACACACACTACCTCTTGTAGTTAATTAAAAAAAAACGAGCTGAAAATTCAATGTGACCCTAAATGTGACATCACAATCTACTTTATATCAAATATTTATCTATTTTGTCCTCAAAGCAATCCTATAGTGATTATATTTGTTAAAAAGTTTCTATTAAGAAGTAGTTCAAATATAAAAAGATATAAAGATGAAGCATTGAGATGATGCAATTTGAGAATTTCTCCAAATGACAAAGAAGATTTCAAGATTTACCTTTTTTTTAAGCAAAAAATGACAAGCATTTAGTCATCAGAAAAAAATAACAAGTATTTACATGGAAAATGAATGTCTCAATATATCTTATTCGAAAAAGAGTCTTGTCTTGGTAGATGAGAAACAAGCTATTCTTTCGATCCTAAATATAAGACATTTTTTATAGTGTAAGATGAATTTCCTGATATATCTTATCCGAAAAAGAGTCTTGCCTTGGTAGATGAGAAACAAGCTATTCCTCTGATCCTAAATATAAGACATTTTACACTATAAAAAATGTCTTATATTTAGGATCGGAAGAGTACTTCATTAAAATATTAAAACCATGTTTGGCCATCCCCAAAAGAAAAAACAACAAAAACAAATAATTTGCTTAAAAGTATGAAGATCATACAATCTTCTTATGAGTTGAGAGTTCCATTTAACAGGGTGCCATATATTGCTGCCTCTTCCAACAAGATCAGCTATTATTAATGTCTGATTGGCAGCAAGAGGACTATTAGATCTCATAGGCATGGTTTAAGGGAACATTTGAACTAGTACCTACTCTTTGTTTAAGATTAGGAACAATTAAATCAACTACTGAACTAATTCCCTTAGCTTCCAAAACTAAGAAGCATTATAAGTAACTTTAATGAAAGAATTTGAATTCATACGTTCCAGTTTTAAACACGAATTTTCTTTTGATCACCGACGAAACCCCAAAAGAAGTCTATGCAAAGCAGAATCAGTAAGTTTACAGTACTTTCGTATATATCCAAGTTCCTAAATATTTGGTCTTTCGTTCAATAACAAGAACTTTAACTATCTGAGCCAAATGCTCCTTTTCAGAAGGAGGAACATTTGGACAGAAGGGATAGCCAACTATATTTAGTTACATGCACTCTCTGATTTGACCAAAAATTATAAAATAGGAAAAATAAGTAATTCCAGTTTCTTGCATTGTGATGTGATTCCAAATTTAATTTGAGCCTTTTGAAGAACAATGCCTTTGATCTAATGAGGTGAATCTTTAAAAAGCACAGTGCTAAACAGTATCATATTAGTATAAACAATTTTCAGCCTCCAATCTCCTATGATGGCCTGCATCAAGATCACTATCTTTTTACAGCTTAATTCAACAACAACATCAATAGTTAGGGAATATAAGGAACCATGGTTCTTAAATCAAACTTTAATATGTGAAGGAAAGTGATCAAAAGAAGAACATTGAATATAGAAAATTCTAAAAAAAAAAATATGTAACACTTTAAAATGACAAGAAAAAAAAAACCTAAACTGGAATTATGAAAATTTGAAGAAATAACTAATATGCCATTGTGTGATCGAATTGTTATTTTGGGTTTTGTTATTATTATTTTCAGTTCACATCTTGTTATTTTCAATTCACAAGTTATATCTTAATAACATGTTCTGATAAGTAATTTATAATTTGTCATTTTCAATTCAAAAATTGTTAGTTCATACTTCACACAAAGACATATTGGTCATATTTTTCAAGTTTTCATAATTCCAATTCAAGCTTGCCTTATTTCGTGTTATTTGGAAGTGGTAACTCTGCATTTTGGAATTTACTATATTCAATCTTTTTGGGGTCATTTTCCCATATGAAAAAGTTAAAAAATGATTCAATTTTAGAGAAGACTAACGTGCTTTGGTTGCGGGGACAATTGGACAATTAACATGTCCAGAGACCCAAGAAAAAGTAAAACCCAAGACAAGGGCATCACATTTTACTGTCGCATCACATGACAATTCTACTCAAAATTCAAGGGCAGAGATCCATATATCAATAACAACAAGAATTAAGAAAGCATACAAAAGTGCAACAATAATAGGAGTACTACATAAGAACCCAAGGCTACAGCATTATTATGTTGGAGACGGAAAGTATCACTGCCCAATCTCACACTGCCACCTCTCACACTGCCACCTGTCTCTGCCCGTGATGGTCCTTCTCCTCTCTTTGCTCCACTCCGTGCTCCGCCGTATGCACATTTCCGGTAACCTGACATCACCACCACCACCATAATTTAATTTATTGCCCCTTTTTCTTAAAATTAAATTTATTTAATTTACATCTATTATAATTACTGCTTTTATCATTACGATATAATTTCATTAGCACATAGCACATAGCACATAGCACATAGCACATATGATGTGACGAAAACATTAAAATAGATCAAATTATAAATATCTAGCTAAACGTTGATTATAGTGAAAATAATAATAATTTATTTTTTAATAAACTAATAGAAAATAAAACATAACAAATCTCTCGAACTTCTTTTTTTTAAAATATCAAGATATTTCTGGAAATTCTTAGTGGTAAATTTTATCAAATATGTAATTTTAAAAAGACTTACTTGGGTCAGTGGTGCTGATCACGCCGGTGCCGGCAAAATAGCAATCGGAGTCATGCCGGCCGGAAGCTTGATAATATGCATTCATTGCATATGTGGCATGAGACCTTACAGTGTCGGGCTTAAAGCATGGCCCACCTTCCTTTATGGGCCCACAGTCTATTCCCTTGCTGCACACATAATCTATGTTCTTCTGCAAGACCTCATCGCTCACGTTCGTTTTCGCCACGCACCACTTGTTCTCTGAATCCGACGTTGGTCCCATCGCCGCTGGCCCGGATGTAGGACTCAGCGCCTGTACACAATCCATACCCAAATTAATAACACTTTTCTTCCCGATGACCTTTCCCGGTAACAGTGCAACATTCTGATCATCTAATGTCTTGTCAATGTCGGCCAAAAAAAAAAAAGTGTCTCGCAAAATATCCAAAAAATAGCTAATACTCCTCCGATTCTTATTATTCTTATTATAAGACTCAATTTAACTTTTTATTTGGTCCTAATTATAAGACCAAATCCATTTTCTCTTTTATATTTATATTTTTTTCCAAAATAATCCTTCTAATAATGATAGTTTTAGCCAATATACTTAATTAGCAAGGATATTTTAGGAATAACAACACTTATTTATTATAAATAACCAACTTAACTTACTTCCTTAATCTCCTCAAATAAGTTAATTGGGTCTTATAATTAGAACGGGAGGAATATAATTTTTTTCTTCTAATTGTGATTTTTATCACTCAAATTTTAAATCATAAATTTTAATCTTTTAAAAATAAAAATTAACATTTTAAACGAAAATACATTTGAAATATGAAAAACTGTATTCTGAGACTACCTGAGGGAGAAGGTAAATAAGAATTCATTTACAAAGAATATCTTATAATTATTTATTGTTTTAAAATTTATTTTCTATCGTAGGGATCAAATTACTATCAAATTGCACAAGAAAAGCCTGCGAACTTTTTGACTTTTTGTACGATGAAAAGCTTTCGCGCTTTCCCATAAATGGAAATCGAACCCAAATGACCAAACAGCCCTCCACCTAGGAGGCCGAGTTTCACTCTGAAAGTTTAAATCTATTTCATTTCACCCAAATATTCCTCACATTAACAATCATTTGAATTAATAAATATATTTTTCTGTTGGCAAAAAAATAAAAATATTTTTCGATATCAAATCAACGATATATATATAGAATATACGTTTAGTGGATTATTAGCAATGCAGTTTTGCTACTTTTTTATTTTTGTAGGATTAATATTGGGGAGCAAAATAAAGCAAATTAAAGGAGTACTTTTGTATCTACGTGATTATGTGTGTTGAAAATGGAATCTGAAACAACAGCTGGATTTCATCAGACAGCACATAACTGAAAACGCACACGGGTCTAATTTCCAAATCCGAAAAGGAGCCGAAAATTACGGAATTACCTGTTCATGTTTGAGGACGCCAACGTCATAGATGGGGGTAAAATCGGCATTAAACAACCCGTAACTCTGCTCTGCGACACTGAGCTTGAGGTTCTCGTTGAACAAAGCGAAGATATAGGTCTCAAAAGTCCTGTTTGGCATCAATGGCGTCCCTTTTGCCGAGTTCACATGCTTTATGAGATTCCCATTATACGACACCGCATTGTCCAGACTGGCCGCGGGTTGATTCGGGTCACCCTTCGAAGGCCAACCCGTTTCCGCCACCACGATCTCTACGTCGTCGTATCCAACCTTCTTCATCGCCGAGAAAATCGCGTCCATCTGTGCATCAAACATGTTGGTGTAGTTAATCCCTGTAGCCTGGTCAAAAACGCCGCCGTTTGGCTTAAACAGAGCGTAGTTCAGTGTTTCGGGTCGCGCGGCTTGGAGCCCGAAGAACGGGTACGGGTTCACCATGAACGGAGATTTGGTCTGTCTATGAAACTCGAGAATCGGGGCAAATATGGCCCGGTCGTAGCCCCGTCGGAACTGACCCGAGCTTGGTGGCTCCGACGAGGAGAGAATCCCCAGCGAGTGAGGCGTGGAGACTTGAACGTTAGTCATGTTTGCAAGGGTTAAAGCTGAATGAAGAGCTTTCATGGCGGGTAAGAGATGAGCGATTAAAGACTTATCGGAGGTGGCGAGGATTTCGTTGCCGACGGCGATACGGTTTATGATGGTTTTAGGGTGAAACGGGAGGATGTTATCGGCAACCCAGGAACGAGCAGCAGGGAGCTTGGCGAGAGAAGGGATGTCGCCATTGCCGACGGTGACGGTGACGGCAATGCCGGTGTTGGCGAAGGCGCGAAGAATGTCGGGGTTGGCATCGAATATTTTGACGCGGTCGATGTTGGTTTGGGACTTGAGGAAGGTAGCGACACGAGGCGGCGGCGGGAGGTTGTCACCGACGGTGCCATAGTTGACGCCGATGGAATAAGGTGCGGCGCCAGTGAAAATGCAAGCGAAGGAGAAAAGAAGGAAGAAGAACTTCAGTGAGGGGTTTGCCATAGCTTCACAGACACACACACACACACACAGAGAGAGAGAGAGACGAGGTGAAAGTGAGGTGTGAAGTGTTGAATGGGAAGGAGAGGGGCGAAGTGGGGTCAGAAGCGGTGGGGTTTATGGGTCAAAAAGGGCCGTGAATAATTAATTAATTAATGAACAAAATAATTTTTTAAAAAAAGAATGAACATTAAATAATTTCAAGCAAAGACATTACTCCAAAGTTTGGTTTCAGGTTGTCCGGTTGTTTTGTTTCTTTTGGAGTTTTCTCTGGAATCTAGATGTCTACGTCTCTACGCTACTATATCCATGACTATACTGCTTAATTAATATTCACCCGTCACTGTATAGTAGGGGATGATCATTAATATTTTTTTTGGAGGAAATATAATTTTTGTTTTTTCAAATTTATTTTTATTTTAATTTTGATCATCAAATTTTTTATTATTTAAAATATTAATTTTTATGATTCAATTAAAACTCAGATTTTTTTTTTGACTTGACGAACTAAAACAAAAATAAACATAAACTCCAAAAACCAAAAATTATATTAATCTGTGTTTTTTTTTTTACTTGCTTCAATTGGTAGATTCAATTTTTCTTAGATAGATGTTATTTCAAATCTTGTTTCCTTATCCTCAATTCTTGTAGTGTACTCTTCTAATCCTATTTATAAGGTAAAGAGAGAAAGTTTTTTTGATCTTATTTATAAGTCATTTCATTAAATTTTCACCATGAATGTATTATATTATCTTTCATTTATTATAATGTAGATAGTTTGTTTTTAGAAGGTATATATATTAAATAGGGATAAAGTTAAAAAGTTGCTATATATTATTGAAAAGTTAATGCAATTTAAGGTTTTCCTTGGTTTGTACGAAACATGTTGAAAGTGCCTTATAAATAGACTAGAAGAATAGGTCTACTTTCTCATATATTGTGCTGTAAACTTTCTTTTTAATTAATGATCATTTTGTCGAGTTTCAATAAGAAAAATGAATTTGGTGGTTTTTTTTTTTAAAAAAATCTTATATATCTCTTATGTTTTTATTAAATAATATGTTATACTTGCTTATATTCTAATTCTTTTTTTCATTTATTAAATAAGGGGTACGCAAGATTTTTTTTAAAAAAAAAACAGTATTTTCATGTAAAAAGTTGACTCGCTTGTTAGGTTTCGTGCGATACGCAAAATCAACATTAATTAAATGAGCAAAAAATTTTATATTTTGCTTCAAGGAGAGTGGTGTTACTCTCATTCTGGGTAATGGGTATTCTTTTTCTTAGAGAAATTTGCTTATAAATATCTTCTTCTTTTTTTTTGCCAGAGCTTATAAATATCTGTTTAGACCATGAAGAATTGCATAAAGCCCTTTGTTGATATTTTTTGAGTATTAAAACATATCATTGAATTTCGAGATTCAATATTTATGGACAATTTTCTGTTTTTTTAAGTCAACCATGTTAATTTCATGTATTGATATATAAAAATAAATTATATCGTGTACCATTTATGAATAGTATAATTTGTTGATATATAAAAAAATTCAGTGATGTAAATTTTATTTCTTTATTTTAGAAGAATAATTATTATCGCAAATATTTCATATCATGAATGATATAAATGAAAAAAATGAAATGGAACATTTAAGTTATAATGTGATTGAATCGTGTAGAATTATCCAAAATTTTAAAAGGTAAAAATGCAATTTTATTCATGACCTTATTTCTCATGCGCACCTTTCACTCCATTATTTATAGTGATGCATGATTGTTTTCTTTAAGGGATAAAGGTCATTTTTGCCTTGGAAGTTTCCACAAAGAAACTCTGGCTGCCATGAAGTTTTTTTAAGTGCAATGTAGCCCTGGAAGTTACAAGAAGGTAGCAATGTGAACCTATTTAGACGGAAACTTAACGTTTTACGTTAAGTGACACCGTGTAGCCCGAAGTACCATCCTGCGAACGACGTGGCATTTAGTTGGATGGGAAATATGGAGGCGGGATGGACACGTGTAAAACGGAGAAGGAAAAACGGTGAAAATTCGAGGGAGGAAGACGAAAGGAGTCTGGAAGTTTTAGCTGTCGAGGGAGAAGGAATTGTTGTGCTAGGGTTGGACGAAGTCTAAAGTATGAGTGAAATCAGAGGGCTACAAGTCTTAGTGGTGTTAGGGCAAGGAAAGGAGGAGACGAGCGCAGAGGTTCTTTCGGAGACAAGTAAGAATGGAATCTATTTCAGTGTTGGTATGAAAAAAGTGTGATTGGAAGCTTTTTTTATCCAGATGGTGAAAGTTCATATTAGTCCTTTGTTTTTTGTTCATTACATTGTCTGTTAATTAGTAGTTTTTTGGTAATTAATCTTGAGTTTAAGGTGGTGATGGCGTCGGATAATGAGAATGGTGGTCCCAAGGGTGGTCCCGATGGTGGTGCCAATGGTGGTCCCAATATTGGTCCCAAATCTGGTGTCGAATATTGGTGTTATCTGGGTAGTTTGTTGTGTGAGTTTAATAACAGGAAGAAAGAGTGGAAAGAGACAAAAGAGCGTCTACGTGAGGGGCATGAGTCGATTGCGGCTTCTATCTCAGCATCTAGGTTGACGAGAGAAAAGTGTACAAAGGGTGGCAATAGGGAAGGTGAAATCCAACTAGATAAGGGGAAAGGAAAGTGTGTTGAGGAAGACAATGGTGGTGAAAGTGGGCATACCGATGATGGGGATGATGCCGATAATGGGGATGAGATGGATTGGAATCAAAAAATATGCTTCTTAGAGACCTTGAAAGCCGAATTGATTGAGAGACGGAAGGAAATACAAGAGCAATATGGGGATGTGGTTGAGGGAAAGCGGGGTCATAACACATCTAATAACACCGATATATATGATAGGATTGAAATCTGTGATGACAATGGACAAAATGAATGGGTTGAAGTAGTGAGTAAAGGTGTGGAGTCAGGAATTGAGAAGCAGAAGGAAGTAGACGAAGGAACTAGGGATTTGTTAAAGGGAAAGAGTCATGAGCAACCTTGTAATAACCCCAATATGTGTGATGTTAGTCAAACATGTCATGATAATGGAGAAAATGATGGGTTGGAAGATATAAGCGAGGGTGATAATGAAGCTGAAGAGGATGATAGTGAAGATGGTGATAGTAAAGGTGATAAGAGTGAAGAGGATGATAGTGAAGATAAAGATTTTTTCCCGAGAGATGATGAGTTGCTCATAGATGATGGTGATGAAGATTCTGAGGATGAGGACTTGTTTACTAAAGTGGGCTCAAGTGATACTAATGGCCCTTTCGTAGAAGTGAGAGCCCATGAAGAAGCAACTGGGTCTGAAGATAAGCCATTTTTCATGCTTAGAAATACATATGCAAACAAAGCTGAGTTGGTAGGAGTAATAAATAACTATGCCATTAAGCTTGGAGTGAAGTTGAGGCTAGCTAAAAGTGAGCCGTTTAAGGTAAAGGCTTTATGTGAGGATGGGTGTCCATTTGTGCTGTATGCATCAAAAGATGGGACAAATCCAGGGCTAGTAGTGAAGACCCTTTTCCTAAAACACAGATGTGGTAGGGTTTTCAAGAACCCTAGGGCTTCAGTGAAGTGAATTGCAAACTATTTCAAGAGGAAGATCCAAGAGAGGCCACAGTACAAGATTGCTGACATGAAAAAGGACATGGAGGATGAGTTGAAGCTTCATGTAAGCATTTATAAATGCAAATTGGAGAAGAAAATAATTATGAGGCAGATGGAGGGAAGCTATATCGATGAGTTCAACAACCTGCAAGCTTATTGTCATGAGCTCAAAACATCCAATCCTGGGTCGGATGTCTCTCTTGAACTGAGTAAAGATGCATTAGACAATGGAAAAAGGATGTTCAATAGACTCTATATATGCTTTAATGCTTTAAAGGTAACTTTTTAATTTTTTTTAATTTTACATTGGTGACTTTTTAATTTTGTTAAATCTATGGTGGTAATTAGATTCTGATGTCGTGTCTTGTTTGTTAATGCTGCTAAGATTGGATGGAAGGCAGGGTGTAGGCCAATTATAGGAGTTATGTTAGGATTATAGTTTTGATGATAACAAAGTTAGATTAATTGGGTTAAGTATGTTGATCGATCAGAGTTTATCGCTAAGTTTTCAGATAACTATTCTGGTATAAATCAATTTTATAGAAGGTATTTTGATCGAAGAGCTATCCGATAAGTTGTTGATCGATAAAATGATTGATCATCGCTAACATGGAAATCACATAAGGTTACAGTTAATTATCGATCACTTGATCGATAACATCAGATAAACAAACAAGTAACAGATAAAGAGAACCAAATCTGAAGTGTATTTATCGATCACATGATCGATAAATCAGTTATCAATAACGACTTCGATAAGAGGTAACACACTCTACTCGTTCTGCACATTAATTCTGTTATCATTTATCGATCATATTTTTGATCATTTGTTTATCGATCACATGATCGAACATTATGATCTAACTCTCTGAATGCAGGTAGTCATCTTAACTGCTGGATCGATAACCTTATCGATCAGAAAATTATCGATCACATGATCGATAATCAATGTTTTTATCTGCTCATATTTAGTTTTTCTGCAGCCAAATTATCGATAACATTATCGATAATTTAACTTGTTTGTATAATATCTTTTCACATAACATGATCGATAAAGAGTCTAAGGATTGCTATATTCGCATTAACTTATGTTGAACCATTTTTTTTCGATCACCTAATCGATCATTGACTTTTCGATAATATGATCGATCATCCGATTTCCTGAAACTCATGTTTTCACAAAACGTGATCGATAATCAGTTTCTTTACCTTACAGGATTAAATTTCTTTCTTCACTTTATTGATCACTTGTTCGAATATTCATTGATCGATCACCTGTTCGATCATTCCAGATAGTCTGTGTTTTTCACTGAATATATTCTTACTCATGGTTTATCGATAACCTTATCCATCATCCATTTATCGATAAGTTGTTCGATCATCAATAACTGAAGTTTCATTTCAATAACATTTGAATTATCGATAATCTGTTCGATCAACAAGTGTTCGATCACTTGTTCGATCATGGAACGATTTCCGTTTACTATGATAACTCCTAAAATCAATGATCCAACACTTGATCGATAATATTGTTGAACTGATTCAAAAAGCTTTCACTCTGTTTATCGATAACCTGATCGATCAACAAGTAATCGATCACCACTTTGATTAAGCATGTCCAGGATCTCTTTCTGATCTTTTTACAGATAAATCATCTCATCTAGAATCCTTGTATAATCGATTCATTCTTCTTCTTAGTTCATGACTAAAGCATACACCGCAAGACTCTTACTTGTTCAAAGTTTAAAATATGCAGATCACTAAGAAAGACTGCAACGGCTCTTCAACGGGATTACGTAAACTACAATCTATAGTGTCAGAAGCTCAGACGCATTAATAACGGAACCGTTGAAACCGGCGAAACACGCAAACGGAGTCACAACGGCTAGAAGCTCTTCCGTCTAACGGCTACTTAACGATCTCAACTATAAAAGGCGCGAAGAAGCATTAATGAAGGGATTGAATAGCGGAACTACCACCTGCGATTATTAAGCCTAGCATTCAGTACTCTGTTTTCCTCAATACTACTGAGCGTCAGTGTTCATCATTAAACTCACTCTGTAAGAGAGTCGATAACTACTCTTCATTAATTACTATTGAGTGATACTCAAGAGTGTGGACTCTTGAGAGGGCTTGTATCCTTACGGGAGTAAGGGGGAGTGATTGAGCGATTCAATTACTGTACCGAGGCACCAAGAGCCCTGTCGATCTTGGAAGATAGTGAAATACTCAGAAGTGTTCTGAGGACTGGATGTAGGTCAAGTGGTTAAGACCGAACCAGTATAAATCTTGTGTCTTCCCTCTTTGGTGAAATCTCTCCTGACTCTGACTCTCTGTTTTCAATACTGTCTCGTTTTAATTTTTAAGTTTTTGTAACTCACCCAATTCACCCCGCTCTTGGGTGAGATTGATTCTAACAAGTTAATGGGACCTTTTTGAAGGGAAATGCCAATGGTATAATACTAACAGCGACTGGCTTAGATGTTGATGATTTCTTGTATCCCATAGCATTTGGGATCACCCAGAAGGAAAACACTGTAAATTGGAAATGGTTTTTCCAGTGGTTACAAAAGTCATTGGATCTGAACAATGGGGAGCGTGTGACCATTATGTCTGATATGCAAAAGGTTTTTTTCTTATCACATTTGTCATTTGCATACAACTGTTGCAATTATGATATAAAACATAAATTGTCTTCTAATGGTATAGGGGTTGCATTTAGCTGTGTCGGATGTATTACCAGAAGCTGAGCATAGATTGTGTGCAAGACACATTTATGCTAATTGGAGCAAGAGATGGCATAGTGGTCAGTTGAAGAAAACTTTCTTTGCATGCGCATGGAGCACGTTTGAGGAGCAATTTGATGACAATTTGAGAGCATTAGGAGCTTTGAGCAAAGAAGCAGAGCAGGCAGTTGTGAGTTACCCTCCTCCTATGTGGGTAAGAGCATTTTTTAGTACTCGGTGCTTGTCCTAGATTGTTGATAACAATTGCAGTGAGAGTCTTAATGCCTGGATAGATGATTTTAGATACTTGCCTATAATTAGGATGATAGATGGGATTCGGATAAAGATGATGTCTAAGTGGGCTGAGTCTGAGAGGCTAGCAGAAAAGTGGAAGGGAAATTTTAGCCCTAAGTCTATTGCTTTGTTTGAGGAGAATAGGAACTTGTTCGTGCATTGTAGGGTTGCCTTTAATGGTGATGATGGGTACGAGGTAAATGAGGGTGACAATAGGCATACTGTGTTCATCAATAGGAAACAACGCACGTGTAGAGCATGGGACTTGACTGGTATCCCTTGTCAGCATGCTCTTTGTGCATTGTATCATGCAAAATTGGACCCAATAATTTTGATTTCATGATACTATCACACGGATGCATATTTGGCTAGTTATAGGACAAAATTTCAACTAGTGAGGGGCAAGGCATTCTGGGGTATTCATAGGTTCCAGTCATTGGAACCACCTCTAGTGTCTAACATGCCAGGAAGACCAAGAAAGAAGAGGATAAGGACAGAAGAGTCTGCGAGGAGAAGAAAAATTGGCAATCCAGGACAACCTGCACAGAAAAGTTCTCAGCAAAATCCAGATTTGCCTTTGCCTACACCTGACAAATTAAGCAAGAGAAGATCTACTGCCAAATGCACCATTTGTCAAAAAGAAGGCCATAATAGAGCAACTTGTCCAGATGTAAGTACAATACTCTTCAGCTAATTACTTTTTTATAACCATCTAACACTTTTTGCATTGATATTCATTATAATAGAAACCACAATCTAGTCTCAAAACACCAAGACCAAAAAGGCTGAGGCGTAGTCAAAGTAAAGCTCCTACTCAAGAGTCTCAAGCTACTTCAAGACCACGTGGGGGAGGGGCATTTTATAAGAATAGGACAGAGAGTGGAATGGGACTTAGAGTTGACTTGGACAGTGGACAATGTGGGTAATACTTGTATGCTTAGACACTTTAATTATACAAGTTATAACTTCATTTTTAAATGTTTTCAAATGCATTGTTGTTAGCCTGGGATGCCTTTTGAGGTTGTCATTAATGAGGGCACAACTGCTGAGTATATGGAGCAACATGCAGACGTTGAGACTCGCTTCCCTATACCCAACGAAAGGAAAATACGCAGGACTACCAGGAGTCAAACTTCAACACAGGAGGGGTCTTGCAAAATTCAATATAAAGGGGATGGAGGAACTACATCAACTCCTTCTCATATGCCTTTCACTCCTCCAGGTCTCATGTGGCAAGGACAACTAACCATCACAACTTCCACACTCGTATCCAAGAAGGACACTAACCCCATTGCCTTAGGTAGAAAAAAGAAGGCAACAGCTAGAAGAGGACGACATTAGATGCCTTGATGTTTACTGTCAAAGAGTGGTTTATAAGGTAGTGAGGTTTTGTAACTGTATTTATATAGACTCTTATCCTAAAAGGACAATCTTTTTTATATGTAGCTCGTTTTGTTTGGATATTTAATGTTGAAATGGATTGTAATGTATCGATCATTTCCAGACTTAACTACCATTTCATGTTTTGTAACCAAGACAACTTATGTAATGTTCTATTACTATCAATTATCAGGCATCTTTTTTTATTTATTATTTGGCCACTTCATCAACTACCATGGTGTGCCAATGTTTGGCAATTTATTGTTTTCAGTTGTGCATCTAATTAGGTACTTTACCACTGATACCAATATAATGTTATCGGTCTGTCATTTTCCCCTTCCCCTGTTACTATCACAAATATCACAAATGTTTAGCAATATAACAACAACTGATTCACCAAAAGGATCATACGGAACTTTTCTATTTCCAACTAATTCAAATAACATTTCATACAATACTTTCCTATTACAAAAAACTTCAACCCGCCCACACCACCATTTAATTATATATATGGCTAATAATGAAGAAGACCCAAGTTGCCACCAATGCACCCATCACAACCTTCAGCCTCCTTTCATTTCTCTTCATCTCACGAACTATTGCTTTCGTCTCATCATCTCTATTCCTCTGTCTCCTATTTTCCTCATAAAGCCTTTCCACATGCCCAATGAGCTCATTTATCACCTCCATTGCCCTCTCTCCCATCTCCTCATCATGCCAATGAAAATATCCATAGCCCCCTCCCTGTTCATTGTAAACAACGCATTATATATCACTTTTACACAACTTATAACATAGCATCAACAACAACAAAAGCAAACCTGCAGATAATTTGGACACCCATAGAACCTCCTACCTGGGTTCATCTCTGTCCACGATGTCCGAAGAGGAGCCACCATGCCGCAACGACAATTCCTTGCTTGTCTATCGTTCTCAGTATCTTGACTTCGTCCTCTCAAAAATGCAACCCTACGCCTCCCTCCACTCACCGATGATGTAGAAGAATCTCCCATTTCCTGTCTTCTATGCTGTGCCCTACCACATTAACACCCTCCATCAATTTCCTCCACTGGCCTAGGGGAATTTTAAACTCACCCTAATGGATACAGTGCAACTCAGAGGGGGCTTAAAACATTTCCTTTGCCATTTATGACATGGACCACTATTCCACTATGGACCACATTTCTGACCTTGCGTGGCAAAAATTCCTACGTGGCGAACGACTGTGACGCCTCCGTCTAAATAGGTCCACATTGCTACCTTTTTGTAACTTCCGGGGCTACATTGCACTTAAAAAAACTTCCTGGCAACCAGAGCTCCTTTGTAGAAACTTCCATGGCAAAAATGAGCTTTATCCCTTTCTTTAATATTACCCATAATCGTTTTATTTTGGTGCCATCTTACCTATTACTAAACATTAGATTACACTAAAATAAAAAGATCATAGGTAAAATTGTACCCAAAAAAAAAATCATCGGTTAAATTGCATCACTAAAAAGATTGAAATCATGAGTGCACTTTAGAAATAAAATAAGGGATAAAATTACACACTTATCCTATTAAACTTTAAAGAATACACAGAAAAATATATGTAATTATATTTAAATGAAAAATAGGAAAAAGAATGGGAAAGAATTTGCATTTAAAATCTTGGCCATTTAGTCATTCATACTCGTGAGATCTGCTTCTTCAGTACGGTTGACTAAAACAAAGCAAAAGGATAGTGTCATTAATTAATAAACATACAAAATGATAAACTTTAAGAGAAAACTAGTAAAAACATCCCTGGTTAAAAATTTAATTACTTAAAAGGGTCTTAATTTGAGCAAGTACAACTATGATCCGTTATTATAACATATTTTTTGCTGTGTGCAACATATTATCAATAATATACAACAATTATCAATACGAAAATTATTTGCACACAATGAAAGATATGTTGCATATAGCAGAAGATATATTACACTCACGGATCATACTTGCACGTGCTCAAATTTAGGTCTTTTAGCTAATTAAATTTTTAAATAGGGATTTTTTTTTATCAATTTTACCAAACTTTAGTCAATCAGGTGGACTTTGCTTTGACCCTTGCACATGATTTTCCGAAAGGTGCGACACAGCATCCTCGGCATCCTCAAACACTTCCTCCACTGACTTTCCAGCCTCAATCTGTGTCAACATATAATGCCCATTCCTCATCGCATGTTTGAAACATAGAAGGCTACAAGAAAAATGAATAAATCTTAAGTAATTATTAATACTCTTCCGATTCTAAATATAAGAAATTTTGTAGTGTGATTTGGGACCGGATGGAGTACAATAAAAGCATAAGCAAATTTTTTTTATCATTTAATTTCATACAATATTTTATTTTGGTCCCTAAATTTTGTGGTGTTTTTTCAGTTCTCTAGCATCAATACCATTAGCTTCATTAACCAAAAAAAAAAAATTGCATCCATTAAATTTTTAAATGTTAATAAAATATTTTCAAATGATGACATATTCAATTTAATTTTTAAAATAATAATAATTGGCATAAAAAATAAATATTTAAAACTAAATGTATTGTTAACGTTAAAGAACTAAATATATATTTCATAAAATTAAGAAACCAAAATGAAATTTTATATAAAATTAACTGACAAAATGTGTATTTTTTCCTGCAATAAAGAAGGGAAATGCTTTGTTACATTATATCATAAGCATCTTCCTTCATCTATAAAGAAGTTTGATTTTCTCATGCTACTAAAATCCTACT
This sequence comes from Neltuma alba, assembly GCF_004799145.2. NCBI lineage: Eukaryota > Viridiplantae > Streptophyta > Magnoliopsida > Fabales > Fabaceae > Neltuma > Neltuma alba. The sequence continues at coordinate 123,887 of NW_021635529.1, read as the reverse complement.
TGAATTGCTTGGTGAGACCAATAAATCGGCGAACTAATATTTTAACTCATCCAATAAAGTTTTGAATAGGTCAACCAGGTTGATTCTTATAATTTTTTTCCCATAGTGCTGAGTCTCAAATGATGCTGTTTTTGAGTTAAGAAAATAAACAAAATAACAATCTGTCATATTTGTCCTTCAGTACCTTTGGTTTGCTAGGTTCTGTGTGAATTATGTATGAATGCTCCATATACTTGTTAGTTAATGCTTTTCATTAAATAGTTAATGCTTTTTTATTTTAAATAGTACTCTTTTCAAGCTAAATATTTTAATTATGATTCAGTTGATTCCAATTCACTATTGTTTTTTTAACTATTGTCTCAACTAATTTAAGTACCCATCCGGTTTTTAGTAATTTGTACTTTGCTTTTCTTTTCTTTTGTGGAGTTTTTAGTAATTAAGAATTGGAAATGTGCAAACATTTTGCTTTTTATAATATAAAAAAGAATCAATAAAGCGGTTTTTTTTTGTAATATTCAATAGTATATATACACACCTTGTGAACTCCCTTTGAGAGGTAATAATCAATCACTCGTAATGTGCTATGATAATAAACATTGAGTCTCTTCTTGATGGTCTCAATGTTATCATCAACTCTTCCCTTCAACATTCACTTCAAAATTACTTCTCATAATTTATGCCACTCTCAAACACACATCAAACACTTAATATACGTATAATTCTATATATTGCTCAGCTTAGTACTAATGTGTCAATCATCTATATGTTACCATTTAATAGAACTTTTTACAATTCATAAGCCATAAAAATTTCAATTTATTTATCTTGCCAACAAGGTTTAAAGAGTAAAAATACTATCCTAAGTTTTTAGAGTAGCAAAATACACATGGAATTTGAAAAAAAAGGTAAAATCCTCTGAGGCATTAAATAGGCCAAGTGTTTATTACACAAGATTCATAAGAAAGGAATTTAATTATTTAAAAGTCTGATAGTAATTGAAAAACATGTAATAACAAGTTACAGTGCAACAAATAACAACATGTGTGTATTGCTCACTTGTCACTGAAAATAGTTAAATTCTTTTATTGAAACCTTATAGTAATTCTCTCTTTATTCAATGGCTAATGGGCAAAATCACCCATGAAATTTTCTTTCATAGACAAGGCATCTTAAAGTTTTCAAAAGGTGCAAAAATGCCGACAAAATTGTGGACCCCACATAAGGATGTTAGGCTCATTTAAGGTTTGGGAAACTTTTTCCATCTCTTGAAACTTGTTTGTATTTTCCTTTTTTAAAAAAGTTTAGGATGCCAAACGCTTATGAGAAAAAATTTCATAGTTATTGCTCCTTAACCTTACTAGTAATGTCTAAGCTGAATGAAAGGAATTTGATGTCTTTTGATTAGACATGGTCAGAGATTCAAAATTTATTAATAATAAGAAAAAATATGTTGAGATTCGAAATTTATTAATAATAAAGAGAAATATGTTGAAAGTGCCTATTTTATTGAATATTTGAATATGACAATAATCAAATTTGAATTAAGCAATCAGTAATATCAATGACTGAACCAAGCGGAAAGAGTGATTAACTAACCTGATTTCTTTTTAAAAGGCGCCTCATGGACTCTTATTCATTGCGATCAAAATATAAAACCAAGTCTGGCTCTATTTTCACCTGTTAAATATGATTTAATTAATTAATTAATTAGGATAATTATTTCCTTTTCAAAATCAGTCCTTGATCATTCACTCACACTAGCACTATACATAAACAATATATTAAAAATTAATTAATTAATTGAGGATAATTATTTTTGAAGTATTTGAGACTCACAAGATTCTCAGCTGCTTCAACATTTTCTTGGCTTCTTGGGAATCCATCAGCAAGAAATTTGCTGGTCTCACTTATCTTTATTGCTTCGTCAAGACACTTACTATTATTTGACTTGGAACAGGCTTCCCTTTTTTCTTGCACTCTTCAATCATTGATCTCGACAAAAATATTATTAACGCATGAAATTTAATATAAATGACTAGACAGATGAAAAATATATTAAGCGTAATAAAAAATATATTTAATATATCAATATAAAAATATAAAATTCATAGTAATTAAAAGCTGTTTGTTTTCTTATTTTGAAAAGTTTTTTTGCTTTAAAAAAAACTTGTTTGATAATTTGTTTTCAATTGAGTGATTTTTCAAAAACAAAAAAATAGAAACCTACCTTTTCAAAAGACTAAAAGACCAAAATAATTTCTAATTGTTTTCCTATTTTTTTCTTTGTATTTTTTTTTTTGTTTTAGAAAATTGGGAAAGCCTTTCTTTTTTGCTCCATGACTTGTTTTTGTTTGAGAACTTTAGTTCTCATTAAAGCTTCGCCCTTTAGTCTCAATATATTTATTTTTAAATATAATTTTTTAGAACAATTATCCAAACAAATTTTTTTGTTTTTTGTTTTCAAAAATTTTTAAAAATAATTTTATAAAATTTTTCTCAGAACCAAAAAACAAAAACAAACATGCCCTCAATATGTAATCTATTGATCCAATTTTATGCAATGCATGGTATTTGAATATATTTTTTTAACCACACACACTTACACACACAAAATTTTATATAAGTACTTACGCATGTTGAGTTCTAGAGTTAGTTTCTGCTTGAAGAAGGTCCCCAACACTGAGATGGGCATATCCAAACCCTGAAGCTATCTTTGAGCACTGTGCGCTCTTTCCACTCCCTGGTCTCCGGAGAACCTACATATGCAGACACACAAATACACGCACACACATATGAACAAATTTTGAAATATTAAAATTAAATATTTTTTTGGCTGAGAATTAAAATTAAAATTTTGTGTCCTTGATAATTAAATTAGAGATGTAAGGTTTTGTTGTGGGTCACTATAGTGGAATGTACGTATCCAAAACATATACTACCTCCAGTCCTAATTATAAGACCTGTTTTGCACATTATAAACGAGGTACTACCTCCGGTCTTTAATATAAGACCCTGTTTGACTTTTATTTTGGTCCTAAATATAAGACCCCAACCCACTTTGTCTCTCATATTTATACATTTTTTTTCAAAGTAGCCCTTCTAATAATGATAGTTCTAGTCAATATACTTGATTAATAAGGATATTTTAGGAAAAACAACACCTATTTAGGACAAACAACTAACTCAACTTACTTCTTTAATCTCCTCAAATTAGTCAACTGGCTCTTATAATTAGGACCGGAGGTAGTATTATAATTATGACGGGAGGTAGTATAAGAACATCTTCCTTTGTCATTAAATTAAAAAAAATGTTTAGATTAGCTTTTTTTATATGTGATTTTCGGCACATAAGATAGATATGTAAGATAAGTTTTGTGTTGACTTGCATAAAAGTGTTTATGAAAAGGTGAAATAAATACCCCTAAATGTAGGAATTGGCAAGGGGTACATTTTGATTTTAAATTTGATATCTAATTCATTTTATGTCTTGTATTTTTTTTTTGTTAAACTACTCCCCCTTTTCTTTATTATAAGAGATATTTGATGCTTGTGACATATTTCTATATATAAGAGACACTTAAAAGTTGTCTCTAGTTTTTTGTATTGATTTTTTATTTTACTCATATTTATTTTGTCTTCAACTCACACTCTTTTTCCCTCCCACTTCTCTTTCTTTTAATAATTTAATTGTTCTCTCTTATGCTCTCTCTCCCTTTATTAATGAGGGCATTTTTGACAAAAAATTATACTTTTTACATATTAATTGTTTTTAACTAATTTTAACTGTTTTTTTTCATCAATATAATTCAGTTATTCGTCTTTTATAATAAGGAAGGGAGGAATTATCTATTAATTGCATATGCTAATAAATGCAATTAATAAATAACAACAAAATTTATCCCAAGTCGGTTAGATACGTTATCATATATACCTGTTTGGTTTTGTGATTTGTTTACACAGGGTAGCGTAGGACTAGATTGTTGGACTGCCCATTTAATGCCCCAACTTTCTTGCTCTATTTCTATCATGAATCAAGTTAATCAGTCAATAACATATAATGGATTCCATCCACGCTACACCATATAATTTCAGCTAACTCCTAGGATACTCAAAAACAAGGCCTTCTGCTACGCTTCTGGCCCTTCCATGACCATAAAGCTTATTAACAATAGCCAACGCAAAATCTGTAACAGAGGCAAGTCCCTCACTAGTTATCAGTTTTCCATCAATAACTACCTTAGCACCATCTATTGTTTCACAATTGAGCTTGTCCACAATGGAAGGATGAGCTGTGAAGTTCTTTTCCTGGAAAATCAACAGAATCTATATTATGTTTTGGCTGAGAAATGGGTTAGAAAGCAGAGTTGTAATAAGAGTGTCCAATACCTTCAGTAAACCTTGTTTATGAAGGATGGCAAGCGAAGAAGACACTGCCCCAGAAATTCTTCTAGATGCATTTTGTTCTTTGAGAAGTCTTTTGAGAACTTTAGATTTGATCAACCTCTAAGCGCCATCAGTTCCCCCCCTTCAAGTTCATGATAAATTTAACATCAACAAACATTTGGAGCAAGATATTTATTTTCTGAAATCTCTGGAGTTAAAAACTTTGAAAATTTATACGTTATATACAGAAATCTGTCTCACTGGAAGAAAAATCAAATCATGTGCTGACTCTTGAGCGTCATTAATCAACATATCAGAAATTATTTTGGTTCCTCGAGAAGCCAAAATTTCATGATCTTTTTCTACCGATGCGACTATGACATTAGCTTTTGCTCGCTTTAGAATATCCGCAATAATGACTACTTCAATCTCTTCAGAACCATGAGCAACTGGTAAGAGAACCTGCATATTATTTTAAGTAAGATTCATATTGCAAGACAGGGCTACATAGACTCATCAATCGGCCATTGTAGTATGGCTTACACTGGGCGTATGGTGACCAAGGGACCACTCAACTGTGTTGAATTCCTTCTTGGTTGTACGATCATGATTGGCATTACCCAACAACTGTTACAAGAAAAGAGCTTTAATCTCATTCCAATTTTTGGATTTCAGTTTCACACAACTTTATCTCTTAGCCTTTATTTTCATTTACTCTTTTCTATCCCTAAATCCTATATCAAGCAATGCATAGTTGAATTTCCCCAAACTAAATGAGATTCTAAATTCAATACTTTGACCATTCAACCAGATTACAGTTGGCTTTCAGGCTTTTTTCATTCTGATCACATCAAAATTTGGCTTACAGAAGAGACGAGTCCTTGCATACCATTCTTCATAGGCAATTACTAAATTTCTAGTTTTATTTCGTCTTCTTGTCAGCTTCTGTTCAGCATTGCATCAATCTATCAACAGAAAAGGCAAAGGAAAAAAGCTGTGGGCATGCTTAAGTCCATTTTAGGCCTGGGGTTTTGCCTTTTTGTTAGGAATTGAAGTCCAATATTTCCATTACTAAACAAAGACTCACTAACTAAAGATAGTAGCTGAGCATAACATTGAAGAAAAAGTTAGACTGGGCTCAACGATATAACAATATACCATCAATTCTATGACTTCTTTGGCAGCTGACTCCCCAGATAGCTGTTCTACCAAGGATAGAGCAAACTGAAAAGTAGTTCCAGGGCCACAGCTTGTTGTAAGCTCTCCTGAAACTTGAATATTCGATTTAACAGCCCAAAATATTGGAAGCTTGTCCATGAATGCAGGATGACAAGTCGTCTTGCATGACAAACTAAATAAAAATTAGCCAGTGTTGACTAGCGAGTATCATAAGAACTATAATAGGTGTTCATCCAATTAAACTACCTTCTTTTTTCTTAGCAGACCCCATGGCAAAAGAGTAACTGCTGGAGCAGCACATATAGCACCATAGAGCCTCTTTTCCTCTTCTTGCTTGCAGGTTGTTTTTCTCAGGACCTCACAATCCCTTAATCTTGTTGAACCAGGCATTCCTCCTTGTAAAACGGGAGATTTAAATAACTTAATGGCATGCAGCATAAGATAAGATGAAACTCTAATACATAGTTCACTTTGCTACAAGGGCTTAATGTCATTGCTCATACTTTCTCAGACTACAGATAAAAGATTTTGTTGATATCTAAGGTGCAAAATAGAACAACCAACAATAATAGTTTTATAACACACCGGTAAAGCCACAAGATCAAAAATTTCATCTGAACATGTCGATATGTCAGTATTGGCTACCAATTTGACACCCCCAGCAGCTTCCACTTCAAGTTGTGGCTCCACTGATGCCACAGTCACCTCTGCACCAGCTCGACGCAGAACATCAACTAAAATAACAGCTTCCATTTCTTAAGTTCCAAAACCAATAGGGACCAATACCTGATTCGCCCACAAGAAAAAATAAAAATAAAGTGAGAAGATCCCATACATCATAAAATTTCTACAGCATTCAGCAGCAGTCAAAGAATGTGAATTAAATCCAATAAATTTCCATATACAATGAACATTTGAACCACCTTTTTGAGAGCAATAGCGGACTCTAAAGAGGAATAGAGGATTCTAAAGTTTTAGTCACAGTTGTTGAGGGTTTAAGTAGAGAGATGGACTTTGTGAGTTTAGAAGAGCGTTTTGAGGTAGGCGTCCTCTTTCTTTGAGGGGTTACAGAAAAAAATGATATAGAAGGAACTGTAGCTACAGCCACTGAACAAAGCTCTGCAGGATGTGGCCGCAGCATCGATGACACAGATGCCATCTACAGCTCCTCCTGCGCATGCTTCAAAGAGCTCCCAATTCTGAACGTAAAATCCATTCAATCAGTGGCTATACATACAAATAGTGTGTGTGTGTGAGTGAGAGAGAGAGAGAGAGAGTCTACAATTAGAATAATAATAATAAATGTATTTTTCTTTTATTGTTAATTTAACTTACCAATCCAAGTGTAGCAATTAACTCATGGAACTAATTAAATGAAGCTCTCATATGCAAAATATGGTCATATGGGCTATTCAAGTCCAAACAGCAATAATTACAACTCATACAATTGTTTTATCATGATCCAAAAGTATTTCTGGGCCAATTAGTATTTTAAATCACTATCTATTGTAAGAGCACCTACATGTAAAGCAACCAAACTGGATCTTCTCATGATTCTATAAAGGATAGAAGTAAAACCCAAAATTCTAATTAGAAAAAGTTCCAAAACTCTGGTGGAAATCAAGCAATGACAACTGCACACTTGAAACCTAAACTTCTTCTAAGTTAGAAAACCCAAAAGCCAAAACTTGTGATTTTTAGGCATGGTCAATTTTGGTAGTCAAACAAATTGACACCAATACTTCGGACAAGTTTTGATTGTCAAAATAGGTTTGTCCATGCACCCAAAATCTTTAAATAACCATAAGCTCAAACTATGACAATACCTCCACAAAATTTAATCTCAAGATCACCACTCCCAAGATACAATTATCACGCAATCATGCCAAAAATACTTACCATCAATAATATCACCTCCAAATACAATCGGCCAATCATTCCCACCTTGAGACTCGTCACATGACAATAAAATAAAAACACATTTCAACACCCCTAAAATATGTCAGTATTTACCTAGTCAGATGAACTTTAAAATTCACCAAACTTTAGAATTCCTTGGCTAGGAAGAAAAGTAGAGCAAGTATATCACTCGACTATTTCTTACTAGTCAAAGAATATGGAGAATCTCCAAAGGATAAAAACTGATATGTTGTTGCTGAATGACTAGCTCTATGGTGGCTATTTATAGACTGGAATTACATCAAAATAATCAAATAAAATCCAGAAATAATTCCTAAAATTTTAGAACTGACTCCGACAACTAAGTAGCAATAAACTGGGCGTTGGCATCCCATTAACTACAATATGTATCCTTAGGTGACTCTTAAAATCTCTCCACAATAACTCAAATTAAGCATCAGCAAAATAAGGAAATAAAAACTTATTAAACACTAATTAATTTTTGATCACCTCCTCCTCCTAGCAAAGGTCATGCCACACCCCAAAAATTAAAGGGTGACCGGCACGAAATGTGAAAGAACCCACTGCCCTTAAGCCTTGAATATATAAAATTTCCTGTATTTATATATATACATAGACATATTTATAATTCACAATTCAGTGTGTGAATATAACTTATATAACCAAAATTATAAGCTTGTAGAAATTTCGGTAGAGGACCACCCGAAAACTCTACAATAGTAAATTAGCAAAATTCAACCAAAGAGCAAAGCCAGGTGATATCCTACTTATAGCCTATGTGGAGCACCTACAACAAGATTTACAAACATATACAAGAGCTTAAGATTCTACTTTAAATTAGGGATCATTCAAAATGACGCTTCAACTTCAAGCCCAAACTATAGAGGTTAAATGATCAGCAAGACGAACTAGATAAGCTGCACTGCCCGTTACATTGCCAAATACCTACAATTTACTTTACTAGCAGCTTTCACATGGTATCCACTTTTTAAAAGCCCTGATGCCCAAAACAAAACTATTATAACTCCCTTTTCACAACCTTTATAAGAATTCAAAGAATCCATTTAATAAAATCCATACCACCACCTATTTAGCAGTAACCATCTTATAATTATGATTATCAATGTTCAAGATTCAACCCAACTTCCTTAAATTATTTAGCAATAACTTTCCATGACCTAATGAACACGTCCACCATTCTAAACTTTTGATAAGTGTAAATAAAGAACTTGGCTTCAACCCTCCTTGCATGGAATATAATATTGAATCCACTTGATATTGATAATATATATGTGCATACACACCATGGCTGGCTAATTAGCCATTCTAAAGACCATCCAAGCAAGCATAAAAGAAGTCCCGTATTCTTCCTTTTCATACATGCTTCCAAGTCTAACAAATACCATATTCATCATGACTATCTTACAACTCACTTAAAACTCTTGTTTCCTTCAAGCATTTTATCAAACACTTTGAAGGCACCCAGAATTAACTCAAACAAAAACCTTCAGCACACTAAATTGCTACAATAATTTAAAGTTCATCTACCAATCACTTCATCAAGCACCTTATGGGTAATCAAATATAAACAACGCCATATGCTCATAAATTACTAGTCATAACTCTCCAAGCAACAAAAATGGTTTCTCGAGATTTCCTCAATCCCAGAATTTGGTCTATGCTACATTACTCATATCTATCAGCTTTAAATTCTCCTTTCAAACATTTTATCAACCACCTAGTGTGCATTGAATTTGACAGGTTTCAAGAATATTCCTCTTAGAATCACAGTCCCAAACATCATAAATTACAGTTATAATCCAACTCTACAGAATCGCCAAACCTTGATAACCCAATCCACACATATGACACAACAAAGAAGGAAAAAAACAACATTCTCGAAAACCAAGGAAGAAGAAATATTAGAACGTACCCCACACAATCCACGTACAAGAGAAAAGAAAGAAAGGTGACGTTCGCCCACAGCCACCCACACACAGCAGCGACGACAAGAAGAGGAGAAGAGGGGATATAACGAGTGAAGAAAAATCTGGAGATATATTACTATGGTTATTATTTGTTTAATTCTGCACTGGCTTCTTATCACTCTACTTTCTTTATGCCGTAAAAATCTCAGGGCTATATAGCACCAAAATACAGCTTTTATTTACAACAGGAGCAAGTGAAATGGGTAACCCTCCTTATAGGAATTTAAATCTCCGTCAAACCCAGGTACTGCTTGTAACATCTTAAATTCTACTTTAAGGATTTAAATATTGAAAAAAAAGATTCAAACTGTTATTTTTTTTGTTTTATTTAGGGTCTTTAACTTCAGTTTACTCAAAGTGTTTTTTTTACCTTCTCCCGTCTTCTTTCTCTTCCTCTCTTTCTCTCTCTCCGCGTTCATCCCGCTCGCAGCGTCGCTTATCTCTCCCCCTTCTTTCTTCATCGTTTCAGATAGTTTTAGTAAGTGAAACCACTTCTAATTACAAAACTTCCTTCATGAAAGTTGTTCTACTCAGTCAGATCTATCTAATGATAGTAATTTTGTGTTGCTTAGAGAAAATTTTTGATATAGAGTTCGGAGCAAGTATTTAGTTTTGATGAGTGTTAACCACAGTATTGTAGATCTGTTATAGTAAATCATTTTTACCGGTTTAGATTTGTCCATTTGTTGATTTTAGTATTTAAAAATTAATTTTTAATTAAAAAATATGTTATTTATGAGATATATCATATTTATACCGATTAAAATTAAGTTAAATAATTTATTTGGGTTGTTTGACATATTATTAAAATTTTAATCGGTTTAGTTTTATTTATTGGGTGATTGGAGGTTTTAAAATAATTATTATAGTTAAAGTTTCTTATTTATGAAAAAATATACATATGCCATTAAAATTTTGATTAGATTATTTATATATATAAATATTTGAGATACTATTAAATTTTTGATGGTCCAGTTTTGAGGTTTAAATTTCAAATGAGATTTTTAGAATTTAGAATATACTAATTTCACATTTAGAAATTTTAGAAAATTCTTTTTATTAAAGTAAATAAGTTGGAAGATGTAAATAAATAATTTGGCTTGTTAGAAAATTATCAATTCGTTCTAAAGTACTTAATTTTGGGTTATAAGAGTTGTGAGAATTTAGAATGAAAATTAAATTAAATTAGGAATTTAACTAATATATAAGCTTAATTAATTAATTAGTTTATATTAATATGTGGTTATATTAATTGTGTAGATTAATTATTGGTTGAGCAAAGGATTGACCTCGTGGTAATCCTTCTATTATTTTGGCGAGAGGTAACCACTTTCCACTTGTTAAATATGCTAATATGTTGTTTGTGAGTATTTTCCTATTTTTGAATAATATTTGTTATTTGGAATTCGAGTAGATATATTATATCTGGTGAGCTATGAAAATTGTCTTGTGGGATTTTTGGAATTGTGATTGAGAAGTTTAGAAAAGATATATGATTTATATCTTATAGATTATACTGAGAAAAAATTAAGACATTTTTAATGATACTGTGAATGATTGGTTGTTATTTGGATTTTGGATTGAGCGCTATTCTACCACATGGTAAGGTCGCCATTAGTGCACATTGGTTGGCTTCTTTCTTCGTCCCCCATAGTGAGGGATAGGCCTTTGTGGCTTCTTATTCGTCCCCCAAAGTGAGGGATAGGCCCATATGTTTGATTGATCTCCCATAGTCAGGGATATACTTATGTGGTTTGTGTGTTGGCCCCCATAATGAGGGTTTAGATGATTGAAATTATATTTCTATGGATATATCTATATTTCTCGAGAATTTATAATTGTCCCACTTGACACCTCATGAGCCCATATTAGTATGTATGATGAGTTGGACAGTTGGTTACTGAGGTGTTTGTCTCACCCCCGTGGTTTAACATTTTCAGGTAATAGCTCTAAGGCTGTTCTGTCAAGGAAGATAGCGGAGGCTTAGCTACCAAGTTTTTCTTGTATAGCCTCTCCTCTCCTGTCTTATGTGTTGTGTTATTATATATTGCCACACAGGGCTCATCTATTTTGTTGTTGTGAACTAATACATTTGATTATTGCTAATTAATGAGAGAGTTGTCAGAAAGTCAAAGGCCTCTGAGACGTTGCACGTGACATTCGTTTAAAAGTATAAGTTTTTGTTTGGGCTAAGGGTGGAATGATATTTCTGGACTTTGAAAGTCCAAGACCCAAGTTAAGTATCGATATGCTCGTGATATAAGTTTATTTCTTTTAACCATGATAGTGATTTTAAAATTTTAAGGTTTCTTCTTTTCTATCATGGTTAATTTTTCAAATAAATTAAAATTTTGATCTAAATGGGTTTTAAAAGAATGGTCGTCACACTGCTGATGGCAGCAAAATATTTCAGTAAAGGTTTTGGACTAAAACTAGAAATTTCTCCCTCATACGATATATAGACTAGAATATTTAATTAAATTTTAAATTTAATAAATTGTATTATCTAAGGTAGCTCAAGATTTACTTCTTATAGAAGTATGATTTTTTTTTTCATTCAAATGAAATTTGAATTAAAGATTCAGAAATAAGGAGGAATAAATAAAATTTAAATTATTTATTTATTTCTCTATTTAAGTCCTCAATTTTATGATGTTTTCCAATATATTCAAATCCAATTAAGATATTATTTAAATTCAAAATTAATTATTAATTTCTTCATTCAATCCTTCAATTGAAATCTAATTTAATAATGATGTTCTTCATTTAATTTAATATACATAAATCCCAATAAAAATATTATTGAAATATTATTAATTAAATATATTCGGACGTCATAATGTCATACCCACCTGTTTTTTTTAAACAAACTGGATATTACAAGTTTTCAAGAATATAGTTGATTTTGAAGATAGTTCAGAGGCCACCCCAAAGCAGATTCACACCAAATTTGGTACGCCAGGACATTTTATATGAGACATAATGAGCTGTATCATTTCAACCTAAAATGCCACCATCTGCCCCTTAACGCTATATTTGGTATGGGGCTTTTAGAGGGAGGGGAGGGGAGGGAGGGTAGTTGTTCCCCTCCTCTTGTTTGGCTAGTAAATTGTTTAAGGAAGGACTCCCCTCCTCTCGTTTGGTTGAGATATTTTTTAAAGAGGGGAGGGGTTCTCCTTCCCTCATATTCCCTTTTAGTCTCCTCTCCAAAAATGAGTTTTTTTTAGAGAAGACGAGAGATAAAATTTTATATTTTCAAATTAATCTGAGTAAAATATTTTAATTCCTCTCTTGTCTTTTGGAGTTTTCCACCCTCTTATTTTTCTACACCCTATTCTAGTATGCTCACACCCCAAGAAGCTGCCGCCACACAATTGAGTCTGTTAGTCATCATCTTCTTCCAAGCTTCTATCAATCTAGCATGTAAAGCAGTAATCATGGATATGGTGTTTGGATCTTCTTCATATTCTAATTAGGAATAGTCTTATATCATGTTATTGGTATTTGAATTCTTTTTCAATGTGGATGATATATTTACTCGTGAATCTTTTTTTCACATGGATCTTTTTATTTTAGAAATGTGGATGTTTACTTTGATTGCAATATATATTGGTAGATAAGTTCAATCTATTTTTTTAAGAAGGTTGATTCAATTAAAAATATTATAATTCTCATTATTTTTTTAATTATTGTTCAAATAATAAGTAGGCATAAATAATTTGTATTATGGCAAGTCAAAGTTGGTAAATTATATTATACATATTTATATCTTAACAAAATAAAAAGTGAGAAATTTTATTTTAATTTTATAAGGTTAAAATAGTCAAATTTTAATTAGCTCCCCTCCCCTTCTCTTCAAACCAAATAAGTTATCATTAAAATTTTTCCTCTCCCTTTCATTAAATCCCTCCCTTTGTAGCTACCCTCCCCTTCTCTTAATCAAAATCCTTCCCTCTCTTTTCTTTTAGTGAGCCAAACACAGCATAAATGCATCCATGCTCAAAACTATTTGGTTTTGCATCGCAGCCATGCTCAAAACTATTTAGTTTTCCATCTTCTCTTGGTGTGTTAATCACTTCTTGGGCATTTCAACTCTTTCTAAACCCAACCGAGCCATGCCAAACAAATTCCCATAAGTTGAGACATTTCAGAATGGGTTAAAGTTCAATTTTGTCCCGAAAATTTTTGTGTGTGAACTATGAGTATCCAAAAAATGTCGTTGGATTAATGTAATGAAAGTATTAAAAAGGAAGCAATTTTGGCTTTAAAAATATTAATGATCAATGTTAAACAAATTCCCATAGGTGGAAACATGTCATGAGTTTTACATTGGGGATAAATATTTTGTGATTTATAAGTTCAAATAGTTCTCCCTCTTAATATGATAGTCTTTTGAGATTGAACTCTTCTTTTAGGCTTATACTTATCACATTGGTGCTTTTATTAAGGGTCCTATGTCATGAAAAGGGCTATCCATAGAGGGTGCTGACTAGCAATAGGCAGAATAAAGTATTGTGGTGTGGAGCCATCGAGAACCTTGGCTCTTGCGGGAGGTGCATCTTTATAAGTCCGACGTTGGGAAATCTCATAAGTATTGTATAGTTTATAAGTTCAATAGACTCTCCTTTCTAATAGGCTAGTCTTTTAAAATTGAACTTTCTCCTTAAACTTATACCCATCACATAACATTCTAAAATTGGGGACATCATGGTCCTAAAAACTCCCACAGTCAAAATTTAACCCATAACTTCCTATTGACAGAGCAAGACACTAATTCACCATTCTAAACTTTTAAGTTTGTTGGATTCTAGTCACCCCTCGATGGGTTTAGGATACTTCATTTTCTCCAGTTTATGGCACTAGCATAACTAAATTAGTCCCACACTTAGGTTTTATTTGGTTCAATGAAGAGAATGGGATGGGAGGTTAATTAAGAGGATGGGAGGTTAGGGGACGTTATGAGTGTTATTTGGTTTTTTTTTTTTTTTTGGGACTGAATGAGTGTTATTTGGTTTAAGGGGAAAGGAAGGGAGAGAAGGTTTCATGTTTGGTTCAAGAGGGAAGGGGAGGAGAACTAATTATAAATTGATAAATATGTCCTTATTTCTTTAGTTAGATTTTTTTTAATTATTTTATTATCATAGTTATATCAAAATTATTATTTTTTAATTTATGAATATTAAAAAATTTATCTCTCATATATAAAATATTTACATATCCATAAAATATATACATATTATAAAAAATATTTTATTATTATTATTATCGAATATACGTATCGTAAGAAAATAACATATGATGAAAAATATATACTTGTCATATTATATTAAGAAAAATAGTACAATCATAATAAAAAATTCTACCATTGTTATTAAATATCATTACACAATTTTCATGATATATATATGAATTCTTTAAAAGGCATTAATTTATTTTAAAATAAAATATTTCCATCCATATCGTCTAATTAGATGGTTTTAAAATTATTAAAGCCTTACCATTATCAAAAGATTGCATATGAATATCATGCATTCCACTAAACAAAAAATGAGTTGCATTATTAACATAAAAAAGCATAAAAAGTCATCAAATTGTTTAGCAAGCTAAATATTTTCTAAAAAAAAGTGTTTGGGTGGAAACCAAAGACGATTTTAAAAGTAATTTTATGATATACAAAATAAATATGTGATCAGAGTTTGTCTCGATTTACAAAAAAATATTTTTTAGAAGTACTTCTAGGATGTTCCACACACCCCTAAGTCATTCATGAAACCAAAATCACTAAATATTAAAAGTCCCTAAATAGTTACCAAACTAAATATTTCATAAGTCAATTTCCTAAGTCCTTCATAATTTGTATGCACTTGTCATATTATATTAAAAAAATAGTACAATCATAATAAAAAAAAATTCTATCATTGTTATTAAATATCATTGCACAATTTTCATGATATAGATATGAATTCTTTAAAAAGCATTAATTTATTTAAAAATAAAATATCTCCATCCATATCGTCTATTTAGATGGTTTTGAAATTATTAAAACCTTACCATTATCAAAAGATTGCAAATGAATATTATGCATTCCACTAAACAAAAAATGAGTTGCATTATTAACATAAAAAAGCATAAAAAATCATCAAATTGTCTAACAAACTAAATATTTTTTAGAGAGTGTTTGGGTGGAAACTAAACCACGGTTTTAAAACTAATTTTTACAGTATACAAAGTAAATATGTGATTAGAGTTTGCCTCGATTTACGAAAAATACTTTTTAGAAGCACTTCTAGGATGTTCCACACACCCCTAAGTCATTCATGACACCAAAATTACTAAATATTAAAAGTCTCTAAATAGTTACCAAACTAAATATTTCATAAGTCAATTTCCTAATTCATTCATAATTTGCATAATCAACTCATTATATTCAATGAGGGGGCATTTAGCAAATGTCCTTAGTAGTCCATCATTACTCATTAGAGCTTTATAGATCTTAGCAATATAGATTGTTGCAATACCATATTCTTTAACAATATCTCATACTTGTTCGCCTGAAAATTGTGAAAGCTTTCTAGCATCGTCTTTGTTGTTTGATTTGCATCTTTCATAGCTTGTACAACTTTAAATATAACATCATTTGTCCTATCTAAGTCAGAGTCTTTTTCTCTATTTGAATTTGCCTTTTGTTTCTTTTTAGATGAATCACTTTTAACTTCAATTGAGGTATCTTGATTGATACTATTACCAAATACTTCAAAATGCTCTATGTTGACATTATGTTGGGAACAACATTGTGAGTGTTGTTGAATCTATCAATAAAGTCACATGTCCAAGGTCCAAAAAAAAAAGTTGTCAACATGACGTGTTGGCAAAACATGAAAATTTTGGAATTTATATTTCAAATTGGAAAATGTGGCAGCTATAGAAAATTGAATAAATAAAAATTGAAATTGAATCAAGATATGTATATAAAAGGACACGTAGACTAATATAAGCGAAAACAACGAATTTGGTGTTGCAGCACCGATTCATCCCCATACCTCCTCTCTTATCTTATACCAGCGAAAACGTTAATCGAAGAAAGAAAATATGCAGAGAAAAAGAACTCTAACAATGAGTTCGAGTTCATATGTAACCTCATACTCAATATTATATGGAATGTAAATGGCATTTAAAATTGCAAAGAATCATGGATGAAGGCATCAGTCTAGCTTACCTAAATGAAGACGTGGGAAGATGTAGAAACAGTTGGCAAGAGGAATGGCGAACAGGCTAGAGGAGTAGACGCCTAGCAAGATGATGGCAGAAGAATAGCGGCTAAAAAGAAATAGAAGCAAAAAAAGGGTTTTTTTAAACAAAAAGGTAAACTTGGGAATATTTAAAAATTAACATGGGTGATTTAGTCAGAATAAGATGTAATATTTTTCTTCCCTTCAAAAAAATCCTAAATTTGAAAGGGAACAGAAGGAGAGGAGGAGAGTACTAAAAGATAAAATCCCCCCCCTTCTCTCCATTTTTCCAAACCAAACACAATTTTTCATCTTCTCCACTACCCTCCCTTCCCCTCCTTTTGAAAGCCTTCAAACCAAACAATGTGTTAGAACAAAAAATAAACCACAATTCAAGCTAAATCATTCAACTAGCATCTTCATTTTTGGCTCAACCCTCACATGCACAATGCTCCATTCTCTTACAGCAAAACACACTTATCGTTTATTTTACTATTCCCTACTATAATCCTCCTTCCCTTTCTAAAGTAATTTTTATTCTGGTAACAGACTACAGAGAAATAGCAAGTGGAATGAAAAGCTGGTTTCATATGCTAAACAATAATTCATCACTACTCACATTCATCTATACTTCCAATGTTCACTGCATCGAGCATCCAGTTAAGTTCATTTGCTTTAGTGAAACATGGATATAATAATCAAAATTTAAAAGAGAACAACACTTCTATCACGAGAATTATTTAGAGGTGATAAAGTAATCGGGCATTGCGAATACAAACTAGTCCGCGATGCCGCGGGCTGAAAGCAATGAAGAGGACTTGAACCACGGGCTAGCCTGTGGCAATGCGGTTCAAAACGGTGCAAGTTAAAACAGTTCGTACCTTGGTGGGTTGGTGTTTTGCCAAATGGTGGGCTTGACCTCCAGGCCCAAACATTATTACTAGCTTCTTTAAAGTTATTTCACAATTAATAACAAAATTTATAGAAGGAAATGTACAATGAGATCCCTAGAAGATAAAATAATTACCAATAATTGTCAATGATAAATGATTAATTGTTATTTTTTACCTTAAAACTTATCCTTATAGGCTGCTCTATTGTTACTAAAACTTTTTAGTAATTATATTCATTCTTCAAAACTTTTTAGCCATTCTCCCATTCATATACGTAACTAAAATTTCAAAGATACATAAGGGGTGTTTGGGAACACCTAAAAAATATTTTTCTGTAAATTGAGACAAATTTTTTTACATATTTACTTCATATACCGTAAAATTAACTATCAATCAACTATCAACTAAAAATCTTGTAATATCCATATGATATTCAGTTGGGTCAGATTAGATCCACAATTAATGTAATTTACCTAGTGTATTATTAATAAAATCATATTACCATTGAAAATATAATATTTTGAAAAGCAATAATGAATTAACCAATCAAACTTCAGAACAATGAAATGACTACGTTGCAAATGGATTTTTGATGGAAACACCATATTTTGTCCGGGCCCACAAAAAAAATAATAAATCTAATAAATAAGAAATCAATAAAAAAATAATACTAATAAAAGAAATGTCCTGCTTCATTATTTCTTAGAAACCAAGTTTGAAAATCTTCCCAAAAAAAAAATCAAATAGGAACATCGTTCCGACAACAAATGGTAATAAAGCAAAAGATGAAATTAAATGCTGATTAGTCTCTAATTTAGAAAATGTAAAGTGGACATATTGAAGAGGGAAATAAGAAAAATCAGAAAATAAAAATAAAAATCTCTCATTTAAGTTGGTTGGCTCCTCAATTTAGAAACATATTTTGGAGTCATAATAATATAAAAATAAAAAAAATAAAAATCAAGATCTGATGATGATTTGGTGCTGAAATAGGAAAAGGTTTTATTAATCATAATTGAGGGAAAAAAAAACAAAAAATAAAAAAAAAAAACAAAACCCTAGCTAAAGCCTATAAATAGAAGAGTAATGGTTGAAAGAAGACACAAATTTTTTTTGTGAAAAAGAAGGCAATATAGAGAGCTTTTCTATCATTTCATAAAATGACTTGGGTTGAGAAAAGAGAGAGGAGGCTTAACTAGAAGAAAGTCTATTGTTCATCTTCTTCTTTCTTCTACCCAAGAAAAACCTATACTTTTGTGGTTATTATCATATTTGTGAGCTTGAACATTGATGGCTAGAGGGTTGAATCAAATATGATTTGAATTAATTCCTGCTACTCCCCTTCTCTTTGAGTTGCTTGAAATATGCCATTATCTATTATCCCCATATATACTTACCTTGATACCTATTTTCATCCTTTTTTATTTTCATTTTATTTATTTTATTTTTGTCCATGTCATTTTGCTAATATGATGAGTATATAGTTTTTTTATTATTGACTTATTATATAATGTCTTCTCTTTTTTTTTAGCCAATTGATAAATGGAGCTTCAAGTATGAATTTCCATTCCTATCTATTATGTTTAACTTGAATTTAGGTGTTCTTTCTTTTTATTTTTGAAAGCGCTTTCTTTTTTAAAATCTATAGCGTGTGAGGTTTTTAGAACCTCCGCAGGTATATAGATTCATTGGCAAACTGTGTGAGGCTATAGCAGTCTTTGCAAAAATACAAATGTTTTTCAGAGCTGTGTGAGGTTTTTAGAACTTTCACAGGCTCGAATGATTATTCTCCTGTGTGAGGTTATGGGAACCTCCGCAGGAAGGGTAATCTAATATTTCTTTCAAAAAATATTTTCTAAATAAAATATAACAATTTTTTCCTATATAAAAAAATACCAACCCACAAAAAACATCTTTTTTAATTGAATAAATATTTTCTAAAAAATACTAACCAAGTGACACACATTTTTACCTCTTGAACTATGTGGGCTTTGATCCTTCTAAAGGGTATACAAGTCTTAGGTTTTTATCCTAGGTCAAGTCTATTTTTGTAAACAATTTATTTTTTTTCCTTTATGTCAATAAAAAGTTTTCTTTATTTCCATCTTTATTTTTCTAGGGTAATTAAAACATGATAAAATAGCCATATTAATTTTGAGTAGTTGACTTGGGGTAATCATTCTCATGAACGGCTGTTGTGGGGTGCCTAACACCTTCCCCACACACAATCGACTCCTAAACCTATTTGGTTTTTGTAGACCACATTTTTTTTAGGTTTTCAAAATTTACCTTTTAAAATTTTGGTGGCGACTTCTCTTTCTTTCCTTTTTATGCAATAAGCAGGATTTAGCGCAACAACTAAATTTATTGATTGGGATATTAACACCATAATATGTTTTATGGTGTATATTACTTATATTAGATTGGAAATGGATTTCAAAATTTATATTAATTATATTAATACTATTCAAAATATAATATTTTGGAAAAGTGTGTTATTCTCCATAAGCAAACAATGAATTGATCATTTTTCAAATGCATTAATGAGATATTATTCAAAGCAATAAAATGATTATTTTTCAAATGGATTTTTGAATTTATTAATTGGAATATTAATGCCACAATATCTTTATGGTGTATATTAATTATATTAATTATATTAGACTGGAAATGGATTTCAAAATTTATATTAATTATATTAATACCATTCAAAATATAATAATTTGAAGAAGCATGTTCATTTCTATAAGCAACCAATCAAACTACAAAACAGTAAATTGACCTTTTTTTCTTGGACAAGAATAATGAGATGTTAATAATTGAGTCATTAAAATCGTCATATTTTTTATGGTGTACATTAATGAGAAAATCGAATTCCCATTTGTTCTCCCAAATTAAGGTCCTCTAATTGAGATCCCATTTAAAGCAACAAGAAAATCATATTCCTATAAATATTCATTCTTTTCACGTTGTTCACCAACATTTCACTCAATTAACCTGTCCTCACCTAGCTTCATAATCCGATGTCAAAACACGTAGTGAACTTTCCTCACAATCTAATTAAGGATGTAGATGGTAGCAAAGAAACGTGGTGCATCATTATTAAAGTGGTAAGGAAGTGGACAATAGCTAAGAAGTCCCCGCCCTTTGATGTTTGGAAAGTTAGTATGATTTTGTCCGATGAAAAGGTTAGTAAATACTAATATTGTTTTGTTCATTGGGAAAAAAATATACAATGAATTCATTTCATTGTATTCTATGCAACCAGGATGATAGGATTGAAGCTTCGTTTGCTCATAAAAGACAAATACAAATATATGTCAAAGATTTAGTGGAGGGTGGGGTTTACCAATTTGAGAACTTCAAAGTTGTGGATAATGACGATGATAATTACAAAACTTGTGGCTACCCTTGCAAAATTACATTCCATGTAATGACATTTTTTTTCTCAAGAGAATGATTTGCTAATCCCCCTAAATGCATTTAGCTTTGTTCTAATTAAGGACATTGCCAACAACAATGCCAAAAACATGAATTAGTTGGTTAGCATTCCTTTCCTATATTGTTTTTGTTGAATTAAAATATCAATAAATGAATCGCATTATATAAAATAGTAACCAATGCATATTTATATTTTGAGTGACATTATCTTATTGATTCAACAAGTTCACGCAGATATTATCGGATTTTTACAAGCATTTAGGAACTTGGTTGATCATAAAAAATAGTCTGGAACAACAAAGAAATTGGCTCGCAACATTGCTGATCAAAAGTAACATACTTCTTTTTCTTATCTACGACCTCTAATAAGTGAGGATGAAAATATGATTGGATGGCAGTTTGATACATTCTTATCTTATTATCATTTGTTTGCAGTGAAATTCAGGTAAATAGACAGATGATTTAGAAGTCCCTACTATAGTTGTCATATAGTTTGCTATGATTGCAAAGAAAAAAAGTATTGCATATTGTTAGTAGTATCACATTGATTCATGTTTTTTTGTGGGACCTACATTTCAATTTCAATTTTGGTTCAAGGTTATGGACACATATCTAATGCCTTTTATGTGACAAGAGTTTATTTCAATCCAGATTTTCTAAAGGTAAGGAGTTTCATCAACAAGTTAAAACTTATCATTGTTTTATATTAATCAAGCATATGCTTTGTAAACATATTGTTGGTAATGGGCCTGCCGTCATCATATGGGCTCTTCCCATGTGTTAACCTAGTTTTCCTATTTAAGAATATAGTGATTATTTCCTAGGATCATATCTGCATTTATTAGATCTGATTATGTATTATTTCAGTTTATGTATCCTATGATTCTAGGAGGATTTATTACGTATTATTTCAGTTTATGTATCCCATGATTCTAGGAGGATTTTAGGGGATTAGATCTGATTACATCTCTTCTACTCCTCTATATATATGTAATTGCTATCTCATGAATAAAAATCAGAGCTGCTTTCTCTCAAAATCTCTCATGGTATCAGAGCAAGGTTAAAGGCTCAATGTCTTTCAGAGTAGCCCTAATGAATCAGCCAAGAGCTTTCACTGTCGATGATGGAAACACTAGTCCATTATCAACTAGAGGGAGCTCAAAAGAGACTGGTTCTGAGTCACATGGAGGAGACCATGGAGTGAATTCATCATCACTTCTTGGGACGCTAGGAGCAGTGTCGGATTCTCATCCCCATGCGATGATCACTCATCGTTTCAATGGAAACAACTATCTCCAATGGTCCCGAAATATTCTAATGATTGTTTGCGGAAAGAACAAAGAGAAGTATTTGACTGGATCACCCCCCAGTCCTGAAAGTGCCGAGTTTGAGACCTGGAGCGCTAAAAATAACATGGTGATGGCGTGGCTTGTGAATTCTATGACAGTAGACATAAGCGAAAACTATTTGCTAGCAACTACAGCTAAAGAAATCTGGGATTCAGCAAAGAAGACCTACTCGGTTAGGGAAAACATAGCTACTATTATCCAGGTAAAGCGATCACTACGGAAATTAGTTCAAGGAGAACAAACCATTACATTATATTATAGTGCACTGATGAAACTTTGGCAACAAATTGATTTCTATGAAACTTATGAGTGGTCCTGTCATAAGGATATTATATATCACAGGGCAGTTATTGATCGTGAAAGGTGTTATGATTTCTTGCTTGGCCTCAATGACTCATTTGAAGATGTACGAGGTCGCATCATGAGTATGAGGCCCTTTCCTTCATTAGAAGAAGCATTTAACCTGGTTCGGTGTGAAGAGAGTAGAAAAATATTGACTTTGAGCAACCCTTCTACTCTTCATGAAGGATCTGCATTAGTTGCTCGCCGGAACCAAGGAGACATAAAGGAGAAAAAATCTGACAAATGGTGTGATCACTGCAATAAAAGTGGACACACCAAGGACACTTGCTGGAAACTGCATGGCAAGCCCCAAAATTCAAAGCAAAAAAATAGAAACAATCAAAAGGGTCTAATGGTGGGTTCCACAGAATCTGAAGGAAGTACCCTAAGTACTGAAGAACTCCAAGTCTTACGTAAGATACTAGATAAGCATGCCTCAACTTCTGCAAAAATGTGTGAGAAGAACACTCCCTCTATTACCCTGGCTCATTCAGGTACAGCCCTAACTCGTGCTCTTAGTGGTATAGCTAAACCCAAAGATATTTGGGTAGTGGACTCAGGAGCAACTGATCACATCTCAGGTTATAGAGAAATTTTTTCTGATTTTTCTGCATTTTCTGAACATGAAACTGTTGAAGTAGCAAATGGACAGTATGCAAAAGTAAGAGGCTCAGGCACTGTGATCATATCTGAAAACATAATCTTAAAAAGGGTTTTATATGTTCCAGAAATTCAGTGCAATCTATTATCTGTATAGCAAGTGGCAACTCAATTAAACTGTCTTGTTATATTTGATAAACATGGCTGTGATTTTCAGGACTTGATTTTGGGGAAGATGATTGGGAAGGCTAAAGTATGGAATGGGCTCTACTACCTTCAAGGTTCATCAACATCACGTTCTCATGCTGTTCATTCTTCTATGACAAATAAAGATTTTATGTTGTGGCACTCTAGGTTAGGCCACCCTAGTCCTCACTATATGCAGTTTTTGTTTCCACATATCAATAATAAAACTATTTCAGATTTTCATTGTGATACTTGCCACCTTGCCAAACAAGTGCGCAACTCCTATACTTCTCATCCTCATACACCAACACAACCCTTTGCATTAATACATAGTGATGTTTGGGGTCCATCAAAATTTGAAACTAACTCCAAAGCCATATGGTTTGTAACTTTTATTGATGATCATACTCAGCTAACTTGGGTTTTTCTAATGTGACAAAAATCTGAGGTGTTTTCTGTTTTTAAAAAATTCCACGCCTTTATTAAAAATCAATTTCAGACCTCAATTAAGGTTCTTTGTAGTGACAATGGAAAGGAATATTTAAATTCATCTTTTAAATTGTTTTTGGAGGAACGTGGCATACACCATCAGATTACTTGTGTTCACTCACCCCAACAAAATGGTGTGTCTGAAAGAAAAAATAGACACTTACTTGAAGTAGCTAGAGCTATTATGTTTGAAACACATGTGCCTAACAATTTTGGGGGGATGCCGTGCTCACTTCTACTTATTTAATAAATCGTATGCCCTCAAAAATTTTGTGAAGTTTATCCTAATTCTCATCTCCATACTTCTATTCCTCAAAAGGTCTTTGGGTGTACAGCTTTTGTATACAATGAAGGGGGTGGGAAATTAGAGTCTCGGGCCATTAAAACAATTTTTTTGGGATATTCCTCAAATCAAAAAAGGGTATAAATGTGTCTGTCCTGTCACAAATAAAGTTTTTGTCACTATGAATGTTAAATTTATAGAAAATCAGTCCTATTATCCCAAACCCACTATTCAGGGGGAGCGAGTTCAAAGTGAATGGTTAGTTTGTGAGAATGATCATCAATCTAAATCTGGAAACAATATCAGTGGATCCCAAATGTCACCAACTGTCCCTGGTATTCCCTACTCTCCAAATAGCCTACTTCTTGGAACTCAACAACCTGAACATCATACTTCCGCTGCTGAAAATAGTCCTAAATCACCTCAAAATTCTTCATACAGATCTGAGTTTCAAGACCAAAACCCATTTGAAACCCTTTCTGAACCTGCCATGTCTGAGACTAGGGAAGAGGAACCTAATGCTACAACAGAACAGCAACAAAGTGAAGAAGAACCCATCCCCACACCAACGCCAAACCATGACTCAGCTCCTGAGGCAAGTCTTGAGGATCTCCACTGGCCAATTGCCCTAAGGAAGGGAAAAAGAAGTTGCACACAGCATCCTATTGCTAGGTATGTCTCATACAAGAAACTGTCTCCTTGTTTGAAAACCTTTGTTGCAAATGTTGAAAGAGAGACTATACCTAGAAGTTTCAAGGAAGCTGTAGTTGACCCTAAATGGAGACAAGCCATAGAAGAAGAACTAAGAGCCTTGCATAAAAATAGAACCTGGAAGATTGTTGATCTACCAAAAAGAAAATTAGTTGTGACCAGTAAGTGGGTGTTTACTATAAAATATAACCCCGATGGGAGTGTGAACAAGTATAAAGCCAGATTAGTTGCTCGAGGCTTCACTCAAACCTATGGCATAGACTACCAAGAGACTTTTGCCCCTGTAGCTAAACTTAACACAATAAAGGTTCTTCTATCTTTGGCTGCTAATCTAGATTGGCCCCTCCACCAACTAGATGTTAAAATGCTTTCCTAAATAGAGATCTTGAAGAGGAAGTGTACATGGAGGTTCCTTTGGGAGTAAGAAATTCTGACAATTGTTATAAAGTCTGTAGACTTTACAAGTCCTTGTATGGGTTAAAGCAATCACCTAGGGCTTGGTTTGAATGCTTCACCAAAGCAGTCAAGACTTGGGGTTATAAGCAATGTCAGGCTGATCATACATTGTTTGTTAAACATCATGGAGGTAAAATCACTACCCTTATTGTTTATGTTGATGATATTGTATTGACTGGTAATGATGCAGAAGAGATTACTAGGCTCAAGGAAAATTTGGCAGCTGAATTTGAAATCAACGATCTTGGAACACAGGTATTTTTTGGGTATGGAAGTAGCATGCACACAAAAAGGGATTAGTGTATCTCAACGAAAGTACACTTTAGACCTGTTAAAGGAGACAGGAATGTTGGGGGCAAGGCCAGCCAACACACCAATGGAGCTCAATCAAAAATTAATTATCAGACCTGATGGTACATCTGTAAACAAAGAAAGATATCAGAAACTGGTAAGGAAGCTCATTTATTTGTCTCACACTAGGCCTGATATATGTTTTCCAGTAAGTGTGGTTAGTCAATTCTCAAGTAATCCTCAGAAGGAGCATATGACAATGGTCTACAGGATTCTAAGATACTTAAAGAAAACTCCAGGGCAAGGCTTATTCTTTGCAAAAAGAGACACAAGAGGCATTAAGCTATTTACTGATGCTGACTGGGGGGGTTCAAAGACTGATAGGTTGTCTACTACAGGCTACTGCACATATGTAATGGGAAATTTGGTAACATGGAAAAGTAAGAAACAACCAGTGGTCTCTCGAAGCTCTGCTGAATCTGAATATAGAGCTTTAGCTCTAGGAATCTGTGAAGGTATATGGCTAGTTAGGCTCTTAAAGGTGCTCAAGATTAACACAGGAGGACCAATTAGAGTAAGATGTGATAACATCTCAGCAATCAAAATTGCAAATAATCCTATATATCATGATCGTACAAAGCATGTGGAGATTGATCGACATTTCATCAAAGAAAAATTAGATGCAAAGGTGATTGACCTATCATACATTCCCTCAGGAAGACAAGTGGTAGATGTCATGACAAAGTCTCTCACACAAGAAAAGTTTGACGGTTTCATAAACAAGCTAGGAATGATCAATATCTATTCCCTAGCTTGAGGGGGAGTGTTGGTAATGGGCCTGCCATCATCATATGGGCTCTTCCCATGTGTTAACCTATTTTTCCTATTTAAGAATATAGTGATTATTTCCTAGGATCATATCTGCATTTATTAGATCTGATTATGTATTATTTCAGTTTATGTATCCCATGATTCTAGGAGGATTTATTACGTGTTATTTCAGTTTATGTATCCCATGATTCTAGGAGGATTTTAGGGGATTAGATCTGATTACATCTCTTCTACTCCTCTATATACATGTAATCGCTATCTCATGAATAAAAATCAGAGCTGCTTTCTCTCAAAATCTCTCACATATATATCATGGTCTTCCCAAACTTAGATCTCAACTTCCCTTCGCAGTCTCAATGATATGCTTAGAGCAAGTCAGGCTTTCTTGCAGATCTCCTTTACTGTATTGCCCAGGATTACCAATGACTCCCTCTTAACTTTCCCTACTAGAATTCCATTAGGTGCAATTTCTAGATTAACAAAGGCCAGTATTTTTATTTCATCAACTTTTTGTTGTGGGAACTATGATCTTCTCCCCGTGCGCTGCACAGATGGTTGCTACGAACGTAGTTTTCTGCAGATTTCATATTGTTGTTCTTATTTTACATTTAAGTTTATAGAAGGCGAGGATGGTTATCTGGTAAAGTTCATAAATGTAAGTTTATCCTAGAGTCATAGATTTGTAAATGTAATTTAATTGTGGCAACTGTCATTCTTATAATATGAAGGTGAAAGGCGGCTCGCAAAATGGATGATTTGGTCACTCTGAGCGGACATTGTGAAAGACCTCCCAATATACCACACTACAAGTAACGTTGGTGGAAGACCTCCCGATAGGATATTAAGGCCGTGCAACTATTTTTTTTATGGAGGCTCTTTGTTAAGTATGCATTATTCTATTTGATTAATTGAAGACTAACAGAGGTGGTGAAGTGTGAAGTAGTGTGTGTGAGCTGCTCAAATGTAAATAATTCTCATTTTATTCGCATGACACTGCTGTGTAATTTTAATGAAGGAAGTTCTCATACTAATAGTGTGAAGACAGCAGTAGTCCCATGTTGGCGAGAATAAGGTCATTCTGAATTCACAATCTGGAAGACTTCCCTGTAGACGACATTCCGAGTAACATTCATGAGTTTACTATCAAAATCGAGGATTAATATTTTGAGACCGTCCATATTCTTGACCCTTGACAATGCGACATACAGCTGTCCATGTGTAAACACTGGCCTGGGTAGGTACAAACCGATGTTCGTTAATGACTGGCCCTAGCTCTTGTTGATGGTCATTGCAAAAGAGATTATGAACAGGAACTGTCGTCTGGTCATTTTGAATGGGAGGGTGGTCTCTGAAGGATTCATGTCCATGCAATGGATGAGTACTTAGTCACCTGACCTAATGAAGTTCTTGCCCAGATATGTGATATGAAGCCGTGTTTCGTTGCACAGGCCTGTAGACTGGTTGATGTTTCGAAACAGCATGACCGGTATTCTAACCTTCAAAGAGAGCTTGTGGGGTGGCATCCTAGAGCAGTTTATTGTGTTGAGGAATTCCGGGGAGTATAGATCTTGGAATAAGTTGCTATCCTGATCAGTGCTAGAGACGGAGTCAGAGCTGAGATACTGAACGGAGTCCCAGGGAGGAGCGACAGCATGTAATCATTTATCTGGTTCACGACATCAGCCGTGGGGGCTAAAATCACCCTTTCTATGAGGTTGTTTGGATGTGTGATGTTCTGTTGGAGTACGGGATATGTAGATGAGACTGTAGAGTTGATAGGGTCAAGGGAGTTAGTGATGAGGAAATCGGCCGGGATCTCAATGTCCGTCGTGCCCTCATGGGGCAGTCCAATTGTACCATCATCGACGTCAAGCAACCATGTGGAGAATTCACTAACCTTTTTCTGGTCTATTGCCTCAGATGCTGACTACAGGCATATGTTTTTAGTGAGCTTGAACAACTTGCATGCCGGACAAAGAGCAAATGAGTTTATAGCCGCGTTTATAATGTCTGCACGAAATCCCTTCGGTATGACAGGCAAGATCTACCTGAAATTGCCCCCCATGATAACGCACTTGCCATCGAATGGGAGGTTGCACCTCATTATATTCTTCAATGATCAATCTACAGCCTGCACACAGTGTCATTTTATCATTGGCGCCTTGTCCCAGATGATTAATTTTGTGGACCACAGTAAATGAGACACAAGGGAACCGTGGCTAATGTTACTTGTGGAGTCCTCATTTATGTCGATGGGGATCACGAATCTCACATGAGCAGTCCTTCCTGAGGGTAGTAGAGTCCCTGCTATTCTACTTAATGCGATGTTGATGACCACGTCGCCATTTCCTCGTTCGGTCATGGTCAAGGTGTTCTAGAGGAAAGTCTTGCCAGTGCCCCCGTAGCCATAGATGAAGTAGAACCTGTCGGTTGTCCTGTTGACTGCATCAAGGACTTCATGGAATATCTTTCTTTGCTCATCTGTTAGTGACGCTACTAACCTTACGGCATCTGCGGCACAAGCATCTCTGTCGTAGCTGAGTTCCTGGAGTAGCAAGTTGTTTGTTGTGTCCAAGAATTTGGTGGAGCTTGGTTTTGGCAACAATGGGTAGTCGTCCAGTGACCTGCCATTCTTTAGGAGCAGCCTTTGAATCTCAATAAGTCAGCCTCCTCCCTATCTGAGTCGCTGATCGATATTTTTACAGGTTAAGAAAATTAAGAGATGTCATGGCCAGGCACGTCTAACAACAACAAATGTTGCTGATCGGGGTGACCACTTGGTGTCTCTACAGGGCATGTATTGCACGTTTAGAATGTTGTGTAAGTGGAACATAGTTCAGGTGGTATCTATTTTACCTTGATGTCATGGGTCATAACGTGGTATGTAAGAAGGTTTTCACATATGAGATGCTTTGTTTGCTCCCAGACTGAAGTGGGGTCAGACAAGCAGTGACATAAGAGCATGTTGATGAAAAATCTCCTGAGGTACTAACCTGTAGCCCAGAATGCCGCCTCTTTTACTATGTCGATGTACTCTTGGTCATCCTGAAGCAACCCTAGCGCATAGCATGCCGCCCTAAATGTTGACTAGATGACGTTGTCTACTGTCCTGATGTCTCTGTAGCTGAGGGGCCCTCTCATCTTAGTCAATAAGACTCAGAGGTAGTAAGCCTCACCTTGCGATGGTGATACGTGAGCCAATCTCCCGATAGAGAAGCCTTTATGGCACAACCTTCACTCCCTCTTCTACTTATTGAAAGTGTAATGCTGTGGGAACTCAGAATATGTTAGGGTCCTTGCGAATGAGTCTTCCTTATTGAAAGTGTAATGCTATGGGAACTCTGAAAATCCACATATCAGTACACGATAGTGGTGTATTTTCAAGTTACAGAAGTAAATGTAAGAATGTAACTATAGGGTCTGTATCAGTGAGAGGGTTGGGATACTGTGCTAGATGGTTTTTGGAAATAGAATGTCTTGAGTCCCTTATACTTTGTGGAGAGGTGATTAAAGGGAGATTGTATTGTTATCTGCTTTGATTGTGCCAAATATTTTTTGCTCCTTTATGCATTTTATTAGTGCTGCAGGTTTGAGGCTGAACATCCTTGTCAAGATGTCGGGGCGATCAAATGGGCCGAGGTTGTGTTTCTTGCAGAATCTTGTTATCTCAGGCCATGCTGGATTGCAGTGAAGGTTAAGAAGATGTCGAGGTATCCTACCCATCTGCATATGGCCATTGCATCCCGGTAATTATGGATCATGTATCTAGCACCTCCGGTGAAAGAAGAAGGTAGGATTATCCTCTTTCCTGTGTTGGATGCATCTGTCTCACCCTTTGTTATTGTGTCAGAGGGTCCTTTGTAAAGGTCAACCCTGAGCTCTCTCTGGTGTCTCCTTATGTACTCAAGCCTCTCAGTCTCAACCATTGCGAAGCCGTCTACGGTGAATTGTTGTAATAACCTCTTTGAGTGCAGTAACACAGACTCTTCTATATTTCTGTCCATCAATCTGAAAGCTAGGTACTCTCTTATTGTGACATACTTTTTCTTCTTGGTGCTAATAAGAGATGCATCGTTATGTTCTATCTTCAGTACGAATCCGTTATTGCCGTAGTAGAAGATGAGGGGATATTAAAGAGGCAAGTACGACTTATGCAATTCATGGACACGCTTTAGGGAGCCTGCTTTCTTTTCTATGATTATGTCTCTGTTGGCATATGATTTATCAAAATCTCCGACTATCAATGTGGCTACCTCCGATGCCGTTGGCAGCTCGTAATTTCTGCTTCTATTGGTTGATTCTCTGAGGAGGCGTATCCTAACTTTAATGGTGTTGTCTTGGCAAAGGATGTCTGATGCCATATGGTATTTCTTGATCAGGGCATTATGCTGGTCGAGGCAATCTTTAATGTCCATGGCAATGGCCTCGTCAACACCTGATTTATCTGGATGGTGCCTACAATTTAGAGGTAAGGTTTAACGTGAAGTATACTGTAAGAAGAACATGATGATGGAGAACATTAGTAGCATAAGGTGGACGCAACTGATCGCAGCCATCCAATTCCTTGTTTCGTTGTCCGTGTTGTAAATAGAGCTGTGACTACACAGGGGGGCATCCTTCAAGTGGCAATAAGCTTCCCAAGAGATGATAGTTCTGGCTGGACATGATAAAGGAGTAGGGGCCGCCTCTGTGGGAGTTGAGGGAATGGTTAATCTTTCCTCCCATGGAAGTGAAGCAAAACATATTATTGTATGGTGTGATGTTGGCCAAAAATTTTTTAGATTTTGGATGTTCTTTCTGGAAGAAAAGATGCCAGAATTGTTTTGGCGGGGTCTGAAGGTAAGGCACAACAACCCTGCCGTCACAGCAGCTGGTCGAGAAAAGCCGGTATTCAGAAGAAGAGCAACGCTTGAGGTGCTCACCGATCCATAGTAAGGCATGACAAAATTGACACTCATAGATTGGGTTGCCATCGTCTAAGTAGCCTGTAGCCGACACATAAGGCTCAGTGCATTTAGTGGTGTTGGACGTTTGTGTGCTGTTATGGATGACTTCTATACCAGTGACTGGACGTAATGTGGGGTTTCAGTCAACAATTTCTCCTGGTTGTATCATTGCTATATTATGGACTTATGATTTGCTAGATGCGATGTAGGGCTAATCTGTGTAAATATGTAGTGATCGAATATCTGGCGAGATTGGGTGTTCTTTGCTGCCTATTGACTTGGGGTGATACACTATCTGTGGTTTGTGTTAATTTTCACAGTAATTTATTTATGACTATTTAAGCGAATCATATTGGATGAATTTAAAAATAAGCATGGCAATTATATTATATTATAATTATAATAAAATGGACGCATTTTGAGAGGGACGACAAACTCTTTAGATAAGAATTTGCACGAAAATGTGCATAGCAAAAATTAATCTTAAAAGAAGCAAAAATAAAAATATAGCAATCTGAATTTAATGGGCAAAAATTTGGTGAATCACAGCAAGCCGTCAATATTTTGTAAAAAAATTTGTTAAAAATTTTAAAGTGAATGCAGATACAAAGAATATAAAACCCAAAAAAACATTGCTTCATTTTGAAAGAAGTCACGTTCTTGATTCGTGTCAAATGGTTCCACGGCTTTCATTTGTTATTTTTTAATTGAGTAATTTTGTTAAAAAATTACCTTGTTTGTTTAACTTATCTTTTACTAATATTTGACATCAAATTAAATTTTTATTTAATGAATAATAAGTATTATTATTCATACCATTCATACCTTTTAAATAATATATTGTAATAAATCCTAATGTCTCTTATATTTTTTATCATGCCATTATAATGTAGCTCATATTACAATCACAGTATAATCAATGGCATGAGGTTGAAAATGAACGCAAAAACATGCTAAATTTATTCGAGAAGAGCAAAGTACTTGTTATGATATGCTGATCAAGGATGGGATTAACAGTAGCATCTTTGTTAGTTGTGTCCTGAAACCGGCTTTTCTTTGATTTGTGCAAAATTGACTCTTGTATATAATGATTTGTATGATCTGTCATTCAATTGTTTATTTCAGTCATTAGCACAAGATATGTTTCTAGAAATAGCACAAAGAAAAAGTAACTAATATTTTCCATTATAATATTTTAGTTGTTCATATGTGTATATACACATTCTACATCCATCTACACATATATATATTTAAAGAAAATAAGATTTCACGTATATGGTTTGTATGGCATCATCTCCATGAACTATCATTCTATTATTAAATAGAGTCATGAGTCTTTTGGTTGATGCATATAATTTTGCTTTAGCAATAGGATAGAGAGAAAGCAACTAACATACAGCATCATAAGTGAAGGGAAACTTGCCTTGTTTAGAGCTTTGAAGGTTGATGCTGGATGTGGTGTTGTCCATGCGGTGGCTTTTCAAACATGGGAATGCTGTAGAGATAATCTAAATGCCAACAGTGGATTGTGTGATGAGTAAAAAGTGAATTTGATGCAAAGAGGGTAACTGTGTGAGCATATGTATACGGATTGTATTCACAGCCCCTTTTATTTTAAGAAATTCTCATTTCTCCCTACCCCAAAATATTCTTCTTTTGCTTGGTATTTTTTAAAAATAGAACTTTTTATATAAAATAAAATAATAAAAATAGCCACATATATGGAGAGAGAGCATATACACATGCAAATTTGGGTTATTTTGCAATTAAAAATATTAGATCTATATAAAGTTGAATGGATTGAATTATTATTAATAACCCACTATAATTATATGAAAAACTGATGCAGGAGACAAAAGGACGCATGAAATTGAAATAAATTTAGATAACAAAAAAAGTATAGATTGCGGTATTGGTTTTTAAAGTCAACTAACAACTGATCGAGAATCTCCAAATTATTCTAGGTGAGCATCGTCCTTTAAAATGCCAGTATATCTAAAAATTAGTTAGTCACCGAGGAAAAGAAAAAAGGAAAGAAAACACCAGTGAATTGAATCAGAAGCGGCTGACTTTCTAATTTTCCAATCAGAAGGTGGTTCTCTATGCATGAACACCATCTTTAAACATTAGCATTTCAGGAAATGAATGCCTCCATATTGGCAAAATGAAGAAAATCAGCCTTCTAGATATTATTTCATTTGAAGCACAAATAAATTAGACTCATTTGATTTGAAGTTCAATCCAAATCCAGATCAAAATTCAATGCAAAACTGTTTCACATTCATACTAATAATGAATAAGATTTAAAATCTTGGATGGCAAGCAAACCCCAGCAACCAGAATCATAATCTATAAAAATGAAATCTAGATAGATACATGTAGGAGGAGGCGGGCACAATAAATGTACTGATATCAAAGGTTATGATTGTAAATTCATAACATGCAGCCACAATGCATTATTTAATGCTTCCAGAAATTCCTCCATCAAATCCTACTACAACATCATGACTCACAGAAATTGAAGATAACTAATTGAATATAGGGGCAGGCCAAAATGTTTCAAGATTAGATCTTCCCATTTTCCTGACAATTTCAACAATACGGATTTGCAATCATTACAATTCAAACCATGAAGTAAATCAAGGAGAATTGATTTGGTTTTATAACATTGGAGTTTGGACTGGGCATACCCTGGCATTTGAATTCCCATTACTCTGTTCTTGACATTAGCCAAAATTGTAGCTTGTAAATATTAAACGTAACATTCCTTTGTTCATATATGGAATCCGTACATCCAAATGGATTTTGGATGGCCTACATTTAATTTAAAATTTTCATGTACTTTCAATAGATTTTTATTTCAATAGACATCACTACTTTTAAATGAGAAAAATTATATTAAACTTTTTAAAAAGTGTAATTCAACAACCAGAATCATAATATGTAAAAATCAACCAATTAGAATTCAATTCAAAATGCTTTCACATTCTTATTAATAATGAATAAGATTAAATATTTTGGATGACAAGCAAATTTCAACAACCAGAATCATAATCTGTAACAATTAAATCTAAATAGATACATGTGGGAAGAGGCTGGCAGAAGAAGCGTATTCCTATCAATTCAAAATTCACAATAATAAATAAAAGGTTATGATAGAACTTCGAGTGAGGAAACGTGCATAGCAACTTGATATAAAATGAAATCAGTTCAATTCATTCAACTTCAAATCATCAATTCTCAAATCAATAGTTCTAATGTAAATGTAGATATAAAATAACAGCTAAAAGGTTATGAGAGAACTTCAAGTGAGGGGAGAACATACCTAATGCTGATGCAAATATAAAATAACAGCTAAAAGGTTATGAGAGAACTTGAAGTGAGGGGAGAAGGTGCCTAATGCTGAATGAGGTTAACAATAGTGCATTGTCAAGTAGAGGTTGTGGTATTTAAATTAAAATACGATGAAATGAATGTCTTATAACTGTTCAGCAAATGAAATAACAATTGAGCAAGTAAATCGGATGACATTATTGTGGATGTCTATCTTATGCATTTAAAGAGGAAATAATTAGCCGCAAGCATTCATCACAGTTTAATGGCTAGACAAAACACATAACAGAGGAAACTGGAGAGCCATAGCGATATATTAATTATTAGATGAAAAAATAAAATAGAATTGCACTTTCATTTTATGTAAAACAGTTCAGTACATCCAAAAAAAACAACGCTGCATTGGCATCTAAATTAGGCCGCTACTGTGTTGCTCTACAATTCAAGGGCTACAAAGATTCTTGAGATCCTCCTCTTTAGCATACCAAGCTGGTATTATTTTCGAAACATATGGATAAAGATCCTTGTGGGAGTTCCTGATGGTTCCTTCTGCAACTCCGGTGGCAACTGATATTTCTGCCACCAAATCAAATACATTTGTAGAAACTGCACGGCCATAAGCTCAGAATGCCCAAATAAAGATAAAGATGAAAATTGTTTACTATCTAAATATAAAAATAATAATTGCTTTGTGGGGGAAGACCATAGACAATGCCAGAAGAAGATGGTCGTGGCCGTAGTTCCCGAAAGAATTGCTTGGTGGGAGAAAGACCAGAGATGATGCCAGACGAAAGAAGGGTTACAGCCAGAGACAGTAGGGCAGAGTGAGGATTGTCTAGGAGAGTAGGTAGGAGCTGGACAGCCCACGGTATAATAATTCACATAAGCCCAACCTACCAGACCCGTTTTGCCTGATTCGGGTAACACGAGATTTCATAATAGAAGTAGATTACTTTTCTTACATTTGAATTACTAACCTTTATTTTCACGTAACTTATTAGGCATTAGAAGTTGTTACCAAGGTAACTATCTATAAACTTGAGACATCTTATGGTTGGTATTATGATGGATGTCCATAAGATTAAAAAAACAGCATATGAGGGTGATAAGTTGAAATGTAATTTTTGTCGTAGGAAAGTACTAATGACCGAACCCAAGTAAGTTTCAGTTAATGTCAACATTATTTAACTATGGATTTTCATCCAATCTTGTAATGAAAGCTGGAGTCCCCATTAATGCTGGTGAGAAACATAGATCAAGCTATAGGACTTTGTAATGGTACAAGACTGAAGATCACATTTCTTGATAAACACTTTATTAAAGCAGTAGCTCTTAATGGTACAAGCATAAGTCAAGAAGTTTTGATCCATCGAATGGATATGAATCCATTAGAATCTAAACTACCATTCATGATGACAAGAAGGCAGTTTTCTATTATACTATCATTTGCTATGACGATCAACAAAAGTTAGGGACAATCAATAACTAATGTTGGCTTATACCTACCTAGACCTGTCTTCACACATGGTCAATTATATGTTGTTTTGTCAAGGTTAAGTCTATGGATGGCATCAAGATTTTAATTTTGATTTAGACAAAAAACCTAACGAACAAGATGACTAAAATGGTTTATAGAGAAATATTTCAAAACATCATGTGAAGCTCATTGGTAATTAAATGTTTCTTTACATCTTCAAATTTATGTGATCAATATTTTTTGCTTATTAATTAAGATCCCCTTGACACCCCAGAGCATTGGATGTGTACAACACTACCAGAAGGCACATAAATGATTGCTTTAAGAAGATAACATTACTCACCATAGAATAATTTTTCACAATTAAAATGATAGTGCTTTCTCAAATTGCAAAAGTACTCTAGCCCGTAGCTATCTTTAACAGATAGCATTCCTAGAATCTAATTGATTAGTTATGTTTGTTCATATGTGTGTTGACATTTTCAAATACATTATCTTGCTCTTCCAACATGACAATGATATAGATACATAGCTCTACTTACTGGTGCTTTGTGATGTAATTTTTAAAATATTTTTCCTATGATTCACAACTAAGCAAATAGCACAATTGATTAGGTTGATAATGCCCTAATAAAGGGTTCGTGACCTTCTAATTAGCTACTGAAACTCATGTTGGTATTTTTAAAAGTTATCAAAGTTGTGTCTTCTATGGATTACTTTATAAGGTTAAAAAAAAAAATTTTGTTCTTTTTTTTTTGGTTAATTTTGTTGGTACTTTCATGTTGCTCTTGTATGTCTCTTTTTACGTTTAAAGAAATTATTTTTATTAATTTCATGAAAAAATATTGATGATCAAATTTCATGTGCATTGTCAAATTATGACAAAATTATTCATAATTCACATTCTCGTGTAACACATGGGAGAGCTTTCTAATTACTTTTAAAACTATGGTTTGATTTCCATCCAAACATTCTTATAGCCGTACAGTTTACATATGAAAACAATACATCATGAGCAATATTCCAGTGTCTAGAACTAACGCGATTCACATCCCTATGTCTCAACCAAAAGCAAGAGCAAGTTTGATATAATTTCCCTGCAAAGCAATAAGAACCTGGAACAAACTACAAGGTTGAAACTCAAGAGATAATTGTTATTCAATGAAGTCACTGGGAAATTTAATTCCTCAAAGTATCTAAATATTTATTTTTATGGGTGTAACTCATTCTCAATATACACAATTCTTCTTTAGTAACATATTTTCATTTATCAATAAATCTTTTTCATTTTTAAAACATATAATTGGAGAAGAGCTGCACTTGAATTCTAAAGCAAATTATAGGTATTTAGGGCAATAAATTTTATAATGAGGGATTTGTCAGCAATTATGTCTTTGAAAATAATGGTGTAACAGAATTTTTTTTAAAAGATAAAAATAAATGAATTCTTTCATTTAAAAAAAAAAGCTAAAACATGCACATGTCTCAATTAATAAAAA
The DNA here is from genome assembly GCF_004799145.2 of Neltuma alba. Lineage (NCBI taxonomy): Eukaryota > Viridiplantae > Streptophyta > Magnoliopsida > Fabales > Fabaceae > Neltuma > Neltuma alba. The sequence goes on along the minus strand of NW_021635529.1, from coordinate 86,061 downwards.
GATAATACTTACGTCAAATTTCTTATATTTATTATGTTAATTTTTCAATCACACATGACCATTAATTCTATTTTTGAAATATTAGCATTTAATAACATTTAATTATAAATTCACATGAAACAAAAATGGAAATATAGCTATGTGTGATTAGAAAACTTAAGATAATAGATATAATAAACTTAACCTAAGCGTTTTCCTTAATAAAGTACTACATCTAGTCTTTATTATAAGAGCTAATTTGATATTTAATTTGGTCCTAAATATAAGATTCCAGTCCACTTTATCTCTCATATTTATCTATTTTTTCCAAAGTAGTTATTACAGTAGTTGCACATGTTAAATGTTTCATTAAAGGATAATTCTAATTAATACACATGATTGACAAGGGTATCTTAAGGAAAATAACACTTATTTATTATAAATAACTAACTCAAAATTTTTTTTAATTTACTTAAATTAGTCAACTAGCTTTTATATTAAAGATCGGAGGTAGTACGTCTCATGAAGCAAATCATGGCGATAAATTGGAGATTTCCTAAAATCAAATCACTAATTTGTCCAAAATAATTTTGCAGGGTTGAAATTGCCCTTTTCGGATCCTTAGCATTTGGATTCTATTAAATTTCTCTTATTATAATCCCTTCTTCACTTTTAGAAAAAAATAATGGACGGTTGTAAAATTTTATAAAATCATTATTAAAATATTGATAAAGTATTGATAGTTTGAATTTATTATTATTATTATTATTATTATTATTGTTATTATTTGTTTATATTACATTTGAAATATCCATTTTCTAAGAGGATCCAGATCTTGACACTCCCAGGGCTAGGTTAAAATTTAAAGTTCCACTTCCCTATTTTTCCCACACCATTTACCCGTTCCCTGTGCTTTGCGATTGTGAAGGTGAAATTCCGGCAATTCCTTTGTTTCTTGGAATTCCTACCATTTCTCCTGGTTAGTTTCGTTCTTTTCTTTCCATCGATTAGGGGTGACTCCAGCAATTCTTAGCTTCTTCGAATTCTGGCAATTTCTTTTACCTTGGTTTGTATTATATTATTGTTCGTTCAAATTTAGTGCATTACATGTTCTTATGTATACATCGGAGACGGTGCAGAACTGTTTCTGAGTTGAGTGGAGTTTTTGTGCTGTTGTATTTTGTCTTAGCAGGGTGTTTGGAACACCCTATAGTTACTTTTCAGAATTATTTTTTTACGAGATAAATTCTTCCATATATTATTTTGAAACTATGGTTTTGTTTTTACCCAAATACTTCGTCTTTTGGGTAACGTCAACTTTTCATGTGAATTTAATTTTAAGCCACTTCCCCCCCCCCCAAAACTTTAACTTTTGTTTATGTTCCCTATTTTGGAATTCCCGTGGTTGCTTCTATTGCGCTGTTTTGTCATGTTATGATGTGGCTAATAGTGACTTATTAGAAAAGCATTTAGAACTGGGATTTCAATCGCTAGCATGTTCATATGGCGTTCTATGTCTGCCTATTTTGCGTTTTTTTTCAGTTGTGTTCACTGATTTTGTAACATTAAATGCACAAGTGGGTAAATTCTGAAGTTTGATTTTGTGTACATATTAGAATTGGGTTGAATGCATTTATATTAGATCAAGCTTTTGACTATTTTTCACTCATATTGACAAACCAGTGCCCGTTTTGAATTTTTGAACCTAATTTTGATGGCTTCAAGTTTGTAGATTGTCGTACATGTTCAGCATACATATTTTTCTTATTCCAAATGAACTGGGTCCTCATTGTTGCATTGCTCATTGAAAATCCAAATGCGAGAACGGGATCCCCTCATTTAATTTCTGAGTTGTGTGTGAGATTAGGGTGTGGTTATATTATACAGGACAACAAAATGGTCACTATGACCCCATTTTATATGCATCTTCTAGTGGAAGTTGTTGAGATTGATGAAGATGAGGAATTGAGGGAAGATAGACCAGCAGGACAACAAAGACAAAGGCAGGGGGAAGAGGACCTACCAGCACCACCTCCACCTGCAGCTACGTTTACACCTTCACTCTGTGTATTGGGCAGGATTGATAGTGCAAGTGCATGGTTGATTTTGGAGATAGCAAGTAACCAAGATCTCATGCTTTCCTTGTTGAAGAATATAGATGCTAGGCTAAGACGTGTAGAGCAAATGTTCGAGGAAAGATATCCTACTACTAATCAACGTTTCAAGCGATCTGAGCATGAGCATCTTGGAGCATCCAAGTCTATTGAGAGCCAGCTGAGGAATTGAGGCGAGATAGGCCGATAGGACAATGGAGGCAAAGGCAGAGGGAGGAGTTCCCGGTACCACCCACAGCTCCAGCTACTTCTACTCCTTAGGATTTTGTTTTAGGCTGAAGTGATGATATGATTACATTGTTGAATTTTTTGCGTGGGATAGCTAGCGACCAAGATCATTTGCTTTCCATGTTAGAGAATATGACTGCTAGACTAGGACATTTAGAGCATCGGTTGAAGGAGACACATCCTACTACTAATTAGCATTCTGAGCCATCTGATTTTGAGCATCCTATCTTTTGAACTGGTGGATTAGTTAGTTTGTTTTTGTTTCGTTTTGCATTGTTGAGTCTGGTTTGAGGAAAACTGCAGTCTTTTTATTTGTGGTGCTTTGTACATAACGTATTATTTAGTTCTTGTTTCATTTTGCTTATTCTTTTTTTTATATTTTAGTTGGTTTAATATTTAGTTTTGTACCAATGACCTTAGAGTCTGGTGGCGTAAATGCTTCCTTACAAGTGGAAAGTCGTATGCTCAATCCTGCTTGTAATCTTATCTTATCGGTGCTTGCTCTTCTAATTCCCAAAAAAAAAAAACAAGAAGAAGAAAGATTTGTAGTGATTGTATTCCCTTTTGCAGGGTAGGAAAATCTATAATTAGTTGATCTAGTCTATTGTGTGTCAAGGGAGTCTTTGTGAGGCCCAAATTAGCTTATAGCTCAATTGTGGAGGAATGAAGTTTAAACCGAAATGCATGGTTTACTCTTTCACATCCATAAACTGCTCCATGAATTGTTCGCCCATGAACGATGGTGCCGACAAACTCTATGGTGGTAGGGTGTGTTGTTGATAGAAGCTTGCATTATGAGTATGGAGGATATAAAGCATGTAAGGCCACCTCAAGAATCATATTTTTTCATAGAAGCAAATACTGGGTCTGTCAGGATTAGTGATAGAATAAGTAATTTATTTTCAATTTAATTTTTGAAAAAATTAGATTAAGTGAAAGTTAGATTGGGTAATGTGATTTATGTTTAGATTGGATTTTATAAAATTTGTTTGTAGAAGTAGAAAAGTTGTTTGGATTAGTTCTGTAAATAAGTCAGTTTGTAAAAGTAAAGTTGTTTGAATTATTATTAAAAATACAAGTTTAGTTGTAAAATAATGAAAAAAATGTATGAATTTATTAAATAAGACTCTTTTTAGTTCAAGATGTAAGCATCAAATAGCTAAATCATGCAACTCAAAAAAATTAAAACATATTTAATGATTTAACTAACATTCCATATTTTGCGAAAAAGGTTTAACTAACATCTTATTTTATGGATTAGAAGGACTACTCTTATGGTCATATTTATAAGTCACTTTCAATATATTTCAAACAAATTAAGAAAAACTTTAAATTTTATTAACTCTCATTTATAATTAAATAAGTTTTCAACTTTATTCTTATTTAATATAAATTATACATAATAAAAACAAAGTTAATAAATAATAAATGAAGTGTAAAATTATACATTTAGAGGAAAAAATTCTTTCTCCTTTTAAAGACAAAATTTTCTTCTCTTTTTGTCTTATAAATAGAATATGAGGAGTAACAATTAATTTATTCTCTCTTAACTTCTCTCTCCATGATAATAAATTTTTTAAAGTAGGACCTACATTTTTTCCCTTCTCTCTCCACTTTATCCAATGGCATAAGCATCAAATTTTAATGTTTGATTTATAGTCCGTTTGGATTAGCGATAAGAAAAATAGTTTATTGTCAATTTGATTTTTGAAAAAGTAAAGAGTAAAAGTTAAATTGGATGATGTGAATAGGGCGTGGATTGGATTTTATAAAAGTTAATTTGTAAAAGTTAATTAGAAAAAAAGTTGTTTAAATTATGATTGAATAAAAGTAAGTTTAGTTTGTATGATTACCAAAATAGGTATGAGTTTTATTAGAGAATGAAAAATAATAAAAAAATAAATTTACATAATACAATGAATTTAAATTAGTAAGTCTAGTTTGTACAATTACCCAAATCAGTATGAGTTTTATAAAATAATGATAAATGATTAAAAAAATAAATTTGCATAATACAATAAATAAATTATTTTAATATAATAAAAAAAATGAAGTATGAGTTGTGTCCACGTGAGGCAAGTTTCAGTCTGGAACAAGAGGTTTGGGTGAAATAAAAGACAGAATAATGAGGGAGGAGTGAGAAAAAAATAAATCCTTCTGACAATTCCAACAGTTTTAAGCACAATTTCACTTCAATAATTTACCTCAAATCAGCTTATCCTTAAATGTGTTTCAATCCAGCTTTTTGTGTCCAAGTACAATGGCCCATAAGCTCTACCAAACACCCCCCAACTTTCTAAACGGGTTTATCAGGAAAATAAGTTGCTTTTGAGCCCTCAATTATTGAACCAAACAGTGTTAATCTTGCCATTTTGATATAAGCACTTAACTTTTCAAGCTACTCCAAACACCAATAAACATGCAAAAAGTGCTTTTAGCTCCTAAAACCTCCTTGAACGCCACTCACAAATGTGGCTCCAAACAAGCATGCTAACAATGGTTACAACGTGATCTCATATCATGCAGCTGCAAAGCCACCCAACAACCACATTACAAAACACTATCTTATTTCAAATATTTAAGGAATTTGGATTAGTTTTTTAGAAATAATTTAACGGTATAGGAGATAAGTATATAAGAAAAATTTTGTCTCGATTTACTTTTTTTTCCCCTTCAAGTGATTGCAGGGAATTGCCAAATTTGTATGTGGATGACATATGGCACTTAATTTCATGTCTCAGATTAATCTTATGTCATATGGACAGACCGAGTAAGAAGATAAATCTTAGCACTCAAGTTGATTTTTGCAAAGATCGACCTAAAAAATTAAAGTGGAGATTAATAATTTTATATAATAAATTGTATATCATAATTAATATAGAAACCAGCCATATACTGTCATATTGAATAAAATGAGACTGACTTAAGTAACGGAATAACTTGTCACATGCGCTGTGAACTAATAAGACTTAAATAATATTAACATGAAAGCATAATTAATTAAAATTATGTGGAAAGGGAATGTGAATGATTTTGATAATGATATGTAATTTGTTATTTACCTAATTTCGGAATATAGAAGACTAGTCCTCCACCAATAAATTCATAGGATGCTTGTCCATATAGTCAGTTTTTTTATAGCACTACAAAAGAACACTCAATTACCGGCGGAAGTCAAAATTATTGACAGAATTACTGACAAATTTGCAATGAACACGAATTATTGACGAAAATTTTGACGGAATCCATTCAGTCAAAAATTTTTCCGTTGCTAAATTTATTTGCTACGAAATTCCAAATTCCGTCATAATTTCTAACCTACTTTTGACGGAAATTCCATTGGAAAATACTGATGGCCGATTTTTGACTCGTAGTCTCGGTTACAAATTTTGTGACGGAATATTTTGTCTAGAATTTGCCATGGAATTTCCATTCGAACTTTGTCACAGAATTTGCTACAGAATATTCTGTCACTGATCAGCCATGGAATTGCCCATGGAATATTCCGTGGCTAATCAGCCAGGGAATAATTCCGTGGTAAATTTGCCACGGATTTCTGTCAGTAATTCCATGGCAAATTTGGCAATTTCAATCGATTTTTTAATTATATTTTGTATTTTAATTTGATTAATCATCTAGGTTTTTAAGAGGGAATGAAGGACAATTGAATTTGTCAAAAACATCAAACATGCTATAATTAAAGATATATAGTTTTTCACACATCTTGGATGCTTCAAATGTCAAATATCAAGTGTCAAGTAAAAGCTAGAAGTAATAATAACAACTATCAACTGTCATTTCCTAAATTTATATTGCTGCTAGAGGGCTCCGATAATCTAATTCCCATTCCTTCCAATGCAGACATGATTTTGTTATAATTTTGTCTCATCTCTTGATGCTCTTGTCTAATTTGTTGATTCTCCTGTGTAAGCTCTGGTATCCTCGTGCGCAATTCAGTTACTATTGATACTTGTGCTGTTGATGGAAGGAGAAGATCTCTGCATACAAATATCATCATCAGCCTCAAATCCAAATCCATAGATGCGGCCCTTCTTGTTCTTACTACCTATAACATCTAACCATATGTTAAATTCTTCTTGATTAGATTGCACACTTGGAGAGCCTCTATCGGAAGTTAGTTCTGCCTTTCTCCTTATGAACTCATCCTATAAAACAAAAGGTAACAGGAGTATATGAGATAAGTACATGTTTTGGAAGGCAAGATCCTTCTCAACTTAATCCCAACAACAACCAGATCAAGTTAAGTATAAAAGAAATGGGAGTGTGTTTTTTTAAAGGAAAACTAATTACCAAAAATAAAATTGCACTAAGAATAAAAAAGAGATACCATAGTTCATTAATTTCCAGCATATGATGACATATTCACTAATTTTATCAAATTGAACAATATGCAAATGTAACCCAAGTTCAACAACGAAGCAAAGTAGATTAGAGAATAGTATGTGCATAAGTTATATAATTTCTAACAAGTCAAAGGCAATAAATGTTTGCCTAACGCTAGTGTGCCCTTAGACAGTTAGCATAATCTAATTGATTTTTATGATTAACATTCAATAAGACTCACACTACAACTAGTCAGGCCTCTAGCCGTCAGCTCAATTTCAATGATCTAATATGTCAAATATTAGACACATATACTCATGAGCTAATTTTGCTCGCTAGTCCGTAAATTTTCCATTTTTGTCATTTAAATGTGTCCTCTTTAACAATTCAAACATAGAAGGGTCTCTTCCTAACTCCAAAGCCTGCAATTATTTACCAATATGTATTATACGTGCATTAAATAAATAATGATTTAATTTGAAGATAAATTCCTACCAGTCTCCTCTTATGCTCAGTATTAAGAATACTTCCACCTTGATGTTGAGTGCCTCCTATGGTTGAGGCTCGATTAGCCTTAGCAATCTCACACTTAGCCTTGTAATCTTCTAACGCCCATATTCTCTCACTCGTTCATCACTTAACGTGGAATCTACTTAGCCTTAACTTGTTTTTGATACAAGTCTTGCCTAACAATGTCATTGTATTTCTTAAAATTTCCGCATACTTTGCATTCCAAATTTTCTTAATAGCATGATCATATTGTGGCAACCATTTATATTTTCACTGCATAAATAAGAAAAAAAATAAAAATATAAATTAAACATGTTGAGAGAAAAATTTGAAGACATAAAACAAATACAAGTAGAGATAAGATTTACTGTCCATTCATTAAACCACATTTTCTTATATTCAGGCAGTGTCACTTTCTAGCTAGAACATAGATGGTCAAATTTTTCTTGAATAATGGAAGAATATTTCGTATAGTAACAACAATAGGATCAAACCTAACAACAATTTTGTACAAAATATCATTATAAATGTTGTTAGAATGGCATTAATATGATAAATGAGGATATGAAATAATATAAACTTAATGGTGACTTATGTTTTCTTTTCAGAATATATCTATGTTTAACCATCTGAAGAATCATAACCTAATAGTGAAAAACTAGGAGGGGCCTGAGGAGTAGGGGGATACGATTTTTTAGTTCCAGGGCATGGGATTTGAGGAGATGATGCTTGAGGTGATAATGAGGGTCTATTATTTGACTGAGTCATAATTAAAGATAATCCATGGGATGATAAAGGTCTACTACATTCTTCATTTATAGCTGGAGACCTACTAGATGTTTCACCCATAGGTAGAGAAGATGTTTGAATAGGGAATTTGTTGAGTTGGTCAGAAAATTGTGGAGAAGATGAAGAGCTCAAGTGTGCTCTAGCACGCTTTGAATGACAACCTACCATCTGCATATTCAAGCACCTTGACTTAATAGTAAATAATCATCACAAAATAAATCTCAATAAAAAAATAAATAAATCAAAAGGCAATGCAATCAAACTCAGAATCAACTAAATAAGAATGGAAAATCACGTTATTTTATGTATCATCATCATCTTCTTCTATTTCATCTTCATCTTTATCCACATAAGAATCTTCCTTACTATCTTCAGTGTCTCCGTCGTCATCGTCGTCGTCATCATCATCATCATCATCTTCTTCTTCCTTCTCTTCAATGTCTTCTTCTTCTTCATAAACCATATTGTTAGTTGACATATCTACTTCTTCATAGCGAATCTTAAAGACTCTTTGGTTATTTGATTCATCATCATCAAGAACAATTACTGGCACTATAACTTCTAGTCCATCCACTTGAAATGCTCTTATATTTGTTTTAGAAGCAAGAGTCTCAATTATACTACGTGCCTTAGTATGAATAATAGCTAACCAATTGGCTTTTCTATGACAAAAAGGATAAGGCGTGTAGTACACCTGCTTTGCTTGCTGGGAAAAAATAAATGGATCATCATACTTGTGATACCTTCATGATTTGTAAACTTCAACAGTCCCATATTGTTGATGAACTCTTGTACTACGATTTGGTATTAGATTAAACCACTCATATTTAAACAATACTAATCTCTTCACAGAGTGACCCACATATCCAATCTCCATAATTTCTTGAAGAATTCCATAAAAGTCATGTTCTGATTCTACATAGTCAGTTCCCTTAATACACACTCCACTATTTATTATTGATTTTTGATGGGTTAATGAAGATATATGAAACTTATACCCATTGACAAAATACATAGGCCATATTCTCATACTTCTATTTGGGCCACAAGCAATGTCATGCAAAAATGAATCTATAATATTATTAGTAGGATTTTGAACCTACGTGATATTAACAATGAGTATTAAATCAAATCAAGTTTGCTATAGGTTGTAAACAAATTTAATACTTACATGATTTTTAAACATGCTAAAACTTTGTCATTGATTTGGGATTCTATTTCATTGTTCATAATTTGAGGGTTCTCTTTGTTTAATGTTTGTATGAAAAAAATGCATGTATAAGTAATGTGTTAATCATGCATACATGAAACACAAAGCTTCACTTATTTTAACATCACTTACTTCATATAAGGTTGTACTTCATCACAATTCATTAGAACATATCTGGTGATAGCTTTGACTTCTTTGTCCTCTATGAATCAGGAGTTGCATTCCCCTGAAGGTCTTCCTCGGTAGCTAGATATAGAAATTGCTGGCAAATCTGATTATCCACCACCATCATCATTTCTTATAGGTCTTGTTATTCTTGGAGTAATACCTAGCTCAAAGTAATGTGAGCAGAACATCACAGTTTCCTCAGTTATGTAAGCTTCACATATAGATGCTTCCATCGGAGATTTATTCCTCACCTTTTGTTTCAAGGTATAGAGAAACCTATATATAGAAAAGTGAAACCTAAGATTAGTTATTCAACTTATCATATATTTCTCTTCAACTGAAGAAATATGAAGAGTTACCTTTCAAATGGATACATCCATCGATATTAAACAGGTCCTCCAACCTTAGCTTCATAGGGAAGGTAGATAGGCAAATACTCCATTGAGTCAAGAAACCTTAAGGGAAAGACCTTCTTTAACTTGCACAATGTCAAAAAAGTATTTTGTCCTAATACCTCTAATTGATCTGCCATCAAAGTAGTGGAACAAAGTTGTGTAAAAAATTGATTAATCTCCACTATAGGATTTAAAACAACCTCAGGCAAACAAGTAAATGCAATTAGAAACAAGCAATCGATGAACACATGACAATTATGACTTTTCATTCCATACAACTTTGCTTCCTTCATGTCCACACATCGAGCAAGATTAGATGTATATCCATAAGGGAGCTTTAAGTTCTTTACCTATTGAAAATTCAATCATTTTTGTTCTAAACTCAATGTATATTTTGCAATTGGTTTTACTATTTTTCCTCTCGTCTCAACAAGTTGACCATCCTTTCATCAACAATATTTTTTCACACCTATTTAAGCTCGTGCATTGTCTTTTGTTTTGTCCTTTGTGTCCATCATAATGTACAACAAATTGTTAGGAACATTTTTCTCAATGTGCATAACATCAAGATTATGTCGAATGAGGTTGCTTTTTCAGTATAGCAGTTCCCAAAATATGTTTTGTTTTGTCCAATGATGAGTGTGCTTATAGCCTTCAATTGGTATAGTTCTTTCATATTCAGTAACCTTTAGCAAATTTTATATTCTTTCCCAAACTTCGTCTCCACTTAACTGGGGTGGAGGCATTGAGTTCTCAGTCCTATTCTTGTAAAAAGAGGTTTTATTTCGCTTGAATTGGCGATCATTGGGAAGAAATTGGCAATGATAGTCAAAAAAAGATGATTTTCACCCATGCTTCAATTGGAATGCCTTTGACTTCTCCATACATATTGGACATGATAATCTTTTCATTATTGTCCAACCAAACAACATACTATAAGTAAGAAAGCCATTGATTATGCACAGTAATGTAGCATGCATATGAAAGTTTTATTTCAATGAGGCATCATATGTTGGCACCTCTTCGTCTCACAATAATTTTAATTCATCTATTAAATGTTGCAAATATACATCTATTTTTCCTTTGGGATTACTAAGACCAGGGATGATCAATATCAAGAACATGTATTCTCATGTCATGCACATCTTAGGTGGTAGATTGTATCGAGTAATAATCACAGGCCAACAAGAATATTGTCTCCTAGATTACCTAAATAGCTTAAATCCATCAGAACATAACCCAAGCCTCATATTTCCTGGATCATATGCAAAATCTGGATATGTGCTATCCAAAACATTATATGCCTGGCCGTCAGAAGGGTGAGAAAGGACATTAAAATGTCGGTGGTTCTCATAGTGCCATCTTATTTTCTTTGCAATTTTTCCAAAAGCAAACAACCTTTGCAATATGGGAATGAGAGGTAAGAACCACAATTGCTTTCTTGCAACATTGTTTTTTCTTCCATGATATTTTTGTAGAGAAATATCTTGTCTCGCAACAAAACTTACATTGGGTTGCACTATTATTGGCTTTATAATACAACATATACCCATTCACACAATAATTAATCTTCTTGTAATCAAGACCTAGCTTCGACATTAACTTTTTTGTTTGGTATAAGTCTATAGACATACGAGTGTCTTTTAGTTGCGTCTTTTGCATTAGTTAGAAGACTAAATTGTAGTTTTGTTGTGACATGTTAGTTGTTGCTCTAATACTCAATAATCGCAAAGTTGCTGAAAGTTGAGATTCCTCTTCACACCCTTCCCACAAAGGCTGTTATGCAGCATGCAGGAAGTCATAAAATGCTTTTACACTAGGATTTGGCATCTCCTCAGCTCCTTTATTATAGTTATCCTAAAAGCTTGGCCTAGCTGTATCTATTACTATAGTCTCATATTAAGTTTGTTGGTTACCAAGTAGACTATGCTCAACACATAGGGCATTTCTTGGCATCGGACAAACGGGTAAAGGATATTTTGGTTGTCTTTCACCATGACTATTCCATATACAGTAGTCTAGCATAAATCCTTTTTTTATAAAGGTGTGTCTTTTAACCTACATTTACATTTCACACATGGACATCTAAGCTCTCCCAATGTTTGAGAAGAAGGAGATTGAAATGTGTAAGCAAGAAACTCCTCAATGCCTCACTCGAAATCTACTGTAACCCATTTAGTACTCGGATTGGTTCTATTATACATCTATCTTCAATTTTCTAGAACTACCATTCTAACAGAAAAGAATCTGATGTAAATTGTAAGAATCAAAGCAAACAAGGAATATATATATACATGACAAAAGAAAACTACTATATGAAAAACCTAAGATTAAACACCAATTAAAACAATGAGTAATTATATATATTCCAAATTTTTTTGCAGTAATGTTTTCCTTTTAAATTTTGCAATATATTACTACTTTAAATTATTTATAGTTATTTAAAATCAATTAAAATGCTGTGATTTGAAGCAGTTTTATCATATATGTCATGCAATTTGAGGTATTGGGCTTTTTTAATGGGTTTATTACATCAATTTTTTTAAGATAATAAAATTGTACGTTGCCATGGCCTGGTGCTTAAATATTACATAATTTTTATTTGAATTATTTGATATGATGGAATTTTCCAACTTTATTGGTATGTATAATGTATAAGTGATTTTTTTAAAAAAAATTAAGCAAAATAGTCATGTTAGTAGTATGCATAAATTAAAAGAAGTTGATTGACTTCTGGACTTGGTGGATTTTAGTATTGATTATTTCTTTGCTAATCTTTCTTGTGTGGGTGTTTAGATGCTTGGAACTATTGGATTTTTTGCAGCTTTTCTCTTTGTTCACCACGTGTATGGATCCATCAACTGTGAGTATGTCATTTTTTTTTCGGTTGTGAGATACGAGAATAGCTGAAATTGAATTCTCTATATTTATCATTCATATACACTTAGAGAGTAAAAGTGACAAAAGAATAAGACTATTCTTTCGACTAGTGATTAAGACTGTATTTGGGCTTATATTTCATCTTTAAATTTATGTTAGGTTCTAGTGATAAACATTAAATGATTTTGACATAAGCATGCATGCATGTATTGACCATTTCCAGAAAAATCAGCCTAAAGTATTAGAGAGGGGGAAAAGAGAATAAGAACCAAGTAGTATCACTTGCGGGACACTAATAATTAGAGAAAAAAGAATAAGAATAATTGGGACTTCAAACTTTTTGTTTGTGAGTTGAATCAATTGATCTTTTATTTTTATGAAAGACGATATGTTATTGACTGCAATAAGTTTACACACAATACATCCCAAAATGTAAGTATCGAATAACTAAATCACACAATAATCTATTTTGCACGCTCTAGAGTTCATGGCAAAAGAAGACAAGTTAAATACTAGCAAATTAGAACACACAAAGCAATAGGCCAAATATATAACAGTAACAATATAACACCAATGTATTTCAAGCTTAAAACTTTCATGACCAATTCAAAAATTTGTCTGACTCTTAAGACCTAATATAACAAAATAGAGCAAGATTCCAAATTATTATAGATTCAATGAAGAAGCAGGAACAGAGGACCAAAATTCATATATACAACTTACCTTACATGACAAAGGTTGTGACAAGAAGAGAAATGCTAGTCTTGGAGCGAGAAAATGTCCCGTAGCTGTAGACTAAAACTTCCACAGCCAACCAAAAAATTTGTCCTCAACTCTCATCCACCCAATATAGCAAAAGAAAGTAAGGTTTGAAATTATTATATATTGAATGGAGAAGCAAGATTAGGGGACCAAAAACCATATATATAGCTTACCTGGAAGTGATAACGGTTGCAACGACAAGGAAAACGCTGATCACTGGAGACTGAAGCATAAACAACAACAAATTGAAACGAGGAAGAGAAGTAGAATAAGGAGGAGACACTGAGCTATTGTTTGAGAAGGAGAGAAGTCAAGTGATTGCGTGGGGTTCAAAGCTGGACGAATGGTGAAAGACGACAATGAAGTACTAGAGGACGCCAAGCTCAATGGTGATAGTAGAAGATGCCGACGCCATCAAAGCTTGATGGAGGAAGAAGTCACAGCTTTTGGTTCTTAGGTGAACGGCACTATGTGGTTTGGCAAAGAGGAAATGGATGGCATTGATGGTATTGGTGGATGAAGGGAATATCGACGTTGGCGTCGATGGTGGAGGAGAAGGGAGAAGCTGATGATGACGATGAAGAATACGGATAAGCTCAACGGTCAGTGGAGAAGGAACTAGACGATGGTGTGCTGCTGGCTAGGATTCCAGAGGAAGAAGCTGCTGTCCCCTCGTGCTAAAGAAGAAGTGATCTAAATGGTGTCCTAGCTCATTCCAAATGCTGCAGTTTTGGTTTTCACTAACTTTTTTTTAAATAATTTTTTCTAGCTTTTTAATTCCTTTGCAATATAATATAATAACCCAAAATCAATTCTTTTGTCCTAGTGACCTGCAACATAATGGGATAATAGTATAAAGTCCCATAAATCATTATTTAAGAGCAAAGATAAAAATATGACAAAAATACCCTTTAAAGCTCCATTTTAATAAACTCAATTTTTATTTCAAATTAACCATAATAAATGTAATTTAGCTCATTTTAGTTGATAAAAATCCCTTAAAAGATATAAAATAACAAGGTGAAATATGATTTTATCAGTGTTATAGAAGGACGGCGAATCGTTGGAAGAAAGAGAAGAGAAAAGTTAAAATTTTTTGCAAAAATAAAGTCTCAAATTAAATGGGTTAATGGAGGGAAGGTGAAAAATCTTTAGAGGGAGAATAAATTTAGCCTTCTAATAAATGAAATATAGTTTCTTGCAAAAAAAAATGTCAAAATTAGATTTTATAAATTATAAGTCTAAATTTAAGTCTTATTATTTTTCACACACAAGAACAATATAATATTTGCCAACTTTTTTTCAATCTATATCTAGCCAACTTGATATTAATGTCAATATATTTTGTTGGTATAATTTGATTTATATTAATTTGTATTAAAAATGTGCTTTGGCTATTAGATATGGTGGACTAACTTTAAAAAAAAAATAAAAAGAGAAAAAGCTATTTTCATATTTACTATTTTTATTTACATAAGATTCTAATTTTTATTTATTAGTAATTCATTAAATATATGTTTTTAATGTTATAGTAAAACCTTCAAATTGTATTATTTGTAAAGAGTTGTTAATATTAATTTTCTAATTTTATTTACATAAGATTCTAATTTTTATTTATTAGCAATTCATTAAATATATGTTTTTTATGTTATAGTAAAACCTTCAAATTGTATTATTTGTAAACAGTTGTTAATATTAATTTTCTAAATTATGATCTATCAAATACCAGTTTATTTTTTTTAGTATCATTTGAAATGATTTGATATTTTTTATTTCTAAAAATGTCCATATATTTTTAAAAATAGATAAGATATTTATATATAATATAACATTGACAATATCTAATTACATGAAGATGTGAAGTAAAAAAGAAGAATAATGTTGTCATGAATAAATTACAAGAGATGATACTTAGGATTCATACATCTCACATTTTAATGAGGATTGCCATAAATCACTATCATCTACAATCAAATCATTGAGCATTTTGCTTAATTAACAGGACTTGTCATTTTTTAATCAAAATTGTCAAGTCTAAATCCTCAAAATATAAGTATGTTAAATATTTGGTAGGAGAATTTTGTTATTCTTTACAGTCTTATGAAACTCAATACTAATAAGTTAGCAACATTGTTATATATCATTCCATGTAAATATTTGCTTTGCACCCATTATATTTTTCATATGATATTCTCTCAAGATTAGTAAAATTCAATTTTGTCTCTAACACTTATTCTTCTATATTGTGATCAATAATATTCAGTTAATTTGAAATAGTCACAATCAATCAATAACTAAAAAAATAATTTTTACTTTTTCATACTTAAGGCAATCAATGTGTAGATCAAATTATTATAGTTCACCAATGCCTCTAGGATTTTACTATGTCCTTTTACGAAATTTTTATTTCCTTCTTTCTTACATAATGTAGTCTTTTACCACATAAAAAATAGAATGACTACACTTTATAAGAATGAAGATATAAAATTTCTAATAACACCTAATATCTTGGGGAAAAGAAATTAACATTTCTGATGGAATTAGCCATGGACAACATTCCATTGGTAATTTCCACTAGAAATCTGTCGAAACTTCCGTTGGTAAATTGACAACAGAGTTTGCCACAGAATTGTGACAGAAATTACCGATGGAATATTTTCATGGCTAATTCCGTTGGAAAATTAATTTACCTACGGAATTACCCACGAAAAAATTCCGTTGGTAATTTTCGTTGCCAATCCGTAGCAAATTTCGTCGGTAATATTTTTGCAGAATTTATTCCGTCGGTGATTCAATGTTTTTTTTTGGTAGTGTAGTAGAAAATAAATATCATTACCAAAACAATTACAAGATCACCACTTCATTAATAAAAACGCAAACAAGGAAACGAGGCTCCACATCCGCCAAGCTTTTAGAACAAATTATATAGATTTTCATGAAAATAATCCTTAAATTTTAAGAAAAATTTCTAAGTACGACTATCTCCTTTTAGGCCAGGTACCATGCAAGTATTTGAAATAATGATTTTTGAGAGAATTAGTAATAATATCTAATAAATTCTTATAATAACATTAGTCCTCCGAATAATTGCAATTTTAATATTTTTAATATATTAAAGATAAGGGTCTAAGTGTAATTCTTTTATAATCATTTGGTGATTCTTTTAATCACTATCAGACTTTCTCTAGCTCATACACCCAGATCCAAGAGAGAACTCTTAGTTAGCCACGATATGCCGCTCCGTGGCGCACCTTTAGATCCCGTTTGGTAGGAAGCATTAAAAATAAAGGATTAGGATTGAGATTGCAATTAAGAAAAATCATTAAAATAGTTTTAGCATGAGTAATTGCTTGTTACATAGGATTAGGCAAACCTATGAAGGTGGGATTGGGGAACACCACTTCCTCCCATGGTATTCCCTAATCTCACATACATGGGTTTGATTAATCCCTTACAACAAGCAGTCTCTTATGTTAAACACTCTTTTAATAGATTTTTCTAATCTCAATCCCAATCCCTACTCATAATTTTTAATGTGTCCTACCAAACGTGACCTTAACATTTAGGCACCAAGTTATACAATTTCCAGGTGGATTTTAACGAAAGATTTTTGTAAGGCACCAATAAGTTTTTTTTTTTTTGGGGGTAATAAAGCACCAATAAGTTTTGTTATTGAATGAGCGCGCGCGCACACACATATATATATATCTGTATAAAATAATTGCAGCACATGGATATATACCCAAAAATGTAGTAGTTTTTGGCCCAAAAAAATTGCATAAAGCTAATTCGGAAAAAATTGATTTTTACAAGTTAACGTGAAATAACCATAACCTAGATAATGGTTATTTTGATAGGCTATATGAATTAACCTTTCTTCTTCTTTTTTTGAGCTGATATATGAATTAACCTTCCAAAAAGAAGCTTTTGTAAGTGATGGTTGCATCATATTTATCTTATTAAAATCACTATTCTTAATCAAATTAATGGGTCGTACGGTTAAGATTTAAAATAGTGTTGCATTAAACAGAGGACAAAAAGGGGAAAAAAAATCTTACACAATATATAGATTTTGCTTTCTGCTTAATTTATGTATTTTGTGATGTAGATTTAATTAATTAATTTTCTTTTGTTAGTTATTTATTTTGTTAACTACCCACTAACCCATTTATTGATTTTGCATTTTAATTATTTTATTTAAAATTAGGATATAAATACCCTAGGTTTTTATCGCGTAAGTAGATTTGGCTTTTGACGTATCAGATAGTTTTCTTCTATTCCTGTTCTCGTCTTTGCTCTCCCTTTCTCTATAATATTCTTCTCTGATCTCCTTCTCTTCCCCTTTCTTTTTTCTGTTTTACATCAATTTTGGCATTAGAGCCTGAGTTGTCCTTCCCTGTGTTCAATTTATGTCAATCCAAACCATCCAAACATGCCCTTAAGTTCAAAGCTACACACAGTATCGTCGTTCAACAATTTCCACCGTACAATCACCTCTGTCCATTTACTCCCAGGCTTCCTCTCACCGAGCCACCACCGTCATCGTCCTCATTGGCCAATAACCGTCCAGACCACTCAGTTTCACGGTGAAGTACTGCCGGAAAAGTCCACTGCGCGAGATCACCGTCACTGTCACTTTAAAGGCTTATAACTCTCTCGTCCAACCTTCGATTGGCACGCAACCACCTCTATTGGATTCGCAGGGAGGAACACGGCCATACTTAGAAAGCTCATGGCCAACCGGTTTTCCACGCGCCCCCATGCACCGCCGCCATCCCTACGTGTGGTCTCCACGTGCCGCTGCGTTGCCAGCTCACCCAGATTGTGTTTTTCACCGTTTTGACCCCATTTCACACTATTTCTTCCACCACTGACCCTCCCTACCCTAAAAGCAGTCACCTAGGAGCATTGGGGTATTTTTTTTTTTTTTGTGTCATAAAACTACGCCGGTAAGGCCTAATTGACCCTCTAATTAATTATTTTGACTTTTTAGTATGCTGGAGGTTACTTTTATTGCTTTGGGACGTTGTTCTTCCTGGATACCACTGCTGCCTGTATATATATTTTTGGTTATTTATTCCTGATTATTATTTTATAGCTTAAAAAAAAGGGACCAAAAAAAAGAATTTATTTTCATTTTATTAGTAGCTTCTTTGCTTGCTTCATTATTTATTGTTAGCTTTCACCTATCTATTGCATTACTATTCATGATATTGAAAATAGACAAGACACCTTAGACCAAGCATTTCAATCCTTAGAACCCTGTGTTGGCTCCCTTCAATCCCAAATGGACCAGAGACTTCAGACCTTTGAACTAAAACTGAATGAACTCACCAAATGCTTTAAGGAATCCTTGGCCGAGATTAAGTAAGAATATAACTCCCAGTGTCAAGAGCTTAGAGCCACTACTCAGGAGCTTAAGATAGCTAATCAAGAGCTTAGGACCTCCTAGCAGGAAATTAGAGATTCTTTCCTAAGAATTGATAAGCAGGTCTTTAGTAAGGGTGTAGAAGGAATTCTTGGAAATGCCCCTGAGACCACTTAAGCGCACACCAAGCTCAACACCGTTGGACCATCTCACACTAAAGGCTCCTAGCTTTCTATAGGTCTGCGTAACCCACAGGTTAGACCGCTGCATGTTGAGGCCTTTCCCTAACCCCCGAGGAAGATGATGACCCATGGGATGAACAAGGTACAGGGAATCGTTATGAATCCCATCTTGGGAATCGACGTACCTACGAAGGGTACGCAGCTCACCCTAGATATGGACGAGACCCGTTGCCACCTAGGTGATGCTGAGATACCCCTCAAAAAGACTACAATGATGATGTGATGAAGAGGGTTAAGGTTGAGGCACCTGACTTTGATGGTCGATTAGATGCGAATGCCTTCCTCAATTGGTTAGCCACCATGGACGACTACTTCGAGTGGTACAATATGAGTGACATGCAGCGTGTTCGCTTTACCAAGACGAAGCTCATCAGATATGCATAGAAGTATTGGCAGTATGTCCAAGTGAACCTCAAATGCTTAGGGTAACCTCTCGTCATGACTTGGGAGGAGATGAAGCTGAAGCTTAAGGAAAAGTACGTACCGGTCAACCACTTGAGCACGCTTTTCAACCAATTGAATAACCTCAAGCAAGGAACCTTGTCGGCAGCTGACTATATCTCTCGATATGATGACCTTCTGATCCGCAATGACTTAAATGAGCTGAGTTTTGTCATTATCGAGAGATTCATTAGCAGCCTTAGGGATGACATACAGAGGGAGCTCAGAGTAAACCGCCCTTACAGTTTAGAGGAAGCATATCATAAGGCTATCAAGATTGACTCTCTGCCTAAATATCCCTCCTTCAAGAGTCCCAGCTCCTCTGGTTTAGAGTCTCGTCCGGCTCACAGCTCCGCTACCTCGGCCAATCAACGGGTAAGTCATCAACTTTCAGGGCCAAGTGCTTCAAGACCAAGAGAGTCATCAGCCTCAAACGTTCACGCGGGTAGCTCATCAATAGTGTGTTTCAAGTGTCACTCCAAGGGACACATCGCTGCAAGGTGTCCGCAACGTGCGTTGCTTATCGAATCTCAAGATGATGCACTACTTGAGAACGTGCCAGATGTAGTCGTTGACCCTGTTGATATTCCTTCTGATGTGGACGAAGAGATTAATTGTGATGAAGTGCCATTAGGCCATCTTGGAGTGATGCGATGTCTTCTGATTGTCCCAACACCAGATGACTTCTGAAAACAAAACAACATCTTTCACACCTTTGTGTAAGTGTGGTGACAAGTCATGCAAGTTGGTTATTGACAGTGGAAGCGAAAGGAATGTGATCTCTACTCCAAGTGTCACTTGTCTTGGACTCAAGACGGAACCAATTGCTAAGCCTTTCTGTGTTGTATGGGTCGACAACACTTTGTTACTTATCACTCAGCAGTGTCGTGTCCTACTCTATTTGGGCAACTACAAGGAAGATGTCTTGTGTGTCATGATCCCCATGGATGTGTCTCACATTCTTTTAGGACGCCCGTGGCTATATGACCATGATGTCACTATCCAAGGCCGAGCAAACAACCATATCTTCAAGCATGAGGGCAAGACCATCTTACTCCATCCTGCAAAGCCTGAGTACAAAGCAAAAGGTCCTACCCCCACGAAAGGATCCACCTCTAAGCCCATTAACCTTCACCTCCTCACAGAGAAGCAGTTCATCGAAGAAAGTAGGGAGGTTGATGTCATCCTTGCCATCGTTTCCAAGGTCGTTTCTCCTTCTGCACTAACACCTAACAATCTTCCAAAAGAGGTGACCCAACTCTTGGACAAGTTTAAGGATGTTGCACCTGAGGAGTTACCTCCTGAGTTGCCACCCATGAGGAACATCCAGCATGCGATTGATTTGGTTCCAAGATCACAGCTCCCCAATCTTCCACACTATAGGATGAACCCTAAAGATCAGGAAGAGCTTAATCGATAGGTTAACAGCTTGCTTGAGAAGGGCTACATCTAGCATAGCCTCAGTCCTTGTGCTGTCCTTGCCCTTCTGACTCCGAAGAAAGACAACTCATGGAGAATGTGTGTTGACAGTCGAGCCATCAACAAGATAACCGTCAAGTACTGGTTCCTGATCCCTAGGTTAGAAGACATGCTTGATTTAGTGTCTAGATCTAAGTGGTTCTCTAAGCTCAATCTTCATAGTCGTCACCATCAGATTCAAATCAGACCAGGAGATGAGTGGAAGACCGCATTCAAAACGCAAGATGGACTGTACGTGTGGCTCGCTATGCCATTCGGCTTAACGAACGCCCCGAGCACATTCATGCGAGTGATGACACATATGTTGCAGCCTTATCTAGGAAAGTTCGTGGTTGTCTATTTTGATGACATTCTGGTTTTTAGTAAATCCAAAGATGACCACTTGTATCATCTTAGACAGGTGCTCCTGACCCTTCAGAAGGAGAAGTTTTATCTTAAACTACCAAAGTGCTCCTCCCTGTAGAGTCAAGTTACGTTTCTTGGATTCATCGTCTCAGAACAAGGCTTGTCCACAGATCCCGCAAAGGTCCGAGCCATCCAAGATTGGCCAGAACCGCAGACACTGCATGAAGCACGCAGCTTTCATGGGCTAGCGTCCTTCTATCGGCGTTTCATCAGAGATTTCAGCACCCTTATGTCTCCAATTACTGACTGCTTGAAGAAGGATAAGTTCAAGTGGACTCCCACAGCCCCCACAGCTTTCAGCCCTATTAAGGAGAAACTCTCAAGTGCTCCTGTCCTGGCTTTACCTAACTTTCACAAGTGCTTTGAAGTTTCTTGTGACGCTTCCAGGGTTGGAATTGGCGTTCTAAGCCAAGAAGGCCACCCCGTCACCTACTTCAGTGAGAAGCTTAATGAGGCCAAGCAAAAGTACTCCACGTACGACAAAGAGTTCTATGCCATTGTTCACTCGTTGGAGCATTGGAAGTACTATCTCCTACCCCAACAGTTCGTCATCTACTCAGACCACCAGTCTCTCAAGTTCCTTAGCTCCCAACGACACTTGAATGCCAAACATGCCAAGTAGAGCGCGTTCATTCAGGAATTTACCTTTGTGGTCAAGCACTACCCAAGGGTAGAGAACAAGGTAGACGATGCTCTTAGCTAAAGAATCCACGTTCTCAACACCTTAACGATTAATGCTGTGGGATTTGACAGGCTCAAGGACGAGTACACTTCATGTCTTGACTTTGGCATCATTTATGATGAGGTTAAAAATGGCAACCACCAAGCTCATGTGAATTTCCTGATCGATGATGGCTACCTATTCCGTGGGTCTAGGTTGTGTATTCCTCGCACATCACTGCATGATTTTCTCGTTTGGGAATTACATGCGGGAGGGCTAGCCGGACACTTCAGCATTCAGAAGACTACGACCATGGTTGAAGACAGGTTCTACTGACCTTCCCTTAAGCATGATGTTGCTCGAATCCTTTTCCAGTGTCGTACATGCCATATAGCAAAGGCAAAGAAGAGGAATATTGGGTCGTACACGCCTCTTCCTATTCCTGAGGCACCTTGGAAGGACATTAGTATGGATTTCGTACTTGGGTTACCAAAAACAGTGTGAGGGCACGATTCTGTCTTGGTTGTAGTCGATCGATTCTTGAAAATAGCACATTTCATCCCATGCAGTAGGACTACTAATGCCTCACATCTGGCTAAGCTTTTCTTTCGAGAGGTTATGCGTCTTCACGGTCTACCTACCACCATCGTTTCTAATAGGGATGTCAAATTTTTTAGCTATTTTTGGAAGACCCTCTGGAAGCTCTTCGATATGCAACTGAAGTTCTCGTCTACTTTCCACCCTTGGACTGACGGACAGACTGAAGTGACTAACCGTAGCTTAGGTGACCTGCTCCATAGTTTAGCTGGCGATAAGCCCGGTAACTGGGATTTAGTCTTGCCTATAGCTGAATTTACTTACAATAACTCGTTCAATAGATCTACTGGCAAAAGCCCATTCCAAATTGTCTAGGGTCACAACCCGAAGCTACCTATTGACCTTATTCCCCTTCCCCTGTCTGCTCGCCCTTCTGAGTCCGTCGAGACCTTTGCACATCGCCTTCATGATATTCATACTGAGGTTAGACGTAAGTTAGCTTTAAATAATGACAGGTATAAGATAGCTGCTGATGTTCATCGACGTCACCAGGAGTTCGATGTTGGTGACCTTGTCATGGCTCGTATACGGCCTGAGCGTTTCCTAAAGAGGCCTTACAAGAAGCTGCACGCCCGCGCCTCTGGCCAGTTTTGTGTTTCCAAGAAGTTAGGGCCCAATGCATACTTATTAGAGTTACCTCTAGATATGTCTATTATTCCAGTATTTAATGTTGAGGATCTTGTTCCTTACCGGGGCACTTTCGAGCCGCCCCCTTTGTGTTCTGATGACTCTGCAGGCACTTAGACTCACCAAGCCCCAACCCCACCCGTGCCTAGAGTTGCGCCTCCCACGAAAGCCATTGACGCCGTGATGGATGAGCATACAGTTCTAACTCCAGCAGGTCCCGTCAGTCGTTACCTCATTCATTGGAAAGGCTGTCCTGATTCAGACGCTACATGGCTCACCGAGGACAAGTTCCGTTGTGTGGATGCTGCCCTCCTCGACAACTACCAGCTTTCTAACTCTCCGGTGGCGAGTTCTTCGAACCGGGGGGAATGATACAAATTTAATTAATTAATTTTCTTTTGTTAGTTATTTATTTTGTTAACTACCCACTAACCCATTTATTGATTTTTCATTTTAATTATTTTATTTAAAATTAGGTTATAAATACCCTAGGTTTCTATCGTGTAAGCAGACTTGGCTTTTGACGGATCAGATAGTTTTCTTGCATTCCCGTTCTCGTCTTTGCTCTCCCTTTCTCTCTAATATTCTTCTTTGATCTCCTTCTCTTCCCCTTTCTCTTTTCTGTTTTACTTCAATTTGTCATAAGAACAAGTAAATAAGGACTTAGGAATTACTTAATTAGTCAGGAGTGGAAGATTACACATATGATTAATTAATTAATTAATTGAGATCGTGATAAAAAAGTTACCATTAAAAGAGTTTCAACATGTGAAAAAAGAAATGAATATTCTGCACAACGAGGATTTGCACTGTGTCACGGCACCAAGATTAAGGAGTTTTAGAAAAAGTAATAACAACCATATTTTGATAAGGCAGAATCGATGAAATAAAGACATACTAATTAATGGGTCAAATCAGTTAATTATGTATCATCATCACGTTTATATACGTATTAATTAAACTAATCTGATGTGAGCTTTATATTATAATAATCCTAATCTTTACGGTTTTTGGATTTCCTACGAGTACTTGAAAAGCATCACCACTTTCTTTTCTGTTTCCTCCTCTCGCTTTTCTCTTGATCCGAATATTAGGTAATTAAATATCTTTTCCTCTATTTGAAAAGCGATATGGTTTTCATCTTTGTAAGTTATTCGATAATATTAAATTTACTATATGATTAATGTTTAGGGGGAAAAAAGCAAAAGTTGATCCAGAGAATAAGAAGTTGATTTATAACTCATGCAATGTCGTGAAGTCAAATACTACTATCAATGTGAAGACCTTCTTGGGGGTGATACATAAGTACCTCAATAAGTTTTTTTTTTTTTGAGTCTTTAGGCATATCCTAACCTAAGTGAGCTCTTAAGACCCAACTCATCTAAACTCATGAGGATAAAAAACCCAAAAGGTTTTGTAACTTAACTAACACTAAGCACCTCCCTTAAATATTTCTCAAGTGTGTGAGGTTCAAGTGTCAAACTCTCAATAGAAGGTATAACGAGTGCGTAAGTTATTGAAAGAAAAAAACTTGCACTACGCACCAACAAATTAAAGTGGTCCTCTTCCACTCCATCGATCACATGTTCGCCAGTCAACAAAATTATTAGGGTTCTGGCAGAAAATGCCATGCCCTTTCCTTCTTATCTTGCTCTATGGGGCAATCATGAAATCTAGTTTTAGAGAGAGAAAAAGAGAGAGAGAGAGAGTGTATGTGTGTAAAGTGATGATCAAAGTTTGCGTCCGTGTTTGTTTTCTTTCTGTACGCGGTTGTGAAGTTGGACAACTCTTTTGAAAGACACCTCATGATGTTGAGATTGCAAGTAAGTTTGAAGGCACAAGAGAGACATCATCATTTAGTTGTTGATTAGTGGCCATCATGCCTCCTTTCTCCATCTTCGTCTTTCTAGGAACATCCATGGAAATTACCAACAACATAACATCATCAAATATGCCAACTACTTTTTTTTTATTTTTTGCCAACTACTTTACTTTATTCAATTTTAACAATAATACGAGTATATTACTACCCATGATTATTCTTTCCTAAGCTACAGTTTCTTAAATAACTAGGGTTGTATTGTAGTGTTTTTTTTAAAATATAAATTACACTGTGTAGATATTTAATTTTCAATATATTTTTTTCATTTTCATTTATCTCCAATTAATTACACATTGCACGTCTATCTCATCACTTTTCTTGCTTAATTATTCTCTCTTATCTTTTTTTCACTTATTTTCTCTCTCACTCACCTCAGCCCTCTATAAGTTATTTAGAGTGTGTATACACACTCATCTATCGCTTTTAATTAATTTTAACCAATTTTTTAATCTATAAAATTTGTGCTACTGCAAAAAGGTAATTAACGTCAGTCAAGGAGGGGTTTTAACGATAGTTAAATGAGGGACGTGCATACAGGTGATGGAGTTTTGATGATTTTCTACGAGTGTTAAAAGGGAACATGAAATGTTAGATTCTGTAACGGTTAGCACAAATAACCATTGTAGAATATGCCTTTAATACATCATTATATTTAATAACCATCGTTGATTCTATTTTACCATGTTGTTTAACTAAGCTAAGCTAATCATCGTTGATATGGTTTTCTATGATGGTTGTGCATATAACCAATATGGAAAATCTATTTTTTAATATATTATATATTTTGTTATTTAACCTCTCTGAGTTGCAAATTACAGCTAGCCAAGTCAGCAATCATATATATCCAACTAAACAAATAATACTAATGTCCTGAACCACTAGTATATACCAATTGATGAAACTCATTACAAAATTCTAAAAGAATAAGACCAATTGTTTTGCTCAAGTAAGAATCTATACAAAAATTTCTCATAAAATCAATCTCTTCACTTATATAAGAGGTTTGGTTTATAAACACCAGAAAATTAAAATGCAAGCAAAACAACCAGCGGTTATCAAAATTTACAACAACCGCACTGATAAAATCATATATTGCATATATAATTACATGGTGAGATATTAACAGTGCATGTTGTAATTACTTTCATAAATATAACTAATTACATAGTATCCGCACTCTATACTCCCCAATTAGCAACAGTACTAAAAGACATATTAGTGGTTATTAATATAAACAAAATATTATAAAAGAATATAATTAAATTAGAAAATATTTAATTGAAGGAATGAACTTCTTATTTAGGGCCAACCCATTATATATACAGATATATATATTCTTATATATATATATCTATATATTCTCCTATTTGTCTTTTTATTCTAATTAGCTCCATTAATTAACGGTGGTTTGAAGAAGAGGAGCCAGACTTCAGATTTTAATGGTGCTCAATAAGGGTTAAGTGGTGATGTGTTGAACTAATCCAGCTGGGTTAATCTGACTGGTTTTCTATACCTAATATGATGAACCGAATTAACTTGATCTAAATTTTGTCCTATGTGAATTATTTACAAGTCAAGAACAATGCAGTTGGTTTTTTATACTTTGTGCAATTTATGAATCAAAATATGCTTTAATTACACATAACAATCAAAATATGCAAAAGAAGTAATCGTGTTACATTTTTTATGTTTTGAAATTCAATTGTAGGACAAATAATTTATGGCCACTTGGAAAAGTTAGTTGGCAGCTTTTTTCCACTTTGATAATGAAAATGTGCATCAATCCAAAACAAAAGCATTTAATTCAATTTGAGCATTTTTGGGATTTTGTACTGAATTTCATATTTATATTAGTTTATAAGCAAAGAAGCCAAACTTAATTAATTTCTCCCTACATAAAAGTTAGGTTGGATTCGTCATTAACTAGTTATAAAGGACAAGCTAATTACTTATCTGTTAAACAACGCGTGGATCATGTCCTTATATATACATACTGTTTTCCACTTTCAAGCACACAATAATTAATTTCAATCCACAATTCTTTTTATTTTTCTTAATTACTTTGAATTGTCATTTTCAAATTTCTTGAACCAAAACATAAAATAGCAATTTTTTAATTTGAAGATGATAATTCTTTAGAAAGAGAACACTGTGACCCCAAAAGAACTGAAGCAAGTATCTTAAAGCAGAAATCAAAGTTTCAGGCTGGCAAAAAAATATTTAAAAAAATAAAAAATTTAGGTGCTGCATCTTTTATAGTAAGAAATGACGTGATAATATTTTCTTAAAAAACTCTAACTAAAAATGTAATTACATTACTAAAATAAGCAATCATACTTTATTTGCTAAAAGGGAAGATTAATTTATAATTCACTATAATTTTAAAAATTAGGTTTCTGTAATTTTTATTAGGCTTTTATAATTTCACTTGTTTTTTTTTGTTTTTAAAAGTTAAGGCGAGTTAGGTTTGGGAGCTCACTAGGCAGAACATGTCTCTAAACTCAAAAAAAACTTACAAAAATATTTACAAATCTCCCATCAACAAAATCCTCACATCAACAGTAGAATTTGAACTCATGATCTTGTATGTTACAAGCCGACTAATTTCCAACTGAATTTACTCTCGTTGGCTAGTTTCGCTTGGTTTTAAGCACATGATAAAGAATCTATTTTTTTCTTCCGAAAACCAGGTGAAATCATAGTAACTTGTAAATAATTTTTTTTCTTTACTAAATATTGCTTTGATTGTAATGACAACGAAATATACAATTTTAATTTACATATATAACAGAAAATATACCCATATAAATAGTTGTAGTATTACCTATCTCTGTTTGTTTTTTATTTATATTTTTTGCATTACTTCATTAGCATATTGAATCCCTAATTACATACGACCCACACACCCCCATACCCATTATATTTATATTATTAACTTGTTTCACGTTTTTGGTAGAATATCATATCTGTCTTTATTGTTGGCCACTCATTGTCCGTTTTTATTGATTTATAGTGACAGAATTGAATAAGAAATTGAAATGTTAGATGGATCGGACAACGTGACGTGACTGTTCCTCTTTGTTCAATTAATTTGCTAATTGCTAGTCAATATATTGGACCACTGTCTACTACTGATTAATATTTGTATTATATATACGTATATTCATACACAACAATAAATCTTGCCCTGTTTAGTGTGGGTGGGTATATAAATTGCACGATACCGCTTTATTTTATTAGCAACCAAATTTTTTAAATAAATTGTTAATAAAAAAAGTCTTGTTCAATAACTTCGTCATGAACATATCTAATGAACTTGCTTATATGAATGTATTCCAACCACTTTAAATTTTTTAACAATTTTCTCTTTATATGCCATTTCAACTCTTTCATGCTTATATTTATGATGAATCTTATATTTTCGTGTATGACCATACATCCCTATCAATATTTTTATCTATCAGACATCCTACTTATATAATATGTATATATTTGTTTGCACGTATATATGGATGTATAAATTTTAGACAGCATATGCGTCAGGTTCATTGTTCGTTAAGAATTTAGTGCCAAATCCATTTCATGGTATGGCAGAGCTATTCATTGATTCGTACCTTTCGGCAAGGACCATTAATAAATGGATATCATTCCTTATTATTTTTCAAATATCTCACATGCATCCAAATTATTTAACTAAATTATATCTATCAATTCTTTAATACTAAAAAAAAAGACTGGTTTCAAATTATTCTTCCAAAATATAATACTCTATATATATGATTAATCTTCTTAATTTATTCCTTTTTATCAACTACAGTTTCGTTCTTTTTCTCTAAGATTGAATAGACGAGGAATAGTTTCACGTGTGATCTCATGCACATCCATGTTACATTTATTTCTTCGAATTTTCATATTGAGCTTTCAGTAAGTTTAAGGTATCTGCGCTGAAATTTAAGACTGCTTCAGTAAGGTCTGAATTCAAAAGTCCATAGGTTTTTCTCGCCCAAGACTTTTGGTTTGGATGGAGATTCTTGCATTAATTTGACCAACTTATGCCAATATCAATGCCGTTAAATTAAAGGATGACTTAAACATAATATCCCTCTGATTCAAAATATTAGCATTAAAATTCTACTGATATATCTATAAGCATCAAATCTCTGGCATTAACCATTCAACTTTGACAAAGTCTAGAACTTCAATTTTCTTTGTTCAAACTCCTGATTTTCAGGCGAATAAATGTATATAGCTACTTTTTACCTAACCCAAAAAAAAGTATATAGTCAGCAATTTGATTTATTAATTAAATGGACATATATATGAATTGATTGGTTTGAAATAAGGGCAGTGAAATGTAAGTACGTAGAAACGTAGGGGTTTGAAATTATGGAATGTGCATGTTGAATTTCAACGCTCATCAATTTCTTTCTCTTTCCTTGCCGGCATCTATAAGGAAACAAAAAGATGTTAGGTATTAATTTGTTTCGAAATTTTCTTCTCCTTTTTTGAACTTTTAAAGATAAAAGAGCATTTTTTTAATTCAAATCCTCATTATGATGGATAAGTCCCAGACTGCGTTTGTTTAAGATAAGCTTCCCATCGTTTTCCTCCTTGCTCTGAATTCAAGTCCAATAAAAACACACATATATTCGATGATATAATAATAATAATAATAATAATAATAAAATAATAATAATAATAATAATAATAATAATAATAATAATAATAATAAATCTATCTGTGAAATATTCATGAATGTGTGTCTCACATCGTAATGAAAACTCCAAAATGATACTAAAATGCCACCACCGTTTATTTAAGTAAATACGAGTATTTGTTACTTTTTAGTGATGGACCGCACGTGCATTTATACTCTAATAGTCAATTTACGTTTGTTTAAATTAACTTTTTTTGCTAGGTGTTTATTTAAATTAACCGTGTATAATTTTTGCACTCATTTGAAATCCTCGTAGTATTTTTATACCCAAATAAACATTAATATGATGTCGAGTGAGTATTTTGTGAATAAGTTTGCATATTATTCCTGATATTAACATGATATTATTATCTTTGGTCTTTAATATAAAATATAGTTAACTAATTTGAAGAGATTAATGGAGTTACTAAATTATTTTGAAGTATTTATATTTATCATTTTTTAAAAATTAATTTTTCTCTCATATAATATAATAATATACATAAAGAAATCATATAACATATATATTATAATTGAGGAATTTGATAATTTTTTTTAATTTCTTAAATTAACCAGCTAAGTCATACTGTTATGCTAAGGACTTGGGATAATATTATTAATTTGATTTTCATGAACTCGCACCTACCGGGAAGAAATTATTTTTGAGGGGCACATGTTTCTTCTTTTTCGGGGCTGTGGTGGAACTTAATTGGAAGAATCATTATTGGTCAGAGCCTGACAGGCATTATTTTTTGTTTAAAACTACTATTCCTCCTGTGTTTAATATAGAAATTAATTATTGAGTTGATTGTTGTCTTAAATGTAAGATTTATTTTTTTTTTAAATTATCCCTATAAATACTCTCTCAATCATAATTAAATAGAAGATGGAGAGAGAATTTTATAAAAGATGATTATGGTGTTTTAAGAAAAACATGTCATATTTATTATAATTAACTAACTTACCTAACTTTTTTAATTTAATCAAATTAGTTAAATATGTTTTATATTAAGATAATAGGAATACTTATCAATTATTATTATTATTATTCAACTGCGTTTAAAGGCGTGCGATGCATGTTATCTATCATAGACCCTGATTTTTTTAAAAAAGAAAAAAGAAAAAAGAAAAGAGCCATCGCTATCATCCTATCATGACACTGGTCCCCCTAACTTCAGATTGTGATTCTATACGGGGAGAAAGTCCTCTCTTAAACTGAGTTTGTCTACGTGTCAAGCTACCGTCCGTTCGATTTCATCACTGGTAGAAATTTGATATAAACTGTGTGCATTGATCTTAGTTCAGTATGACAAAATATTTTGTGATGCGTTTCGTATTTTAAAATACATTTCAGTTGTATCGAGAATATTAAATTATTTTATGATTTAATTTTATTCTTAAAGTATTAATTTTTAAAAGCAATTATATTTTTAAAATATTATTTCATCAACAATTTTTTTTTTTAAGTGTGGCTTGATGGTGAAAGAATTTCACTTTGTTACATGCCAAAATATGGGTACGACACAGGGCTTGTTCCAATGTAGCTTGGCAGGTTCAAATTGACTTGGACCCTAATAAGCATTTTAAAGTAAAAATTGCACGTATGTCATGGGTTTTGAGGTAAATGAATTTTTTATCAAAAATTATGTTAAAATTGGAACAACTTTTTTTAACCTAGTTTTTAATTTTTTTTTTCTTTTTTATATTTGGACCTTTCCTTTCAAGATGACTTTTTAAAATATTATCGAAACAAATTTTATGTCAAATTGACTTTGTTAATAAAAACCTATCCAAATATAAATAATATTGCATACATTGACTTTAATTATACTTCAATTTTAGTTTATAAAAATTAAGTAGAATAGAAGTTATTTTACCAACGTTAATACAAAGAAAGCCTGTTTGAGTTTTTAACAATCACACCACGATGTTATAAATTGTTATAAATTGAGCCGAAACACATCTAACACCCTGAATTATTTTATTAAATACATTCAATACTCTAAAATATTTTACAATTCATTTAGTACCTTAAAAATACGTTAAAAGCACAATTCAAATTTAAGTCTACATAAATGTATATATTGAATAAAAAAAAGTATTATATATTATTTTCACACCATCCTATTGACTAATGACTCAGCTATCAAAAATCATATCAAGATTAAAAAAAAAAAAAACTATCAAAGTCTTAAAAAGCATACACACGTGCATGCCAATATGTACCCAAGACATGAACATGTTAAGTTATAATACCTCCGTTCCTCAGTATAAGTCATTCTTTTATTTTTATTTTGATCTTAAATATAAGATTCCAATCTATTTTGTCTCTCATATTTATTTACTTTTTTAAAGATAGTCCTTTTAATAATAGTAGTTCTAAATAATAAACTTGATTAGTAAGGATATTTTAAGAAAAACAATATCTATTCATTACAAATAACTAACTTAACTAAATCCCTTATAAGGTATGGACAAGTTATTTATTATTATATTACTTCCTAAATTGTAATTTTATTAACTAAGAGGATTCAATTTAGTCTTGGATTGGAATTATATATAATGATTTGAAATAAAATAATAATATGAAATAAAAATGCGATTGAATTTTAAAGAGTTTTATTATTGAAAGATGATGGACAAATAAATAAATTAGGTTGGTTATTAATTTAATTTAATCGATTGATTAGAATTGGTTTCTGACTTAGTAATTGCGATTAGTTTGAATTAATTTACGTAAGAATTGATATTCATTAAACTTAAAAAATTGTAGGATTTGTAGTAAGAGGGAATAAAGAGGATTTAGTTGGGAACAAATTAGTATTTTTATATTTATACTCCTCTAGTTGTTCTAACATGTCTCATACAAATTAATGAAAATTTTAAATTTCACTAAATTTTTTCACCAAAATTTTTTTTGTTAACTTTTCCTTAAAACATATCAATTTTTTAATTTTACCATATTTATTATATATACATCTTTAAAAAAATAACCACCTACAATATAATAAATAAAGAATAAAATAATATATTCATGCTAAAAATTACATGAAATGACTTATGAATATGATCAAGAAAAATATTTTTCCTCTACTCTATAAATGGAATCAGAGTGTTTTAGTATTTAATCTTTTTAAATAATTACAGTTTAAAATATTTGTCAATAAATACCTTTCTTACTTGGTTTCTTTCTCTAATTTCCCGATCGTAATGTTTACATTTTGATTTGATATGATAAATTTTTTTTAAAAAATTTTTTTTTACCAGTGATAAATTTGGGACTCCACTAAACGGAGCTGTCGCTGGTCACAAAAAAAACCAAAAAAAAAAAAAAAAAAAAGCCGGAGCTGTCCATATCCATATGATTTCGGTTCCCACCACACCTGATAACGCTGCCATCGCCCCAACAAAATCAGGCCCCACTGCGGAACCGTATCATCACAAACTCCCAGAACAGTGGGGCCCACCCTCCTACGTGTTTCATGGGTCAGCTTCTGTAACGACAGACAAAAAATTAACCTCCCCTCCCCCCACGCTCACGCACCTTGCACGTGCGACATCGTTGGCCACTTGGCCCCACCTCTGTCCTTTGCCAGCCGCGGTGGGTCCCACTCAATCCACCCCCGCCACGTTCAGATCTCTTGCCCTCTTTCAGTCTTTCTCTATAATGTAAATAATGACCGAGGGTCCAGGTCCCACAAAAAAAAAAAAAAAAAAAAGGGACCGAGGGCGCCTCTGTCTTGTTAATTGCTAATAACGATAATTTTCTGAACTTATCTAATTTATTTTGGAGGAATTGTTGACATGTGGTGTTCAAAGGACGCGCCACGTCTATTTGTTTACGTGGCAGGGGGAGGCTGCGCGTGGTTCGATGAAGCCCGAAAGTAACCTGAGGCCGGAGGACAATGAACCAGGAACGCCACCAAATGAAAAGGAAGGAACATGCATAGGTGATTTACTTTAACGTCCTTAACATTAATTACAATTACGTGAGGCCCAAGAGACATATATTATAATTATAATATTGGAAATGGAATGATGTAAATCCAGAATTCATCCTTTTTGGTGGTTTTCTTCCTTACCAAGATGCTCCCTTAAAGAATTTAATAGTATGTTAATAAATAAATATTTTGGATATGGGTTGGTAGTGTCAAAAAATATGCAGATATAGTACTTTAAATACATATAACTATTAACAAATAAGTTTGTTATTATCTTCAATCCACTCCATTCTAAAATCCATACTCTCTTTTTTGCTAAATTATCTCTGATAAGTGAGTGTTTATCAAGGGATGATTCTAATATAAATGATTTAAGAATATACGGTAAAAAATTATTATGCATTTTTTTAATATATGAGCAATTTAATTATTTTTTTAATTTTTTAATTAATTATTTAATTCTTTTTGCCCTAATTATTTAATTTTTATATTGAGAAGAAAGGATATTCAATATTCATATTAGGGCTGTGCAAAAACCCGGTGGTCCGGTATGGTTTGGTCCAACCCGAACAAACCCGGTCCAGTCTGGTCCAGAAAAAATTGGCCCGAAACAAGACTGGACCAGACTGGACCGAACTGGTCTCATCGGGCTGGACTGGACTAGGGACTGACCCCTCAGACCAGTTGGTCCAATCCAGTCCGGCCCGATTTTTTTAAATTATTATTTATATAATTTTAATTTGATTTAATTTTTCTATATAAATTTTTTATCTATTCAAATAATTAAGATTTATCTATTAACTTTCGAAGTAATGAGCATGTATATATATTTTCTACAATTTAAGATCTATATTGATGAGAATTAATTAATAAAACATGACTTCATTGGGAAATTGAAAAGGAATGATCAAATTTGATAAATTTTGAATTAAAATATGTGCAAAATTTTATATAGTAAGTTACAATCTTGCCTCCTATTGAAGAAAATTTTTTTTTAAAACAAAAATTAAAATTAGCTCTGGACTGCCTGGACTGGTCCAGGCAGTCCAGAGGACCAAGTCCAGTCCAACCCGACCTCGGGTTGGCACTGGACTGGACCAGACCTCGGGCTGTTTTTTTCAGCCCGAGGTCTTTACTGGACCAGACTTCGGGTTGATAACAAACCCGGTCCAGTCTAGTCCATGCACACCCCTAATTCATATTATGCATCAATGTATATGCACATACAAGATGGTCAAATAAGCAAACTCGTGATACAAATATAAACTTGAATTGTAAACACGTAAAATTTACTTTTATTAACAAATTGGTAATAAAAGTATATAATTAAATTATTAAAATATAAAAATAACAATACTTTTATTTAAATATATTTAAATCCAAATAATTAAATTACATAATCAACTTTCATAATTTACCATATTTAACAAAGAGATATTTATCAAATTCACATAAAAAGTCACTAAATGTATTTAAATCTAGAAAGAATTAATACGATTTTGTAAGTTAAAAATATAAAAACAGTAAACTCAATAAGTTCACCTGAATTTATAGTTACCATGAACTCAATAATAACTCGACATGATTTTATAAATTAAAAAATTAAAAAAAAAGTTAAATGAACTCGATACAATTTTATAAATTAAAACAAAAAAAAAATTAAACTTGAAGAGCCGAGTCACTAGTTTAACAACAATGTGCACAAATATGATACACGAATAAGATCATATCAATTAGGTATCTGATATGACAGTACATTTATTTTTAAAGATTACTGTCCTATTATTAAAAAGAACATCTAATTTATAAAAGATATAACAAATAAATAATTTAAATTCCAAAACGGGAGAAAATAAAAGAAAATGTTAGAAAAGAAATCCGACAAAAACTGCGAACTCAAGATTTTGATTTGAAGTTGTTTTTTTCCCCGTTGTGGAATGATGCGCTAGTAAATACTAACAATGATGCTTATTACGCTTTCTCTCTCTAGGACCACAATCATGCCTTTGACTCTCTCTCCTCTAAAACGCCCCCAACAAAAACCAAAGCCTAAATAAACCCAACCCCCCATCCTCGTTCATTCACACACCCACACCCTCTCTCTCTCTCTCTCTCTCTCTCTCTCTCGCATGCTGTT
The DNA here is from genome assembly GCF_004799145.2 of Neltuma alba. Classification (NCBI taxonomy): domain Eukaryota; kingdom Viridiplantae; phylum Streptophyta; class Magnoliopsida; order Fabales; family Fabaceae; genus Neltuma; species Neltuma alba. The sequence goes on along the minus strand of NW_021635529.1, from coordinate 50,206 downwards.
CATCCTCCTCCCTTCTTTCTCTTTTCTCTGTTTCCAGAACGCAAGCAAAGAAGAAGCAGACTCACTGAAAAGCTTCACGACCTTAACCCTCGTTATTCATGGCAGTTGAATCTCGGCATCTCAATCTCTTCACTTCTCACTTTCTCAATGACAGGTTCTATATATATATATATATACATACACTCATCTCTCTCTGAGTCGATTCTTTCTAGTCTTAATCTTTCCTTACTGATTGATCTGTGTTATTTGACTACTTCAGAGCGAATCTGGTAACCGGTGGAATTCACAATAATGCTCAGATGGATTATTCTGATCTGCCTCTTCCTGCTGTTTCAGCAATGGCGGATCAATCTCTATTTCCGTTTTACCAATCCAATCTTTGTGATCCGAATTTTGCCAAAACCTCCATGAACAATGATGATAGTGGCCTCACCTCCAATTTCTCGTCATCAAGAAAGCGATCCAGAGATGAGTTAATCTCTGAGCTCAGTGATCCCCGCAGCGCCAAATTGCCCTCCATTAATTCGTGGTCGTTTCTCAATCAGGAAGTTCATCTTCAGATCCAGAACCAGCAATCGGAAATCGACCTCCTCATTGCCCAACATGTAATGAATTAATTAATCTCGATGCTGTGTTTTTTTCCTTTTTTACTACTGAAACTGTGGCTCCATTAATTTCTGAAAATTAATGCCTGGTTCTGTGATTTTCGAAACAGACAGGTAAAGTGAGGAGGGAGTTAGAGGAGCAGAGAAGAAGACAACTGATGGTGTTGCATTCAGCAATCGAAGAAGTAGTGATGAAAAAACTGAAGGAAAAAGACGAAGAGATTCAGGAAATAGGGAAATTGAATTGGGCACTTCAAGAAAGAGTCAAAACCCTAACCCAAGAGAACCAAATATGGAAGGAATTAGCAGAAACAAACGAAGCAACCGCCAATTCACTGCGCTGCAACCTGGAACAGATACTGGCGGCCCACGTCAGCGAGGACCACCAACACGACACTGCGGTGGCAGCGGCCGTGGCAGATGATGCAGAGTCGAGCTGCGGAAGCAGTGGTGAGGGGCAGGGGCCGGCAGAGGACACGGCGGTGAGCGGCGGAGGAAGGAGTAGTGAGAGGTTGTGCTGCAAATGTGGTGTGAGGGAATCAATAGTGTTGCTGCTGCCATGCAGGCATCTGAGTTTGTGTACAAAGTGTGGGTCCACAAGTCACCATTGCCCAGTTTGTCATTCTGGAATTAATGGTAGCGTGCATGTCAATTTCTCTTAGGAATTTTATTTATTATTTATTAGGTTTTACAATAATCTATTAGATTATTAGATTAGATTTTTTTGGCCGTCAGATAGTTGGAGAAAACAGCCTGTTTCTTCCCGATCCTTAATATGTTTATAGAACAAAGTTAGAAATAGAAAAAAAAAATCAATTTGGAGGTGTTTGGGTAATCCAATAAGTACTTTTCAGAAATACTTTTTCGCAAATCGAAACAAACTGCTCCACATATTTACCTCGTATACCGTAAAAGCACTTTTGAAACTATGGTTTTGATCTTATCCAAACACCCTTTTAATGAGATTGTTGTAAATGGGAAACAAATAACATTGTTATTCAGATTTTTCTTCTTATTGAAATAGAATATGAAGAAAATTTTGAGAATGTAATAATTTGGACATTCAATTAAAGGTTCAAAAAATTGAGAGGCAATAGGAAAAGCATACAATGAAAATAAAGTGGGAGTAATGTCTTTACTCAAAAAAAAAAAAAGTGGGAGTAATGTGAAAAAGGCATGATGGCGTACGAGACTCACAAAGGGTAAACCTACGTCACAATACCATCATTGTTTCTTGTGCCAGACCCACTATGCTCCCTTACTGCACGTCTGCACCGCCTTGGGATGCTCTCAAAAAAAATTTTAATTTATTTTATTATGTTCCATCATGGTCAATATTTAATGGAAACAATTTCACAGCGTAGTTCAAATGTTTTTGTGAGAATTTTTCTTATTTAATATTGTTCTCGTAATATGAAATATAAAATTTGTATAAAACATTCTATATACTACGTATATTGCCATCAATATAAATATATTCATATATTTATAAAATTTTATGTAATATGTATTTTTTTTTAAAATCATTACTTGACATGGACATATTGAGACTTGAGATATACTCATCTAAACATGTTTATAGGATATTTTTATATGTAATTTAATAAAATTTTTAATTTTTTAAATTAATTAATTGAGTCTTATATTAAAGATTGGACTAAATTACTTAATCATAGTATATGTTATATGATCTCTTTAAAATAATTACGTGCATTATTGGGTTATATATCAATTTATAAGAGTAGCGAATGAATTTGGAAAAAAACAATAAATATAAATACCTTAAGATAAATTTATTAACTTTCTTAGTTTTTTCAAATAAATTAATTGGATATTATATTAAGAACTAATGTGTGGTATATACCCAGATTTTCTGGTCCATGAGATACTCCTTCCTTGCTTGTTGAAAAAAAAAAAAAAAAACACCCTTCCTTGCGTAGCATCTGCTCTCCGCGCCTCATGTTTTTTTTTTCCTTTATTTCAGAATTAAGGATATTTTTGTCATTCTATATTTAAATTTATTTTCATTTCAGTACTTAAGGCTTGAACTGAGGTTTCAAAATTTATTGGTCCTTCTTTTAAAATAAAATGCTGCAACGGTCTTTTAATGAAATTCTCCCTTACTTTTATTAAGTATAGTCAAAACTTATTAAAATATAGAAAATAAAACTGATTTAGGCTTTGGTATTTTTCAAGTCTTTTTGTGAGATTTTTCTTATTTAATATTGTTCTTGTAATATGAAATACAAAATTTGTATGAAACATTCTATACACTACGTATATTGCCATCAATATAAGTATATTCATACATTTATAAAATTTTATGTAAATATGTATTAATTGACGTGGAGATAATGAGACTTGAGATATACTCATATGATCCTTAGGACATTTTCATATATTTTATATAAATCAAGAAAAACTTTAACTTACATTAAGTTTGCATTAAAATATTGTAATTTTTTAACTTTACTCCTATTTAATTTATATCCTTCTAAAAAACACAATTTACACTATAATAAATTAAGAATAAGATCGATAAAAAAAACCTTCTCTTTGTCTTATGAATACAATCTAAGGAGTAGATGACCATCATAATAAAAAAAGAAATAAAGATACAAATACTACTAGAAAAACCCCTTTTTTACACCCCCTTCTCTAGCCCTGTTCTTGTGCCAATGATGTAACAAATGAGGTGGTGGTAATTTTGTAAATAATGATTACAATATTTACTTTGGTTATGAGCGCGACTACTGTAATCTTTATTATTTACAACGGACATTAACCCAACTAATGAAACTTATCTTTCAAAACAACAGTTATTATAAACAACCTGTGTTTGAACTGAATAGACAAGCATCTTTCATTTTTTTTTTCCTTGAAGTGATATGTCTGACTGGTAAGGTCACCATGTCCTCTCACCATCTATTTAACATTAGAACCCAAATCTTCTTCCCTATCATTGTCATTGTATTCAACTGCCGGCATCCCCACAATGATGATACAGTAGAGAACAGTCACACCTCCTTCTATATCTCATTATACATTAATTGGAACTATTATAACGCATTTCTAAATGTTTCCGGGTGAAAAATTTCAACTTCAAAATTTTACATTTAATTCTATTCGTATACTGTTCATCCAAAATTGGGTCAACTTTGAAAATTCATAACTAATTCTAAAAAAATCAAAACAAGGTGGTTCTAATTTTTATGCAAAGCTTGCTAAGAGTTCTATAGAGAAAAAAAATACTCATTGAACTCAATTCCATCTAGAACAATACCAGAAAATTCGACAAAATGTACTGTTTATATGGTCAATTTTTGAATTTTCAAGATTTTAGCCCAACTTTGGAAGGGCATAACTCTTAGCACAAAACTCTAATTTTAATGGTTTACCACTTGTTTTAAAGCTAGAAATGAGATCTATAATCTTGTAAAATTTCATGCCCAAATTTTAACAATTGCTTATTATTTTATGCGTCACAAATTTAGCCTCTTTTAGGGTATTTTTATCCCCAAACTCCACTTTCTTGAATTTATTTCCTTTTTTCCTCTTTCCACTTTTTTTTGGCATTATACCATTCAAATTCCCAGCATTAGGGCATGTCATATAGATCTAATTTACATCATATTATCCTTCATAATCCATTACAAACTTAATATAAAGTTTGATAACACATTACATAATAGTCCAAGTTAACATAATATTCACAATACTCTTTCATCCTAGCACCAATTTCTTGCCGTGATTCACAGATGAGCCATTCTCTATTTGAGATATAATTTAGCATAGAAGGAATGAGATTTTATAGGAACTCAGTAGCAATTGAATTATAATTATCATGCAAATTAAGCAAGTTACAGTGTGACATGTTATAGAACTTTAAGACATTATCAAGTCACATAAAATCATGCTTAGTCTCGTGCTAGGAGAGGATCATCAAAAAATTAATTTCTCTTCATGATAATTCAACCTTTAAAATGAGAACATGATCAGAAAATTTTCAGAATTTTTCACCATCTCTAGGTATTTATTTTGAATTTTCTCCGATTAGGCCTTTATCAGTGTCACTGCGGGAAAATAAATTTTCTAAAATTAATTCCTGAACTTCCAAGGCCTAAAACTAATTTTATAAATTCAAATAAATATTTATATGATTTATCCATCTTTTTTTTTAAATTTATTGAGGTCCCTAACTAATTAAAATAATTATTTTTCTCTGATTTTCAAATATTTTCCTGAAAACCTTCGTTTATGGGAAATTCTGCAATAATTTATTTTCACCATAATTCTACTTTTTGAGTCTCAACCGAATTTCCAAAACCTCTAATTTATACTTTTCTTATTTTTCAAGAATTTTCTAGAATTTGTCTCAAATTTTTCCATTTTGCCCTTCCTAGACCAATAATTACGAAAATGCCAGCTCGGACCTTATCGGGGTTTCACATCAAAAGTTATTTCATCTCCCTATCTAGTTCCTATGTTGACCCTCATCCCAATTTTAATTCCATATATCCAGGTGAAATTTTTTAGGATGTGATAAGAACTTTCCCGGTGCATCCTCTATTCTCTCCTCCCCTACCTCCCCCTCCCCTCCCACCCCCTCCCCTCTTTCTCCACCTCTATTTCCACTTCCTCCCCCTCCCTTGTTCAACCAGCTACTGACAAAAGTAACTGCGATTGAGTGCAGCCTCCGTCATGTGGTCTCTCACTTCTACACCCTTAACGACAAAGTGAACCTTATACTCAAAGACTAAGACATTGAGTATGATGTTTTGGATGACCCTTTAGCTGCTTCCTCCTCTTCCTCCTTTGATAAAGACCCTTTCTCCTCTTCTTCCTTTAGCTAATGAGGAATACGAGTTGTTTTTTTTTGTTTTGTAAAAAAATGTCATCTGTTTTTATTTTGAAATATTTTGTAAGGGCCTATACGCCCCCAATCTCATATATAATATATATAGCTATTTTGTGATTTGATTTGTCCATTTTGTTTCTAGTTATTGTCATTTTTTTTTGCATTTTTCTGATGTTTAACTCTGGTAATAGCGAATCCTAAACTTTTGCTGGTTTAAAGAACATGAACTGGTAATTTTTTGGGTTTTGTTTGAATAAAATAAAATTGACACCGGTTGTAGTAAAAACTAATTTAGTAATAAACATTTACATCAGCTTAATGCAACACTAGTCTCTTAGTATAACTAGGGTAAATCTTTTACCCTAGCTATACAAGGACTGTCTCGTGCTTAGTTTCACGGCCTCAAAAAACACTCTCAGTGTGTGCTCTCTTGTCGTGAGCTATGGCGGGACATTGTGGAGTACTTACGACATCTCTTCTATTGCCATTGTCGTTGCTGTCTTTCCCCATTGCTGTCACTATTCTATTTTCGTAGTAGGTAACATGTTTATCATTTCATTTCTCCCTTAAGCTATTCACCTAAGCCCTAATATCCATGCTCATTCTGTTTGAGATCTTCATCATGGTCATAAATGTCATGAGGGTTTTCCCATCAACATTGTCGGGTTTTCACTCTCGACTAGGGATGGAAACAGGCCAGGCCAGGCCATCATCTTAACAGGATCAGCCTGATTTGTAACAAATAGGCCTGAGCCTGGCCTGTAGCCTGTTAAAGGCTTCTCATTTAGCCTAAGCCTGGCTTATATAAAGGCCTGGCCTGAAGCCTGTTAACAGGCCTGTATCTTTTAAAAATCTATAAACAGGCTAACAGGCCTAACAAAACACAGGCTTAGGCCTTTAAACAGGCCGAGAATAGGCCTTAACAGAATACAGGCTTATGCCTTTAAACAGGCCGAAACAGGCCACTAGTGATCTAAAACAAAGCTGCCAAACAAGAAAAAAGAAAAGAGAACATACAACTAAATAAACTCAAATAAAATCACAATCCACAAGTACTTAAAATACAAGTTGAGATAATGTTATTAATCAACATTCAACAAGAACATACCAAATACAGCAACATTACAACAAAATAAGTTTAAGAAGAATAGCCACCAGTAGCAAATCATCAAATTTTCAGCATAATTTCTTCATCTTGTTCGAGCACCTTGAAAAAAAACAAATCAAATATATAACATTAGATCATATCATAATTTAAGAAGTAAGAAGAATAAGAAATGATATAACTCTTACAATACAAAATTTATACCTTTGGTTTTTTCCTCAAGCCATACTTATTGCGAAGCCAATCCCCACCACAAATAAGCACTTCAATTGATTCTTCATTCAATTTGGAACGATATTCATCGATAACTCTACCTCCAGAACTAAATGTAGACTCTGATGCCATGGTTGAGATTGGAATAGCTAATATGTCAACAGCCATCTTAGATAAAATCTTATACTTCATGCTATTATTTTTCCACCATTCCAAAGCACTGAAAGAGTTAGAATTACCATCAGGAATGTAAACACTATCCTCAAGATAAGCTTCCAATTCTGATTTCATTGGGGGGACTACTTGCTTTTCACGAACAATGCTCATGATTTGATCAAATCCAGTAACTATAGAAGAACCAGGTGTATTGGCAGAAGAGTTGTTACCAGCATTATCAACTTCATTATTACCCATTGTGTCTCCTTTATACATGCTTACATACTCATCATACATTGATTTCAAAGCACTCACCACTTTATCTATGTTCTCAGAAGCCACATGATCAGGCTTATAAATCAAAGGAAAGCAATAATTAACAACATATAATTTGCACCTAGGATCCAAAACACTCGCAATGGCCATTAACATATTACATTCTCCCCAATATTTGTCAAACTTTTCTTTCATTGAAGCTGCCATTTCTCTTATGAAGAAATCACCATCTTCTATGGCATTATCAATTACTTGTTTCACTCTCCAAACTTCAGGAAGGTACAAATTTGCAGTAGGATACTCACTACCTGAGATGACATAGGTGGCTAGATTGAATACTTCTAAAAGTTTACAAATCTTCTCAACCTTATTTCAATCCTCTTCTGATGGTGCATAGTTGTAATGTGGCTCTCTTTCCTTATAATCAGGAAAGACAACCTTAAACTTCAAAGCAGTAGATAGCATCCTATATGTTGAATTCCACCATAGCATCCTATATGTTGAATTCCACCTTGTCGGACAATCAAGAATAAGCTTTCTTTCCTTCAAACGTTTCTACTCAACAATATCACAAAATGCTTTCAACCTTGAATCATTATAATTGATATATTTCACACTCTCTCGAACATTATGTATAATGTCCCTAATTCTTCCAAGGCCATCTTGCACCATTAAGTTCAATATGTGTGCACAACATCTAACATGAAACAAATCACCACCTAGAGGTAATGAACTACTAAGTGATAAAGTGTCTTTAAGAGCTCTTAAACAAGAATCATTGTAAGAAGCATTGTCAACTGACATAGAAAACACTTTGTTTTCAATACCCTAAGCCTTCAAACACTTGAAAATAGCATCCGCCACATCAATCCCTCGTCTAGGAGCAGGAACTTTCACAAAACTCAAAACTCGCTTTTGAAGATTCCAACCTAGATCAATGAAATGCCCAATGATAACCATGTATTCAGCTACTTGGTGAGCTGATTTCCACATATCAGTAGTCAAACTAATCTTGTTTACACCTTCCAATAAGGCCTTCAATTGTTTCTTCTCTGCCTTATATATGACACAACAATCATTTCTCGCTGTCTTGCGAGATACTTTCTGAAATTCAGAATTTGCATATTGGAAGCCTCACATCCAAACTTCATCCTCAATAATATTAAAAGGATGTTCATGCACCATAATTGCAATAGCTATTATTTCCCTCATCTTTTCATTAGAATATCTAGCACCCGGTGTCAAAAATGGATTAATATTCAAATTGGAAGGTTGAAATGGAATAGAGGGTTGCTTGTTTTGTGAAGAAACTAGCAATTTCCTTTGCAAACAAGCTTGGACATGTCTCCGAAGATGGCTAGTGCTAGCTCCCTTCCCTGAATAAGCAAGTAGTTGTTTGCAATACTTGTATTTTTCTTTGACCCCCTTATCGGTTTCAACTTGATCAAACTCTTCCCAAATGGTAGAAGTTTTTCGCCTCTTTTTTTGAATAATACAATCATTACCATCATTTTCTTCATTAGTTTGTTGATTAGAATTTGTTGGTGCTTGTTGACTAGCCAATGGCATAATAGCATTTGAAGGAACTGAATTAGATGACATTGTTTCACTCTCAAATGGAGATGGCATTAACTACAAATGAATCAAAAAGCATATATTAACATTTTATTCTTAATGCAAAATATCAGTAACATAAATTGGAAGAAAAAAACAATCATGTATCAGTAGTAGTCAGCACCGTGTGGACTCTAAAAGCACCAACTGAGAAAAATTTAACCCCCTATCATTTCCTAATTAATCCTGTAATTACATATATATAGATTCTTCATTCTTGAAGACCAAAAAAATTAACCCCTTAACATTTTCTAAGTAATCCATAAGGCAGAACAAATTTAACCAACATTTTCTAAGTAATCCATGAGACAGACTGAATGATGCAAAGAAGATACAGTTTGAATCTAACTGACCTTTACTCGAGCTGGAGTAGTGGAATACTTTCAGGAATCGGAGTCTCGGAGAACAGGGTGCTATGACAGTTACAGGAGCCACTTCCATTCAACGAACCAGCACATTGCCACGCTCGTCTCCACGCCGGTGGTAGAAAACTTCCAGGAATCGGAGTCTCAGAAGGATATGGTTGAAGAGGTAGAGATTCTCACTTCTCAGATTCGTCTCCACTCTCCAGAAAGAAGCTGTGCCCTTTCGTTAAGATCCATTGCACCCTTTCGTCAAGATCTTCACGCTGATGTTGAGCAACTGAGTGACACCAGCGAGCACAAGCACAAACCGTGGAGCACGAGCACGAGCACGAGCACGAGCAGACGGCAGTCGGGAGTCAAAAACTGAGATTGAGGTAGGAGATGGAGACCAGAGAGAAGGAGACTGAGAGGCTGAGAGTCGAAAACTTAGACAGTGAGGCTAAGAGCGGCAGATAGCAGTCAAAAACTGAGATAGGTGAGGGTGAGAGCGGCGGACGGCAGTCGAAAACTCAGTTGAAACTTGAAAATCAAAAAATCAAATGAAGACCAAAAGGGGAAAACAAAAACCTAAGGGAGCTGTGTTTTCGGAGTAAATAATTTTGTTGTCAATTTATCTAAGTGGGTTTAAAATTATATATCATGCAAAAGATGTAACAACAAAATGCAGTGGTTTTGTGGTGAAGTGCCTGCCTTCTCACTCACTCATAGGTCTTGGGTTCAAGGCATATGTTTTATATAATCCACATAATATTTAAAAAACATAACAGGCCCAGGTTGCCTGATAGGCTCTATAGGCTTTTCATAGAGCCTGAGCCTGGCTTGTTAGACGAAATAGGCTTCCAAAAAAGCTTGAGCCTGTGTTTTTTTTAAAACAAGCCTGGCCTGATCAGGCCTAAAGCAGGCCACGCTACAAGCCCCTGACAGGCCGCCTGGCCTATTCCCACCCCTACTCCCGACCATGTCATGCACTCCCTCTTGGCTTAGGTAACTCATTCCTTCGTTCATTTTTTCCTTTGATGTTGCCATATGTGCATTTACTACTGCTTATTGTTGTTTATTAACTTGTTAGTTGTTATTCCCACCCCTACTCCCGACCACGTCATACACTCCCTCTTGGCTTAGGTAACTCATTCCTTCGTTCATTTTTTTCCTTTGATGTTGCCATATGTGCATTTACTACTGCTTATTGTTGTTTATTAACTTGTTAGTTGTTAATAACTAGTGTTAGACTTGTTCTTTTTTTTTTTAAGTTTATTTTTGTTTTGTTACTTTATCCTTAGCTTGAGAGGACTTGGATTGAAATTTAAGCATGAATTGTGCTTGCAGCTGGACCTTTTTTTTAATTTAAATTTCCAATAGTTACATTGGTTGGTGTCATGACTGGTGTCAAAAGCAATGTTTTCTCTACTGGTTACCCCACCTGTGTAAAAAGTGGGGATTGTTAACACTGGCAGTTTCTACCCTGGCCATATTGTCAGGGTCATTGGCCTATTTTAACTGATGTAAAAAACTATTTTTAGTAGTGAGAGTGATCATATAAAAAAAGATAAGTTGGTGGTGTAGAAATGGTCAAAAAATATTTAAAATAATTTGATTATGTGTAAAGAAGACTATTGAAGGCAGGAGGGACCACTAAAAAAATGTGTCAATGGATAATCTTGAATTCTATGTGAAAAAGGATAAGAAACGAAGAGAGACATCTAAAAAAGTCATTAATGAAGATTTTCTAGTTAATGACTAGTTAAAAGAATTGGTTTCAGGTAGAGTATTTAGGCATTATGCTATCCATGTAATTGATATTGCTTAGGATTTGTTTGTATTAACATTAATTAATAAAAAGGACTATTGTCCTGACTAAAATTTGTAAGTTGAAATTACAATAAAAATAAATTAATGTAATATAATTTATATTTCAATAGATTTTTACTAAAAATTCAATTTGAAACTTTTGTGGATGATGTATTGAAAAATCAATTTCAAAAGGTTTAAATATAAAGAAAAATAAAAAAAATTAATAGCTAAAAAGCACAAATTAAAAAAAAAAAAGCTGTTTCAACTTTAAAATGTTTTTTACAGACAAAAAAAAATTCATAAAGTTATGTGAAACACGATTAAAGAGTCAAAAACATATTTTTCAACTTGGTCAGTTGACACCACTCCATTATAATGGCAGACAAGCCCATAATATGTATTTGTAAATAATAATAAAAAATTCTTTTGATATATTATATTTTTATAATTTATATACTACTAGCTTTAAGACATTGGATTTTTTTCTTTATAAAAACATCTTTTGGCTACTTGAAAATAAACTCAACTTGAAAATAATATATGGCTTCGAAGTTTCTACCCACATGTATATTAACTCATACCAATATTACCTTAAAGCAAATGAACATGTACACAGTATGAAAAAAAACCATAAACATAATTAATAAAATCCAAATGATTACATATGTGTTTCCCAAAAGATATACAGTGGAAAATTATCTAAATACCTCTTGTCATTGCTCAAAAGATTTGATGTAGTTCACGATCTGGCAATTGAATAATAACTAAAATTAGAAGGCACAGTTGGTGATAAGAGTTGTCAGCAACTGTTGTAGCTAGCAATATATAAGGCACAACAATGAAAACTAATTAAAGCCATCACTAGTTAAGAAACCCTAAAAAATGAGTAGAGATGGAAAAGCAGGGTTCCACTCACTCTTACTTAGTCTATCCCATCATTGAGGAAAATAACAAATATATATTGAACAAGTTTAAAACCCTCTTTAGACTAAATAGAAATTGACTATGAGTCACACTTAGGATATTTAATTAATCACCTAATTTAATAACTAAATAATGGTTAATAAATATCTTATACCCATACACCCTACATCAGTTGCCGTGCCAAAGTATATTAAAGTTATACCATGAGAATCATTGTGATTAGTCTTCTTATGTCGAGTATTACTATTTCTTATTCTTTTTGCCACTTGGATATTACCATTCGTGTATTACAAGTAGCACCCTTATTTAATGGACATAACTTTGTGAATAAATTCAATGTTTGTTTAGTTCCTGTCTCAATGTTTATCAATCATAAATGTACACAATTATAAACTAGAGATGATAAAACTATTAATCATATTTCATTGCTCACCATACCTCAACTAGATGAATGACGGCCTAAGTGAAACAACCTTCCTAAATAAACCAATAAACTTAACTTTTTCAGAGTAACTTTAAGAAATAACATTTTACAGCCAAACTATGCTAAATACAAACTCAAATTATATCACAATAATCTACACTAACTAATTATATAATATTGTTATCCGTGATGGAAAAGCACAGCACCCAATCATACATCCTATCACGGATAAAAGAACTTTTCTTAACTCATTCAAATACAAACTATGTAAGAAAGGATCAATCTGATCTAATATGGTTATAAAACAACATATAATATAGCTCATAAATCAAAATATTAAGAATTAAATCTTAATTCATACTTTATAATACATTCATAAACAAATCACATGCGATCCTAGGCCTCTGGCCAACTAACAGCACACATACCACAATAGTACACTCGAAGGACATAAGACATAATAATGCATGAATCAATTAAAAACAATTTATCCCAAGGTGGCAATATACAGGATACAACATATCTCATAAATCGAGGAAACGCTACAAGTCACTAATGTAGTTTTACTCCTCCTGAGCCTTCCCTAACGTCCTTCCTCTAAAGCTTTCATCTGAAAAATGTTAAACAATAAGGATGAGACAACATTTCAGTAACTAAATTCCTACCTATCACACATACTAGCATGGGCTAGCGAGGTATCAGGTGGGATACACAGAGTTAATAACAGTCAATAGACATTTATTTAACAGTTAAACTCATAATAACCATAGAAGTCAAATATTTCTGCTAATCTCATGTGGCTAATAAATTTCAGAAGAGATAACATACTTTTCATTTTATTCAAAAGATATAAATATCAAATGAAGATATCATGTCATATGCAATCCATGAACCCAAATCTATCCTTATATCCTCCTTATTTCTGCCGACTGGACTCGTGGACTAAGTTCTTTCCATTTGACTAGCTACTCTAACAAGCTCACCAGACGAGTGATATGAACCGACTAAAGACCACAGAGCACTCAATGGACTATAAGTCCCCTCCGAAGAAATAGTGGGACAATAATAGTGGCTAACCATAGAGCTCCGTATGGAGGTTGATATCACGTGGTAAGTATATAAATTTTAATAACTCCAATCATTTCTTTCCCCCATCCAAACTAAATGCATAGGGTTCAAAATAACACATTTAGATGCATAATCAATCGAATTCCAGAATAACACCTCATAGTCATAATCATTAATTTCTAACAATACAAACGATTTTAATCCTTTTCAAAATAATATTCCACAAGACAGTTCATAACCCCTCATGGTCATAATCATTAATTTCTAACAATACAAACGATTTCTATCCTTTTCCAAATAGTATCCCACAAGACAGTTCATAACCCCTCATGGTCATAATCATTAATTTCTAACAATACAAATGATTTCTATCCTTTTCCAAATAGTATCCCACAAGACATTTCATACCAAACATAATATATGTATATGAAACTTGGTTATAAAATCACTCACTAACCTCATACCAATGAATGTAATAGATAGAAATTTAGTTACTTGGTCTCACAGCTAATAGTTAAGCACAAATGAGGCCCGTACTCAAAAATGTCACAATAGGGTTTATATCTATAATTAAAATTAAAACATTATTTCTATAGTATTACAGTAAACTACTCACAAATTTCTAACCTTTAACGCTCCCTCTAATACCTTCAACTGTTACTCGAAATTCTAGCTCGAAAGTTTTTTCTCTCTAAGGTTTGGGGTAAGAACATATATATGATGATTTATATTCAATTCCTAAGTTCCCTTAACTTACATTATCTTTAATTATTAAATTATATCATTTGAATCACCAAATTCATAACCTAGATAGAGAACCCTCAATATGAGTTAATTTATTCTTACTATAGAAGTCTAATTATTAATCCAACTATTGAATTTAATGTCTTACATGTCACAAGTCTACTCTAAATTTTGGGTTAATCCAACAGTGAACAAATTTAAAAACACTAATTTACTATTTAGTATTCTATCTACCAAATCTAAATAAATAAATAAATAACGTACCTAATAACTTGTAACTCAGAGATTGAATTGACGATTCAACTGTTGAAACTAACGAGTATGATGTCTAGGACCAGCTAACCAAATTGCAGCCTGATCCAATGATTCACAAACTCGTAAAGAGCACTTCACTGAGACTGTCTCAGTTTTATGCGAAAATTATTTAATTCACTTTTAACTCTCCCCTACTACCACCTATATATAGGCTTCTAGAGCTCCCTCTTCTCATCATTTAGTCGATGTGGGACTTCCTAACATTACTATTTTATCTATTTTCACACACACACACACACACACACACACATAAAATCAGAATTATTTTAATTACATATAGATACATATTTAACCTTTACCTATTCTATAAAAATTTGTTTAAATATTAGAGATATAAAAATTAGGATGTTACACTAAGCCCCATCTGAGGCATACGTAAGACAAATTGTTTAAGTTGCATCCCTTTAGTCAAAATATCCCCTAGCATTTCCTTTGTGTTAATGTGTTCAATGGAGACTTGGCCATCTCTAACTCTTTCTTTCAAGCATAGAAATTTTAACTTCCACTCTTTTTGTTATTTGTTATAGTCAGTATGATCATATTATCACGGTACCTTCTAATTGGTCTAGGGATTAAGTCCACAATCTCATGCCTAATAATGAAATTCTTTATTCAGATTGCTTGTGAGCTTGGCTTAAAAAACACAACATACTCGGTATCAAAAGTAGAGGGAGCTATAAGTGTTTGTTTTAGACTTTTTCATGATATGACTCATTTTGCTAGTAGGAAAATGTAACTAGTTGTAGATTTGTTAATACATACCCACCCTCCAAGATTAAGTCTAAGTACCTAATCACTTCTAAATTATATGTTCTTTAATATGTTAGCATGTGGTGTTTAAGGTATCTTGACACCTTCTTTGTAGCTGTCCAATGTGCCTTCTTAGGACCACTTTGGTATCTTCCCAATGTACCCAAAGCAAAAGCCATGTCAAGTCGTGTACAAATATGTTGCATATATTAAGCTTCCTAATGCAAGGCATATAGGACCTTTTGCATTTGTTTCCTCTTAAGCTCAATCTTAGGACACTAATCTAAACTAAACTTGTCTCCCTTTTTGATATGAGCTATATTAGATGAACATTCTTTAATCTTGAACCATTAAAGAATCCTGCATGTCAAAACTCTGGAGTGGAAATTAATTTACCTTCATGTCTGAGTCCCAAGTCATTAGTAGCAAGTAAAATGTCATCCATCTATAGAATAACCAAAATTTGTCTTTGCTCCCATTAGCCTTATGGAATTTCAAGTACTACTATTGTGAAGCATATCTAAGACCATGTATCAATTTCTTTAACTTGTAGACTAATTGCTCTTTACCTTCTGTAATGAACCTCTTAGGCCTTTTCATGTAGACTTCTTCCTTCAATTCACCATCAAGGAAAAGCAGTCTTCACATCTATCTGGTTCAACTTTAGATCAAGTGTGCAATCAATGCCATGATGATATAGAATGAATCCTTCTTGGATACAAGAGAAAAAGTTTCTTTGTAGTAAATTCTTTTTACTTGTATGAAACCCTTAGCAACCAACTAAAATTTTTGGAAATCAATGTTACCTTGTAAGTCCTTTTTGGTTTTGGAAACCCATTTACAACTAGTGGTCTTAGATGTTCTAAGTAATTCTGTAGGCTCCCAAACATGGTTTTTCGCCACAAAGCCATCTCATCAACTATAATATCATCTCCTAATTTAGAGTTCACACTCTTCATAGCCTGAGTAAACATTAACTAATCATCTTCAATACTTATGTCACACTCAACTTTAGTAGAATACACTATGTAGTCATTAGGTAATGCCAACATTATCTTTCTAGTTAACCTCCTTAACTCAACTTCTTGAGTTGGTTTAGGCTACCCATTAAGAATATTCTCTATCATATTTTTGGTGGTTCCACATGCGTGACAAGTTAGTCAACTTGTATATGTTCTTGATGACTCGCATTATCAACTTGAGCTGTGAAATTTACATTGTGTTCAATGACAACTCTAGCTGGAAGAGAGTCACTAGCCCTTAAAGTTTTCTTACCATCAGTGTTAGTGATATACTATATGTGATCATCCAAGTGGTTACTCCAACTAATCATGTTATTCTCAAGAAACTTAGCATTCCTGCATTCAAAAAAACTTTTAGAAGGTAAAGAATAGTAGAACCTATAACTCTTAAATCTTTTAGCATAGCCTATAAAGTAAGTTCTAAGGGTCTTAGGATCTAATTTATTTTCTTGTGGCTTATCCATTCTTCTTTAGGATAATCCCATAGCTTAAAGTGATTTAAAATAGTTTTCAATGTTTACAAATTTTAAAGGATGTCTTACATGTTGCTTTTGTTGGAACCTTGTTCAATATGGATGCAGATGTCTTGAGCGCCTCATTCTACAAGAAAACTTGGAGTTTAAAGCTACTCATGCTATTCACTTGTCTAACAAGGCCCTTTTTCTCCTTTCAACTATACCGTTCATGTCAGACCAATCAAGCATGGTGTATTAGGCAACTAGACCTTACTCTTGAAGAAATTCAGCAAAAGGACTAGGTGATAGTGTACCTATTATAGTAATCACCACCTCTATCTAGTCTCATGATTTTAATTGGATTCCTGACTTATTTTACTACTTCTATTTTATATTCCTTAAAAATATATAGTGCCTCATGTTTATTATGAAGCATGTTGATATTATGTCGCAAGTAATCATGAATAAAAGTGATAAAATATTTTTGACCATGCACAATTTCATATAGATTAGAACTCTTCTTAGACCTTTGTATGACTTGTTGGTCTACTTTCCCCGTATGCATCCACACAAGAATCAAGTTCTTAATGGTCTAAAACTGGAAGGATTCCATCTTTGCTTAAACTCTTAATGCTATTAATATAAATATGTCCTCATCTCTTATGCTACAAGCTAAGAGAGTTCTGACCAAATGGAACATCTTTTAGTCCCATGTGTAAGGAAAAAAGATTTAGGTGAATAAAAAAGAGTTTGAATAAAATGTGAATTATAACCAAATTCATAATCAAATCAAAGTCTTTACTTCAACTCATAACTTTCTTTGAAAGAACTAAATCATGACCAAAAAGAATTAACTTAGATGTGGAAATCAAATTCCTCTTGTAAAAAGGAACATAAATTATTTCAAAAGGTCCAAACATGATTATTTAGGAAAAAATAATGCAAATTGTTCTAACTACCTTACAAGATTCCGTTTTTCATTACCTAAAAGGACTATTTTTCTTATCAGGACATAGAGCCTTGTTGGTAAGAAATCTATACATGGTAGTTGAAATGCAAATTATTAAACTAGTGTCAACCCACCAAGTGTCATTGTCAATGCTAGAAAAATTAAATTCAAATGTGACACACAATATAAACATGCATATCGTTTCCAACTATGCCTTCCTCTTAAGGCACTTGTTCATCATGTGCTTCCTTTTCATCTAAAAGGAGCACTTAGTGTCCTCTTTGTTAGTAACTGAAGCAACATGTATGTTCTTCTTCTTCTTTTGTTGCCCATATGAGAGCTCTTCGCCAAATGAGCCTCCTTAGGTACACCCTTTCTACTCATTAGCAATCTAGTTTTTTCCAAAACATATAAGGACAATAATTCATCTATTGACTATTTTTCTTTATGTGTGTTATATGAGATTTTGAAAGTGTCATACTAAGCAAGAAGACAATTTAGAATCAACTATACTAGGAATTGCTCAGTAGGTTTCATTAAAAGGATTTCAATTGAGAGGTAAGTCCTCTCATTTTCATAATATGCTATTTTAGACCACCAATACAAGTAAGCCTCATGTTATATAATTTCAATATGATAGTTCCATCCATATGTTCATCAGTTTTCTTCAATTGCTTATTCAAAGCTTCCAAATGATGGAGGAGTATAGTGTGATTGATATCAAGCTTCAAAGGAAGGCTAAGGAGCCTAAACACATGAAAAGAAGCCCAACATTCCAAAAGATCCATTACAAGACATTAGGGGCCAAATGACGAGAGGAAGGACCAAAGCTATAAAGGAGATACATAATTGTCTAATAAGAGAGCTAAAAGAGTTAGAGCCCACTTATTTAGAGGAAGCACATTTTAATGAGCCTAAAAAGAATCCAAGAATAGTGATTACATTGCTTGATCAATCTTGTTGTTCCTTTTTCTTGGTGTCTCATGGCCCTAGTTAACATTGTAAGTCAATTGTCATTTTATTAGGACCATAGAATTCACTAACCATCTTAACTCTTAAACTGGTTCCTCTTTAACCCTAAAGTTAACTTTCTTTTCCAAAGCCTTTAAAATATTCCCTTAGTTATTTCCTACTCATTTTTTCATGAGAAATCTAAATATGAGTTTGAATTTATCAAAATCCGACCCCTTTTCCTATTTCTTAAGTTGGCCGAATCATAGAGCCTTAAGATTCAAAATTTTCATTTTCAATTGTAATGTTCCAAACATATTTTTTTCCACCGAACCCTACACAATTTTTCATTCTAAACACATTAAAATTATCAAAATCATCAAAATCCAATTCTAATACCAAGAACTAGCCCTAGCCAAGCAGTCCCCTTAAATAACACAATCATGAAATTCAACAAATTCCAATATAAAATCACTTGATTCTTGTTTCTTTCAAGTATTTAGACCTTATCCTAACATCAATTTTATCTTCCCCTTGACTTATCAATTTTGTGCGGTGCTATATTAAGGGTTTTAAGCTTCTAAAAACCATTAAAATCATAACCAAACTCAACAAGACATAAAACAAGTGAAACTATATAAAAAACCATGATCTTACCTTGTCTTGGAGCTTAGATTTGCCTTGAACTTCATGAGCTTCTTCTTGTTCCTTTTCCCCTGAGAAATTTCATGCTCCCTTCTCTTGACTCTCCTCTTGGCCAAAAATCCTTGCATAAATGGAAGGGGAGGGGTATTTATAATGTCATAGTTACCATTTACCATGGTTAAACTAATTCACTGTTACCATAACATGTGTCATATGGTTAAACCTCTTTTATTATGATCTCACTAAGTGTAATCAAGATTGAAAAGTGTCTCATGACATCACCTTGCCTTACATCATCATGCTTACATCATGTATGCCATGTGTTTCTTAATTAAGGCATCCAGCTTATGATTATGCCACATGTTATGATCAACTTGTCAAGTGTCTTCTTGCAATGTTTTTATCAATCATAAGTCTTATATATGATGTGAAAGAGGAGAAGAAAAGAGAATTGCAAAGCTTCTCCAACAAGCTTCTAAGCTATCAGTCTCATTCGCCTTTGACTGATCTTTTTTTTTTTCGCACATGCTTTCTTGGAATTTCTAACCAATGGGAGAGCTTCCCTTTTGGTGTCAATATGGAAGAGCAGAGAGGAAAGTAGTCAACTTCGTCGACCGGCTACTTAGGCTCACAGAGTCATACAGTAGAGATTTCACTATGTTGAGCAAACAGAGCACTGTTTAAAACCTACCCGTACTGTGTTCTGGTTCCTCTACTGTCCATAAATATCTCTTGGTTATTCATTAGATGACTCAGTGGCATCATAAGTGCATTTTGACTACTCAACATGTTGACTCAACGCTTTTCATAAAATATCTTAGATATTTTCTAACTTTGTCTCTTATTTAGAGAACAAAAATTATTAATATTTGACTAAAGTATTTTATTTAATGTAGAGCTCCAAAAATTTATCCATCCTTACCATAAAATTCCTTTAATTCTAGAAAAATTTTATGAATTTTCTTAGACCATAACTCAGCCTGTAAGTATTTCTTTTTAAATTTTCCGTAAAATGCCCTCAAATGGCATAACTAGTTTTTAAATATTCTTAAAGCTATTCTGTTAACCTTCTAGGAATGAGACTAATTTTACAATTTTTGTAACCTCTTAACTCATGAATTCCCACTTTTACTTAATTTCTTGAAGCCTCTTCTTGGCTCAAATAATTAAATCTGATTGTGTACCTCAAAATGAGTCATAATGTTAGAAAGTTTATTAAAGTCATCTCATGGGTATTTTCATCATTTCTCTTTTCAAAAAGGTCTTTAAATATCACTTCCTATTTTTTGGGATGTTTCTGGAATTTTCAAGCATAATTTTCATTTTTACTCTTTCTAGCCTGAAACTTTTTAAAATTACAATTAGGTCCCTGCTCAGGTCTAGCCTCAGGAATCATCTAACTGAGGTTTCAAGTAGAATCTTGGGCTCTTAATCATCTCCAATTCCTATACTTGTCTCCTTGAGACTTCATCAGAGTCTCTAACTTTCTCTTTTCTCAGTTCTAAAAAACTTTCATTTTGTGATTTAATCGTAGGAATCTTCTCATCTTTTCAGGAAACTTCTAAAACTCCTGCCAAACAGAGTCAGTAGCCTATTCATTTCAAGTTATTTGTCATATTTTTAGGCCCAAAATCTGAAATATTACAAGATTCATAGTCTTTCTTACTCTCACTAATGTAAAATTTGAAATCCGCATTGTAGTGGAAAACATGGTCAAATATGATTTTTGTCATATTTTTGCAATACCTTATAGTTTTCATGTAGGTATAGTAAGAAGTTAGTGTGTTAATAATTATAAAAATAACATTTTAGGGATATTGAAGAGAAATTATAATGTGCATCTCACACTTATAACATGTTAAAGGTTAATACTTTCTTTGTTATGGATGATGCAAAACTAAAGACTTATTTGTTTTTTTTTTTGTCCCAAAATTTCTTTATAAAATTGATTTTAAAACAATTTTTGAGAATAGAAAATAAAAAATATGTTTGGATAGCTATTTTAAAAAAATCGCATTTGAAACAAAAAAATATGAAGAAAAAAATACATTTGGTAAGTGTTGGCTGTCACTGGTGATAGTACATGGCAGGTGGTAGGTAAAAAGAGAAGAGAATTCTCCAATTTTTTAAAAGAAAAAAAATATAAAAACAAAAACAAGAAAACATCTAAAAATTGTTTTGGTTTTTAGTTTTTAAAAGCATATTACTTTGTTTTGTTTTTAAAAACAAATTACCAAACAAGCCTCTTTTTTTTTGGTTTTCCAAAACAAAAAAATGTATCCAAAACAAGAAACCAACCCAAATAAGTAAGAATACTATGTTGTTCTTTACTTTTTGGTATCTTATATGCATGTTATAAGCGACTTGATCCTCAAAGATGTAAAGAACCATGTTTCCCCTTTGCAAATTCCCCATAAAATGTCACATTCTTAATAGTTGTTTAGTGGTCGTTATTTTATGATATTAAATATTAACTCAATGAACTTTGTGCGTATGGGATAAAATTCACTAATTAAGACCAAATTTTATATACCTCAAGTCATATAAGTGGAGCATAGTGTAGAAGTGAAAATGTTGGCTTACTCTTCACGTTCCTAGTCATAAATATCCTCAATTAATCCTACAATGTGTACTTGTAAAATGCTCACGACTGTAAGGAAAATCCATAGTCTTCGATTAGGGGGAAAATTGTTAGTGGCAATATAAATGTTTAATGGTTCGATTTGTGTCACAAGGACACTGTCCTTAAGAGATATTTTGTAATCCTTTTGCAACTTAGGAAGCGGCACTCCCCAGGATTAAACAAACCTTTCTCACAGGAAAACAAGGTAACAAAACAGTGGAAGAAAAACAATGCAAGAGGGCAAGAACACAAAAGAAGGGGGGAGGCAATAGCACACGCTTCACACTCCCTTATCATGCTTTTATATAGAGATGACTAGGCACACAAAGCTTGAAACACGCCCCTCTATTTCTCCAAACAGACACAACAGAAACAGTGCTTATTTTCATTGGAGATAGAACGTCCTAAACTTTAGCTGCTAATGTTCGATAGCTAGCAAACTTCACAGGACATATCCAGTAGGCCACAAAATTAAAACGGTAACGTTTTCAACTTTAAGAACTTTAAAGTAAGGTTTTCCTAGTAAGAACTTTTAATAATAATTTTTGCAAAATAATTAAATTGATTTTCAAAAAAGACTAGTTATCATGTCTAATTCACACACAAGGGGGAATTACTAGTTTTCAACTACATTTCCCTCCCGGTGGCCTGTTGTTGTGCGCACGAGACCCACCTTCCTTTTGGCCCATTTACTCCCCCATGGGAGCTTGAGTTCATATATACACTTGAACTTTCCCTCACCCATCCCATGTAGGACTTTATTTGACACACACTCTTCACTTTTCTTAACAATCACCCCATATATGTCAAATGAAGTACTATAGTTCTGAGTTATACATATGGGCACAATTGTTGTATCTAGTGTCTTTCTGACTATAAACTAGGCCCAAACCAGTAACACTTTGCACACAAAGATGTTAGTGAAACCTGATTCTATGAACCAACAACTCTTAATGTGTACTAAAGGTGTTAAGAGTTAGATTATAATCCCACATTTCTGCTGTTGATTGACTGTTTTGCACATTATAATGGCCATGTGCATGCCTGGTTCATTACAAATGCTCTAGAGATCTTACCACGATCTCATAAGGGTGACCCTACTCCACATGCGCAAAGGTGATTTCATTTAAATATACCTGCACTACATACTATCCTATGGGATTATGAAATCATTAAGAGCTTTTAAGCAGCCTCACTAAAATATAGTCAAGCACTTTTCCTACATACCATAGAAAGGGACTTGAAAAAAATTATTTATTGCTAGCAGAACTAACATATGACTTGTTCTTACCTATTAAACCTTCTTCTTAGGATCACCAATCTCAAAGTTTGGGTTGCCATCATTGTTAATTTCTAACTGACTTTAGTCCTATTTCCCTAAATGTCTCAACTATTTGTTTCCTCCCTAGGAGTTTTATTAACAAATCCGTTAGGTTTACTTCTGACCTCACAAAATCAATTAAGATCACCCCGTCTTTTAGTAGCTATCTCAAAACATTGTGTCTCAACTGAATATGTCTACTTTTACCATTAAATGTTTTATTTTTAGCTGTCGCTATTGTAGATTAACTATTACAATGTAATGATATTGATGATATAGGCTTGTCACCCGATGGGATATTTGTTAAGAAGTTTTTCAACCACTCAGCTTCAGTATCAGCCAATTCCATAGCAACTAGCTCAGAATTCCCTAAGGACTTGGCTATCATGCTTTCTTTGGCTGACTTCTATGTGACAGCACCACCTCCAAGTACAAAAATATAGCCACTAATGGATTTTGTGTCCTCTGAATCTGAGATCTAGTTGGCATTACTGCATCCTTCTAATATAGTGGAAAATCCATTGTATAGTATAATATAATTCATGGTACCTCTTACGTATCTTAATAGTCTTATCAAAGCCTCCCAATGTTTACTGCTTGGATAGTGAGTATATCTGCTCAATCTACACACAACATAGGCTATATCTGGCCTAGTATAACTCATTAGATGCAATAGACTCCCAATAATCTGTGCCTATTTAGATCGAGCAGCTAGATCTCCTTTATGCTTTTTTAGAGGCACACTAGCATCGTAAGGAGTGCCTAAAGGAGTTTCATCAAATTGTTTAAACTTTCTTAGAATTTTCTCAACATAATGTTCTTGAGAAAGTAAGATGCCATTCTCATCTCTTGTGATTTTAACACCTAAAATCACTTTTGCTTCACCTAGATCTTTTATATCTAAATTTGAAGCAAGGAAACCTTTTGTTTCAAGTATAACATTCATACTAGTACAAAAATAAGCATATCATTTACATATAAACAAATAATCACACAATCACTATTCACAACTTTAGTATAGACGCATCTTTCTACTTTAATAGTAGAGAAACTACCACTCATTGAAACTTGATCTAACTTCTGATGCCATTGTTTAGTTGGTCGTTTTAAACCATACTAAAAATTCACAAATTTACACACTTTGTTTTCTTGCCCAAGAATGACACACCCTTCAGGTTGTATCATATAAATCTCCTCTTCTATATCACCATTTAAAAATATTGTTTTAACATCTATTTGATGAAAAAAAAAGCTTATGAATTGAAGCTAAGACATATTTACACCCAATAGTTTTGTTCTTGGAAGCAAGTCTACCAAAAACCAAGTTTTATTTTTATTCAAAGAATCTATTTTAGCATTAATTGCTTCTTTCCAAAACTGAGCATCCACTGAAGAAATGGCTTCATAAAATTTTTTGGGATCATCTTGCACTAAAATGTATAGAAATCATCTCCAAAAGAAGTTTCTTTTCTTTGTCTTTTGCTTCTTTGTAAATTTTTAGTCAAATTTTCATTTAGATTTCCTTGAGGAGAGGAAGGAGAACTTTCAACTCTTTTAGAAACATCCTCAATTTCAAAGGAAAAATGTTTTCAAAAAACTCTGCATTCTTACTCTCAATAATTGCATTTTGACCCAAGACCAGAAAACAGTAAGCAACACTTTTTTGTGCATAACCAATGAACAAATAATTAAAAGTTTTAGAAGCAAAATTTATTTTCTTAAAATCAGTTAACAAAATTTGTAAGGTACCCCATACTTTTAGATATTTGTTTTTTCTATGCGTATTCTATTTTGTATGAAATAGGCAAATATTAAAGCTTCTCCCCACGAAATTTTGGGTGCCCCAAAACTCATAAGTAAGGCATTCCATTTCTTTAAATTTCTATTTTTTTTCCTGCAACTCCATTAGACTTGGGAGAATATGGAGGTGTTACTTCAAGAATTATTCCCTTTCACAGAAATCATTTAAGAATAAATATTCTCCTCCTTTATCAGATATAACTCTTTTAATTTTCCTATTTAATTGGTTTTCTACCTCTCCCTTATATAAGGTAAATTTGTCAAAAGCTTCATCTTTATTTCTTAATAAGTATACCATAGTATATCTAAAAAAATCATCAATGAAAGTAATATAATATCTTTTACCACCTCTAGTTTGTCTTTATTTTAAATCTCCTAAGTCAGTATGGATTAAAGATAACAACTCGGTTTCCTTTTGTGTTGGGAAAATGTGATTTTTTTAGTCGATTTGGTTTCAACACAAACTTCGCATTTACTAATATCACTAATTTTAGTTTTAGAAATTAATTTAAGGTGCTGTAACCTTTTTATGTATTTCCTATTAATATGCTTTAATCTAGCATGCCACATATCAAATGAATTAATCAAGTAAGTAGAAGAAGATACATTATTATTCAAATCAACACTCAATATAAAGAGACTTCGATTACAATAACCCTTCTCTACAAGAACATTGTTCTTTGTCATGACACTTTAACCCTAGCATTTTCCAACAAAGCCACAGAAATTAAATTTGGTCTACTGTCAGGAACATATAAACATCATTTAGCACGAGACTTCCCAGATGTGAGTTTCAATACCACTTATCGCTTTCCCTAAACTTTTGCAGTTTGGGAGTTAGCGAGATAAATCTGATCTTCTCCTTGTTCAAAGGAGGTCTGTATCTCTCTATTTACACAAATATGCTTGGTAGCTCCTGAATCTACCACCCATCTTTTCACATCAGAGACAAGGAGGGCTTGAGAGAGCATTGTAGCAATAACTTCACTATTACTGCTGCCATCTCCTTTAACCAAATTTACATTTGGCTTAGAAGGATTTTCATCCTTTTGAAAACATTCTTTAGCTCTCTTCCTGTATTGTGACGCATGATGCCCTCGTTTACCACACACAAAACAATTTTCCTTCTTCTTAAACTTAGGGTTAGAATCCTTAGATTTGTAATTAGACTTCTTGTTTTTCTAATTCTTAGAATTAGGATCATACCTCTTATTGCGTAATTTTGTTTCCACCAAATTTGCTTTGGCAGCCATCTCTTTCTCTTTTGCTGTTTGAATTGTCCCCTGATTTGTATCTTTAATAATGATATGAGTGATCTAATCGGTAAGTGATAATTATTTCTACTTTTGTTTTAGTTGTTATTTGTAGTCGCTCCATGAATTTGGCAATTTCTCAATCAAGATCCCAGCAATGGACAGTGGAGCAAGGCATCCTCAGTGTCTTCTCCTTGATCTTTTCAACCCAAAGTTCTTCTAGAAGGGTGTGATATTGATTGATTTAGAGTTTGATGTCTTTTTCATTGGTCATTTCCCATATGTAGAAGTTGCCAATCATGAATTTCTGTTTCCCGACATCCTCAGTAGTATATTTAAGAACCAACGGCCCCCATATCTTGTTTGCCTCTTTGTAGACACTATAAATATTGAACAAATCACTAGAAAAGTACTGATCAAGGCATGTCTACATACTTTGTTGGCATCTTGCCAAAGATCCTTTTAGGCTTGGTCAACATCTTGAGTAGGTTCAGATTTAGGAAGCATATTGACAACTCCATGGATATTCAAAACAGTATAGATTTGCTCTTGCCACTACTTGAAGTTCTTCCCATCAAACAATTCTATATTGGGCGTATTTGGAAATGGTCTGGGAAGAGGCACCGCAGTTGAGATGTTCATGGGAATAGTAATGGGAATGTCACTGTTTTTTAGTCATGATGCATAATATCTCTTGAGATCGTTTGTGGCAATACAAAAATTTAATAGTTTGAGTCATGTCACAAGAACACTGTCCTTAAGAGATATTCCACAACCCCTCTGCAACTAAGTAAGTGGCGCTCACTAGGATTAAATGAACCCTTCTTGTAGCAAAGCAAGGTGATAGAACAATAAAAGAAAAACAACACAGGAGGGTAAGAACACAAGAGAAGGAGGGAGGCAATAGCACACACTTCATACTCCCTTATAATGCCTTTATATAGACATGAGTAGTTACACAAAGCCAGAAACATGCCCCTCTATTCCTCCAAATAGACACAATGGAAATGGTGTTCATTTTTGTTGGAGACAGAATGTCCTGAATGTTAGGTGCCAATGTTTAATAGCGAGTGAACTTTGCAAGATGTGTTCGGTAGGCAACAAAATTAAAGTGGCAATGTTTTCAACTTTAAGAACTCTAAAATAAGGTTTTCTTGGAAAGAGCTTTTAATAATAATTTTTGCAACTGTGTCTGATTTACACGCAGGGGGGAAATCTTTAGTTTTCAACTACATTTCCCACCAGGTGGGTTGTTGTTGTGCATGCGAGGCCCACCTTCCTCTTGGCCCATTTACTTCCTTATGGGAGCTTGAGTTCATATATACAGTTGAACTTTCTCTTACCCATCCCATGTGGGACTTTATTTGACGCACACTCTTCACTTTTCTCAACAAAAATATGATCCTGGTGAATTCTATCATTGGCTTCATGAAGAGTATGTTATGAAGTGGTTTAAGCTAGTATTCAATGTGTGGGCTTGGTGAAATATAATGATATAAGGCGAGAAAGCCCCAACAAAAAAAAGGTTGATTTAAATATTTTCAATGTTTTTTAATTCAAATTGATTGTTTGTTAGGTTATATTGTTTTTGCACTTTCGGTACAAGTACACCCTTAATTGGGCCAAATTATTTGATTAGGGAATAGAGAATCTCCTTGATCAAACAAATCCTACTTAAGTAGGGAAGTAAATCGCCATTAACTCTTAAGAGAAAATTATGGGACAAGGAAAGTGACTAATTAGGAAATCAATCAGGAATTAATGTCCTCATTGTGAATTGAAGAGAAATCAACTAGCCATTAAATCTTGATTATGAATTAAAAAACTATCAAAAAATTAGCTTGCAATAAATAGGAGAAATTACACCTTCTAAACTATGGTTACCCTCACCCATTAAATAGAAGGTGCCTTTTCCTTTTTCTCGTGACCCCAATTGTTAAGCTTTCTAGTTATCTCTTCTCTTTCATTTTTTGGTGCATCTGGTTTACCATTCTTACCTAGACTCTTGTAGTCTAAGTACTATTATACTATTCCTTTGTACTTGTCTTTCATTATTCTACATTGGCAATAGAGTTGTCACTTTCTTATGGCTGTGTCATTTTTTGCACGTGTTCATTCTATTTTTTTCTTACTGCCAATTTGAAGTATTTGTTATATATTTGTTTTGTTAGTTGCCTCACATACTATTTTGATTGAAAAAGAGAAGTTTTTTTTTCCTTGAACAAGTTCCCCTCTCTCATATAAAATCTTTTTTTTTATGTGAATATATTACCTGTATTTGCTTGAAACATGCTCTTCGATTTCCTTTGAAATTTCTTTTATTTTATTGAACTTGAGACTTACTAGTATTGCCACTCAAAAGTTTAGATTCATTTAAGTTTTCTGTGGATGCACACCTTATCTCCTTTTTTTATATTATTTATTTTCCACTTCGAGTGTGTGTGACTTCTAGTTCATGATAATGGTAAGTTCTTAACACTCTAACCCTTTGTTTGGATGAGAAGAAAAGTTAAGAGGAAAAAAAATGAGAGGAGAGAAAATGGAAAGAAGAGAAAATTAGAGAGAAAATATTATCACCTCTCATGTTTGGATGGATAAGAGAAAACAGAAAAAAAAGAAAATGAGTAAATATATAAATAACTAAAGTGCCCTTTCTGTTATATCAAAATATATCTTGATTAAAATCAAATTAAATATCATAATGAAAAATCATATTTACATGAACATAATCATATAATTTAAAATCAAATTATTTGATAAAGATATATTATCATGTTATTATATTTTAATGTCAAATAATTTTGCAAAAAAAAAAAAATTTTGTGTAATGTAATGCTAAAAAAAAAAAAACCACAACAACAACTCTATTTGTTTTTCCATTTAGTTCATTTTAGAAGGATTTTTGCAATTTTAGTTATTTTTTTTTTCAATCAAGCAAACATAGAAGAAAGACTTGATAATAATAAATAAAGTGAAAAGATGAAAAAAAATAAATAAGTATTATTTTTCTTAAAAAACATATGTAAGAGTAGAGAGGAAAAATATGTTTTCTTCTCATTTTATCTTCATATATAGAGAAAAAAGTAGGGAGGAAAATGGGCTATGGGCCATCTCATTTTCTCCCAACTTTTCTTCCCTCATCCAAACAGACGAAAAACCACTTCGCCCTCTATTTTTCTTCCTAGTTTTCCTTCTTCCCTCATTTTCTCTCCATCCAAATATAGCATAAAGGTTGAAGGGGGTAATAACAGAAGATTGTTTTCCAACAATACTCCCACGATTTTTCCTTTCAATAAATATGGTTTCAAAGGGAAAAATAAGTTTTTTGAACTTGAAATTAAAACCTTTTTCTTTAACATTTTACCAAGAAAAAAAATGGCACCCATTATGTTTTTGAAACCACGACATTGCTAATCTTGGGGCTAAGATCTAGGTCATAAAAAGTGAGCCTCTTAGTTTGAGTTAAGGGCTTGAATGCTAGATCGTGGAAAAACGAGAAAAGATTGCAGGTGACAACAATAGGTGTAAGTTTAACAATAACAATAACAATAACGATAACGATAACATTAACATTAACATTAACAGTAACATTAACAATAAATAATCATAATTAGGTTATTAAAATAATAAAATAATGATAAATTCAAATATCTCAGAAATAATAATAATAATTGAAAAATTAAGTAGATATTGCTGCATCAAATTTATCTAGCTTTCTTAGTTTATCCAAATTAATTAAATAATTTTTAAATTAAGGTCAGATAAATACGATTATGTGGAGATTAAGTTTGCTGTCATATGTAGAGACAAATAAATATAAGTACATTGTGGATTTTTTAGGAAACTCTTAAAATAATTACTTTTGTGCTAGGCAAAATAGAATTATTTTACATGTTTGTTTGTTTAAGCTAATCCAACCTTTTTCTCACAAATAAAAATCAATTTAAATCAAGGCTTTCACGTCAGAAGAATAAAGATACCAAGTGAGGTAAAAATGAGTTGAGTTTAAGAATAAGGGTAAAATATCCTTAATGTTAAATACCATCAACTAAATTATTAATAATAAAAAATTTAGGGATTTGGTCTTTAGATATTTTTTTTTGTCGATGAAATGTAGAAATAAGGAAAATTCGTACACAAAGAAATTTAAAAATAGTAAATACTAAAAAGACACTTAAATGTTGGTAATGACATAAAGGGAAGGACAACATAAATAGAATTGGATTTTGGGCTTGGATCCGCCTTTGATGGCCGGATTCTTTGACTAGATATTAAAAGAATATACTGATCAAATACCTAAGCAAGATTATGGTATGTTTGACTCGGTCAAGCATCCTAAATCAAATCTAATCGGTTACAATATAAATTTAATTAATTTATATTGTATAAATATATATTAAGAATTAATTGTGATTGATTCTGGATTTGAATTCAAATATCATGATATTATGAGATAAAAATATATTTATATATCCTAACTCAGATTTAACTTGATGTGCTCAGTGGATATTTTGGCTTTCCAAAATACCCTTGACAAAAACTATAAATAGAGGCCTTCACCTATCTGTTCAACTTACTCTAGTAATTGAGCTTTCCTACTATTTCTCTCTCTCTCTCTCTCATTCTTTCTTGCAAAGAGGTACTTTGCTGTGCACTCAAAGCTTAGACTTATAGTCTAGCTTATAGCGTGAGCTCAGAGGATCCGACCCTGTGTGTTTCCTTGTCAATTCTTTATTTATTCTGACATTGGCATCAGAGCCCTACTGATCTTAAGGCTTTATGAATATATTTGTATGTATATATTTGTATGTATTGTATGTATACCGAGCATCAATTTTTTTTTTCGAATATTGATATACTTGTGAATTAAATTTGAAAATACGCTCTGACTATATATTTGAAGCATGAAAATGCTATTTGTAATGTTGTAAGAATAAAAAATTGACAAAAGCTCGTTTTCCACAAGCTCCGCCTTCAGTAGTGAATAACTAGATTTTGGGTCTTTAAAATGATGTTTTTTTAAAGAAAATAAACCCATATGATTGTAGAACACTAAAATATGAGTTCATAGACACCTAAAACGCATAAAACAGAGCTTGAAGGTGGAAGTTATAGAGCTTTGAAGTGGGCGGGTCACGATAGACCCGCTAGAGCTCTAGCTAGGTACGAGTCAACCCGACTGGAGGTCAACCATGACCTCTACAGCCTAAAATGACATCGTTTTGGGCTGCAGTGAAATGTAGCATTCCGGGTCAACTTGACCTGAATCCTCCATGGAGATGGGTCGATGGACTGACCCGACCCAAAAGAATCTTTTGAAAATTTTTTAATAAGTATTCTTTTAAAAAATTTTTCCGGAGATGCACCATATAGGGGTATGGGGCCCACCCAAGGCTCCTTAGGTCACAAAAATCACCTATTTATCCATATGACGAGCCTAAGAATGGGTGACCCTCTCATCCTTTAAAATTTTTTTAAATTTTTTTAGGAAGGTTTCTTGGGTGCGTGGAGGCCTCTTTTTGGACCTTGTTTGGCCTAAAATATTCCTAAAAGCATGAGCTACAAATTAAGATATTATGTGCTTATTTTTTATGACTTTTTGGGTATGAAAAATAGTAAATACATTTATTTATTTTTATTTTTCCCTTTTTAACTTAAACTTTATTTTTCTTTGGGTTTAGAAAATGGCAATCTCAAATTCTAACCACTCTTTTGAAATATATCCAAGTTATTCTCCTCTTTCCGATGCTCCAAAGTCTTCAAATAATTATGCTGAAGGAAGTACTAATAAAAGAAAAACACCTCAATCACGAGTGAGCTCTAATATACTTAAGGGTAGTAGTGTTAAAAGGAAATATGTTCCTGACCAACAAGAGGAAGAAGTTTGTAGACCTAAGGACATAAATCTAATTGAACAAATAGTAGAAAAGCATGCTGCTGAGTACAAGCATAAAAAATGTCTATCTTCAAAATTAAGCTATTATGCTAAGCAAATTACCAATGAGCAAGACACACTCTTTTTCTCAAACATTGTAATCCAATATAGAGAGGACTTGGCAAGGAGAGGACACATATTTAGCGAAGGATTTTTCAAACAAAGTCTTTGTAGATGTTGGAAATGTGTTAAAGAGAGTTTAAGAGAACTCATGATAAAATACATTATGAATGAATGAGTTTTTGTTCATGTTTATTTTTCCTTTTTTCATTTTATGTTTACTCTTTGAGACTTTATTTTTGGGTTATCCAAATCTTTGTAAACATTTATGCTTCGTTAATAAAATTATTATTATTATAAATGCTTTATTTGATTTGGAGTTTCATGAGGAAAGCTCAAATAGAGGATATATTCAAGGAAAGTCAAAGATGAGAAAGGTGAGAGGCAAACCAGGAGTGATGGGATGGGAGCCAACCTAGTTGTTTCCTGATCATGAAAATGGCAAGACTCTCACCCGGACGATCTATGACCTACTTGAAAAATGTGTATGTTGCATACCATACTAAAATGCATTATTGTCTCTTTGATGTCATAATGTCTCAAAGAGGAATCAAGTTCATCATAGCTGACCTCATAGAAAGTGACAAGCTGAACGGAGACAATTACAGCATGTGGAGTCGTAAGATATCATATGTTCTCGAAGAACAAGAAGTCACTGATGTATTGACAACTTTTCTTCCAGAACTTGAGGCGAATGCATCACGAAGGGACCAGGACAGCTATGCGATCTGAAAAAGAAGGGACACCATCACCAGAATTACCATGTTAAGTGCCATGACTGATGATGTGTTAGTGCAATTTGAAACACATCCTTCTACCTCTGCCATGTGGGCGGCACTGAAATCTGAATTTGACAATACCTCTGCTGCAAGGCTTAGGAGACTCACCGTCAAACTTGACAATTTCAAGCTAGGTCCTAACACTCCTATAAGGCATCACCAAAGGGTGATGCAGAACTTGATCAGGGAGCTTAAGGAAGTTGGAGGCGCCTTATCTGATAACCAACAGATTCAAGCTATCATGAGATCTCTCCCAGCTAGTTGGGACACCATAAAGCATACTATTACTCATAACGAGAGTATAAAGGAAGAGTTTCACCGTGGGGTGCCTTTCTCGATAACTACCAATTGTCTAATCGTAGGTGATGAGTTCTTCCAATCAAAGGGGAAATTGTTGCAGATATTTAGTTGATTTAATTTGATTTTTATTTTAATTAATTATTCAATTTAGTTAGGGGGTAGTTCCCTGTAACCTCACTACCATGCTTCCCTAATTTAGATTTTTCTTTGTTATTTTAATTTCATAATTGGTTTATGTTACATATGTTATTAGGGTTTATTTCATGGTAGACTAGATTAGACAATTGAATTTGTATCTATAAGTTTCTCTCTCAACTCTCTTTTGGGTCTCGCTTTTCCTCTATAATTTTCTCCCTCTTCTTATTAATTTTTTTATGTTTTCTTTCTTGTTCTACATCAAAAAGTGATGCTAGGTATTATAATCATAATAAGTGAAAATGGTATTTAGATGAAACCAAACCCACTAGTGGCTATATATTTACTTTTGGTAGTGGAGCAATAACCTATAGATTATCTAAACAAAATATTATAACAAAATCTTCAAGGGATTCTGAGCTAATTACTTTGCAATTAGCTAGTAGTGAGGCTAAGTGGTTGAAAAACCTTTTGGCAAGCACTTTATTGGGTGAAAAACTAACACCATCGGTGTTTTTATACTGTGATAGCCAATATGCTATTGTTATGGCTAGAAACAAAACCTTTAATAGTAAGCAGAGACATATTCAATTGAGACACAATATTATTAGCCAATTGCTAAAAGATGAAGTAATTTCAATCAACTTCGTGATGTTAGAGGTGAACCTGGTAGATTCGC
The DNA here is from genome assembly GCF_004799145.2 of Neltuma alba. Taxonomy (NCBI): domain Eukaryota; kingdom Viridiplantae; phylum Streptophyta; class Magnoliopsida; order Fabales; family Fabaceae; genus Neltuma; species Neltuma alba. The sequence continues at coordinate 16,091 of NW_021635529.1, read as the reverse complement.
TAGCAAAACCTTCAAGGAAGAAACAAATTATTAAAACATCAAGGGGAATGGGACTAGAGGCAATATGAAATTAACAATTATGGTAACTCGACCTTTATGATTGGAGATTCCATAAAGAAAGTTCATATGGATAAAAACAAGTTGTTTGTTAGTTCTGCTAGCACTAAAATACAATTTCAGTCCTGTAATGTGAGAAAGTGTTAGAATACATTATTAGTGAGGTTGAACAAAAGATCTTAATGATTTCATAGTACTTATGGATGATGTAGCCATTATAGATACATTAGAGCCACTCCTATGAGATCGTGACAAAATCTCTAAAGCATTAGTCATTGAATAACGTGCACATGCAGAACCATTTTAACATGTAAAGCCATGGTCAATAATAGAAATTATGGGGGTATAATTTGATTAACAAGGCCTCTAGTATATGCTAAATAATTGTTAGTTGATAGAAGCAGGTTTCATTGACAACTCTGTGTGTTGAGTTTTATTAGTGCAGGTTTGGTTCATGGTCTAAAAGACACTAGATTCAAAATAGTTATACCTATGAAGATGTAATTTAGTAGATGATGTTCCTTTTGAGACACATGGGGATTGTTGTGTTTTGATGTTGGTGTGTCAAAAGGAAAAAGTCCCATATTGAAAAAATTGCCTCATTTAACATCTAAGTGTGTGTGGGTGTGACCTAATAAATTCTCCCATTGGTTAATTCTCAAACAATTTAAGTAACCACTACATATAAATAAGTAGTGCCTGGTGCTAGCAAAAATGACCCAAGCTCTTTGAGTTTTCAAGCTCGTCTTTCCCTTTTCATTTAACCTTTTGCTTATTTACATCTTTTTATATTAATGCTATTTTGTTCCCTTGTTGTTGGTAAGAAGGGTTAATCTAGTCCTTGGAAGTGCTGCAATTTTGTTGTGTGGTGAAATGACTAAGGACAATATGCACGGACACAACTCAAACCAATTTTAATATTTTATTTTTATTTTATTTTGTTAGATGATTCTTACAAGATATGTTATATCCTTCAAATTAATTCGACAAAATTTATGTAAATGTTGATTGATTTAAAGAACGAATCATGTTATTTAGGGTTAAGATGTCAATTTGCCCTCAAAGTTTTTACTCAAGAGTGATGGGTACTTGAAAGTTTTGCTGAGTGCAAATTTATCCCGAAAATTTAAAATTATAGTAATGTTGCCTCCTAGGGTTAAAAATGTTAATGATCAATGTCACTATAGTAATGGTCAATGTTAGTTTTTCAACAGTGTGAGCAATATTACTGCCATTTGAAGCTTCTACAGGAAATTTACACCCAAAAATACTTTTGAGTGGCTAGTGCCCTTGAGTTAAATTTTTCATGACAAATTTGCATCTTAACACTATTATTTATCATTTTAAATATTGTAACATACTCCTTCTAATTCAAAATATAAGCTAAATTTTGTTGGAGGGCTTGGTTTTTGATCAGATAACATTTACTTTTGTCTAAGTATTTAATGAGTTTTTTTTTTTCAATTTTATCTCCATATAGTCTCTTTCCTCTTTGATTCATTTATTGCATTTTCTACTTATTCTCTTCATTAATAAGGGCATATTTGGAGGAAAAAAAATACAAGCCTTACATATTTATTGTTTTAAGCTGATTTTAACTAGTTTCTTGATAAGCGTAAATGGATAAATTTAGCTTATATTTTAAACTGGAAGCAGTATTATAACTTTTAGACTACTTACATAAATCTTTGATGAAGGGAGTTTTAGCTGCTTAAGTAAGAGATCAAGTTTGAGTCCTTATGAATGTGGAACACATCTTTGGAAAAGCTACTTCTAACTGAACACGATATCATTTGAATATTAGATAACCATATAAAAAAATCTCTTAACCTTAATATTTAATAATGAACTCGCCTAATCTTTTAACACTGTATCGACAAATCTCAACCGTTAACTATATATCCCTTAAAATATACGTTTATATTTATATCACTCTCTCAAGTTTTGAGTTATATGCAAATAAGTTTCCTAAAATTTTAATACATGCACTGATAAGTAATGCAGAAAACTGTTGACAACAAAGTTTTTTTTTTTTGGTTGCATAAATGTAAAAAGATACAGTAAATCCCCAAAAAAAACTTTGGGAAATTAACAGGAGAAAATCCCCAAAAAAATACCACCTGAACTTCAAAATCCCAAATCAGTTTTATTTCCTATACTTTAATAACAATTGACTATACCTAAAAAGTAAATGACAATATCTTTTTGTAAAAATTCCTGATTTAAGATTTTAAAATTCAAGTGGTATTTTTTAGGATTATTCCAATGAACTATATATAACAAAATTCAGGTTGTTTAATTTCGTGTAAATTTCGCCCATGTGTTGAGACCCGTCTGATCTGTGATTGAAACGAAATAAAGGAAAAGAACCATTTGAAGCTTATTTATGATCTCAGATTGATGAAATGTTGACAGCCTTTTGTTGTAGGGTGACCTTTTGGCACTGTGTTTACTTTGAACTTTGAAGTCTAAAGGTCTCATCACGTACGCCCCACCATGCCCTTCCAAGTCCTTTCCTTTGGAATATTAGAAGTCCCATTTTGCAAAACAGTAAAAGAGACACTTCTTCTCCTCCGACGAAAGTCTTCGAAGTCATCACTCGTATCATTTTCTTTTATTCACACACACATGGCACAACTTTTTCTTTTCTTTTTTTCCTTTTTCTCCTTTTCTTCCTTTTCGCTGTTGGTCTCTCGTCTTGTCTCTTTTCAAGGACAACAAATAATGGAAGAATAGTGAATTCAGTTCATTGCTTGGATGCTTCAAAGAACGTGTTTGGCACAGTGGCTGGGAATAGTGACTCCATAGGTCTAACGTGACGCGGCTTGAGTGGGGGTAAGAGTATCACTTTAACGATATTTTCTTTCTAAATACACACACACACACTCTTTGTTGTATCAATGATATTTTACTCAAATATTATTGACATTCTTCTCTTCCTATCTATGAGGTAAAAAAAAAATCATTTCTTAATTTGTGTAAAATATATAAAAAAATATCTTATAAATAGAATCAAATGAGCATATAAGCATTCTCATTTGTAGTAAAAAAAAATGGAAGGTAAAACCAGTTTGGCCAAAAAAAAAGCCAGAAAAAGCAATATTTGATTAAACTTTTAGGGGAAAATCATTTCTAGGGATCTATACTTGTCCTTAATTTTTAGTTGTTTGGTACCCGTATTTGTCTAATTAAACGCTTTTAAGTTTGCATTGTCAGCGTCGTTAGTTCTTGTACGGAGGCAAACAGTGCTAGCAAAGTAAAATTATAGGGCTATCAGTGCTAACAAAATAAACTTAAAATATTTAATCAAGAAAGAAAAGTACAAAAATGCTAAATTTAAAATTTAGAAAAAGTATAAGTTGCTGTAAAATGATTTTCTAAATTTTTAGAATGAGCAGTATTTTAAAAGATTATAGAAAAACCTCCTAAATAATTATAATTGTTGTGAATAAGTGTGCTTAGATTAGAGGAATTGCATCCAATGCTCATCAACAAAAGATATCATTTTAAATCTGGATGGTTTAAATTTAATTTAATTATTATATTTATAATATTATCATTCTAATAGATAAAAATATTTAAAAACTATTATTTAAATTTTAAAAGATGCAAATTATAACTGTTTAAATATATTAAAATTTTTATCAATTTTAGAATTTTTAACTAAATTCAGACTAGTCACATTTCATCGGAGCAATAAACATATATGATGACTTAAATTAGATGTAATTGGTTTGAGCATATATATGTGTAGTGTTTAGTAAAGGAAGTCCTCTGATGTTTATTATAAGACATTTTTGTAAAGAAATAAATAGTCTTTTATTATGAGCTAGTAAATAGAGTATTGATTATATTTTTTTAAAGATTATTTTTATTTAAAATTTATATGATATTTTAATTGATTTTTTAATTTAATTATTTTTAAAAAAAATTTATTGATTCTGACATGGTAGCTGAAGAAGAAGGCATTGGTAGCATGGGAGGCAATGAGAAGAGGGCATGCGCGATATGCCATAAAACAGAGAGAGACATTTGGATATTACCACAAATTGATGGGCTGTCATTAAATTATTTGTTTATTTTTATATAGGTTTCGTTCCATTGGAAATTTCACATTATAAAAAAAAAACAAAAGAAAGGGTGAGACATTCAATGAATAAATGAATAATATTGTTGACTGATCATCAAGAATCAATGCAGTACTCTCCAAGGAGAAAAGCACTAACTAGAAGCAAGAAATTTTAAAAATAATTAAAAAAACATATTGTGCCCTCTATTCCTTTTTGTCAAGTCTTTTTTTGAAACTAAGTTGTATCGATAAAAAACGTTAATTTGAAAAGTAAAATGTTGTGAATATGGTATGAAGAGCTGCGTGTTGCCAGGGAAGAAAAAACAAAGAAGAGATGTGGATATTTATTAGTTTGTCAAGCAATTTCTGTTAGTGCATTACGTTTGTGAGTTATTTCACATTTCACATACATGGTCATTATTCACCATTGGTCCATGATTAATAATCCTGGTTACGTATATATAATTATACAAATAATTGAATTATAAATATAACAATGATAGCTCAAATTGGTTAAAAGAAAATAAATATATAAGAAATACATAGTGATAGGGAGAATGTGTAAAAAAGAGAGAGGATACGGTGAAGAAAAAGATGAGAGAGAATTTATTAAGAGAAAAAATAAAATATGATTTTGGATAATGTGTGATAATTAATGCAGCGACATATAATCAATTTTTTTTAATATAATGCAGAGAATTTTTTTTTAATTCTTTTACTCTAGATATATAATCAATTGGGATAAAAATAAAAAAGTTAATTAAATTTTCAAACATCCACAAAATACTCTCTCACTTGTAAGAAAAACTGTAACTTATATAAAAGATGTGAGGGAGCATAGAGGAGACTTTTGAATTTTGATACCTAACAGGCTAACACTATGCTTATAACAACACTCTCTCACTTGTCTCTGTTCTCTTTTCTTTGTACTTCTATTGCATTTAAATTAGTTTATTCCATAACATTATTTAATTTATTTCTTAATTACCTTTCAAGACGGACGAAGGAGTATTTCATTTTAGACTTACTTTTATTTTATTCACAAAAAGAAATTCCTCCTATCCTTTTTTTTATAAGATTCAGTTTGGAATTGTATGAGTATTAAATAAGTTTTTATCAATTTAATCCCTAATTAATTGTATTTTTTTTCATACATTCTTTTTATTTTTTTCCCTCGCCATCTCTCTCTCACGCAGGTACTCTTATAAATAGAACCATTTTTTTAAAAAAATAAATCTATTACTTTTAATTAATGTTAAGATATTTTTAAATCACATAATTTGATTAATTAGATTTTATAAATAAAAAAAATAGAGATATTATAAGCGAAATAGAGGAGGGCAAAAGCACAGAAGGTGTCGCAAATAAATACAACCCCCTGATAAAGATGAGGAGACGAATGAGTCAGGTCACTGTCTCTACTATCCATACACAGACCAACCACTTAAAGCCCATAAAAACTAGCAAGGGTACTATATGTGCATTTATTACTCCTTGATCAAGACAGCCCATATAAGCATCTCTAAAAATTTACCCACGTTGGATAATGTCTTGTGGGTTAGTGGTATTGATGCTCCCTTACAAGTGAATGGTCGCTAATTTTCAATTCCACTTATAATTTGTAAGTGCCTGCCTTTTTAATTTAAAAAAGAAATTATCCACATTAAATAACGTCCAAATTTTATTGTAAGCCTCTCCCTATGGACCACAATTCCATCATGATGTCATTCATCATGCGAGGGATAAAGATCACTGTTATAGAACAATAGTAGGTGGATGAATTGAAACACCAAGCTTGCTTGACGAGGCTAATATAAATATTTATAAGCATATTCCGTGGATCGCAACTGAAAAATTGTTTTTAAAAATTTTTTATCACCATTTCAAATAAACACTAAGTTATTATTGTCTGACTGACAATCTAGAAATGATGAGAAGAAGATATCTTTTTTTTAGATCTTTAAGGGATGAGAATTACTCTATTAAAAATGTTTACAAAACAATCTATAAATTAATAAAAAATGTTAATTAGTTAGAGGATGTGTCATTTTAGCTACAATTCACCTCATTGTCCATTTCATATTATTCATCATTGCCCCGGGGCTAGAGAGGTTAATTTGACTTAAATTAAAAAAAAGTGTAGAAAAATAGGTCAGTCCACCCCTAGTGGATTGGACCCAAGCTTATTAACTTTGGAGTTGGGGTGCAAATAACAGAACATTCGGGTCTGTAATTATGATTTTCATTTTTTTGTTTAAATTGCAAAGAAAAAAGGGAGGGAACAGTTATGTAAACGTGGATATATGGAGGTTGTTTTTCTCATCTAAAAAACCATCTGAAAAATTGCTCTCCCTCCCCCTCTATTCTTCCCTCAAAGGTGCATTTGCTCTGAAACAAAATATCTGAGTTTATCATCGTAACCAGATCTTGCGTGGCTATCTAAAGTTGAATGACTCTCTGGGTACGCCCAGAAGCTTATATTGGCATTAGAGCATGGTCTGTTTAGAGAGTAGACTATGATTTTTCCATTGTGATCTATATGATGCATGAAATATGTGTCTGTTCAAATGGTATGTTATTCTTTTCTTAGGTAGATACATGTATGATCAAGATCTTTTTGTTTCTATCCATATAACCTATGTTTGTTGTGATGAGTTTGTGTTGAATTATACATAAACACATAATAAGAGTATTAAATGAAAGTCTAAAAGCAAATGACACATGATTAAGGCAAAAACGGAACCAAAGAAATCAAAAATGAAATTGGGTCATTTGAAAACCTAGGAATTAGACTATGAAATTAGTCCCATTGGAAAGATCTCATGAAAATGATGAAAACGACTCCAAGAATGTGAAGAACGGACGTCAGACAGAGGAGATATGAAGGAGAGAAGTTTCCGAGTCTGATAGACTCGACCTGCGAAGGGATTTGGGTTGGCCAAACCCAGCTGGAGGTTGAAGACAACCTCTAGCGAGCCAAAACAGCGTCGTTTTGACATATTAAAAAAAAAGAAACCGATTAGGCCAGAGGCCCATCGGGTTCGGATTTGACCAAGCCCAATCGATCTAAATAAAAAAGGGATAAAAAATAAAAATAAATATATTTTTGGCAAACAATGCCACGTGACATATGAGGCCACGTGGCACAGACAATAAACACGTGGCCAGGCCTATCCCAGAAAGGACGGTGTGTGGAGTCTAACAAGCCAGCATGTGTTGTCGTTGGGGATCTCCACGGTGGCGTGTGTAGTACACACATTGTGGTTGAGAGTGTGCTTATCCAATTTTATTTTCATTTTTCCTGGATTTTATTTCTAGGGGTGTGTGAGAGAGCGTGGGACCTCTGTTTGAGGTGCGTTTTGTCCCTACAAATCCTAAAAATTGAGATCTTTGTTTTAATATATAATTTGCCTATTTTTAGAGCAATTTTGATTTTTGAATCTGTTTTTGAGTATTTCAATGCATTTCTGCTATTTTTTATGTGGTAAAAAATTCCAGAATACTTCTAATAATTTATATTATTTAATTCCCTGGCAAAAATGAGCCAAGAGAATTCAAGCAGCACTGAAATTACTAAATATGATTTATTAAACTTCTTATTCCTGGACAATGAAGTTCCAGAGCATGATCCTCATAATGATGGTTCAGAAGTGGAACTTCTTGAAGAAGAAGATCTTGAAGAACTTCAAGAGGATGATGAACTTGAGGAGGACCCTGAAGAGGATCCTGATATCTCAATGAATGCCCCAAAGAAGACCCGGAGGAGTTAATAGAAGAACAGCCACTTGAGGAACCTCAAGTGGTCTACGAAGATTTTGTACCTGAGTCGAAAACCTTATTCCCCATTAAACCCCTCCGTGAGGAACCTTACTTGGTCTTTATAGATTCACTTGTTCTTCCAGATGAATCCGAAGTTGAGGAGGGAGAAGAGGTGAATCAACCATATACCCCTGCTTTAGCTATGAGTATAGATGAAAGAGATGCAGCCAAATTGACAAATATAAAAGGCATCAATAGTGTGCTCGCCAATTACACCCAATACATGACCGATAAGATGAATACCGAATTCCACCTGAAAGTCATAATAGAATATATATAAGAGCAACAAGGGTTAGAAGCAACCTAAAGGCAAACCCATGAGGAAATCTTATTGGATTTGGTCTATGGAATTAGTATCCTCCTATATGACCAAATCACACAAACTTAGGAAGCTGAGGAAAGCAATGCTTGAATATTGTCGTACTCATATCAAATGACGCAATACTTGTATTTGCTTAACGAAGATAACTGGATATTTGGCACTAAAAGATCTAATACATCTTAGAGGAACAATATGCTATTGAACCTTTAACAGCTTTCATGGTCAAACCTGAAGCTGGGACTACGGTCTAATATAAGAGAGACCAAGAGGCTTACCAGGTTTGGAAGAAGAAAACTAGTATAGCAAGAACCACACTTTTGAGTGTCATGGCTGATGACATAATGTGTGAGTTTGAGAAGCACAAAACTACACAGGCTATGTGGATAACATTGAAGGATAAGTTTGATGGTATTTCTACCACTAAACTTAGGAGGTTAATGATTAAGTTCGACACTTACAAACTTAAACCAAACACTCCCATGAAGCATCATTTGAGAGAGATGGCCAACATGATCAAAGAACTGAAGGAAGTTGGACACATTCAGTCTGGTACGTAGCAAGTGTAGGCTGTTATCAGATTGCTCCCTGTTAGCTGGGAGCATATAAAGGTTAATTTGACCCATAATGAAAACATTGTTACTTTTAACAATGTAGCTGTACACTTAGAGCTGGAGGATGAATGTTTAGAGGCTTACATAACCTCTAGACAAGCTTATTTCACTGAGGATGCTGGCACTTCCTAATCAAAGCTTGATTCTAAGAAGGGCAAGAAGTTCTAAAAGAAAGGGAAGAAGGGTGGTCCTCAATCTAAAAAGGGAAAGAAACAATTCAAGAAGAAGGGAAAGAAAGGCAGGAAGAAGAAGTTGGACTTGAAGAAGGTCAAATGCTTCGCTTGCCAAAAAATGGGCCATTTCGCACATGACTATTTAAAACAAGTTGAGAGCAAAAAGGTATTAATGAATTATGTGAATTCACATGTTTTATATGTTTCTAGTATTGTTTTTCTAACAGAAACTGTTTCCTCTTCTTGGATTATTGATTCAGGATCCACAGACCACGTAACCAAAGATCGAGGATCCTTCATTGAGTATCATTAGTTGCCGTATCAAAGCAAGTGGTTTTATGTTGGGAACAACGCAAGGATCGAGGTTAAAGGTTTTGGCACCTGTAAATTTACTTTACATGGTAGAAAGACCTTGATACTCCATGATGTGCTTTATGCTCTCGATATTCGGCAGAAATTGGTTTCTGTTTTATGTCTTTTAGAGTTTAGGTTTGATGTAAACTTTCATGGTAAAGTTGCAGACATTTTAAGCAACTCATTCTTTTATGGTTTAGCTTTCTTATTCAAAAAGTTCTTTGTTTTGGATATTATTGGTGATTTTAATCTTAATGAATGCTTTGCTGTTTCTTCTAGTAATGTTGAAATAAGTACCTGGCATGCTAGACTAGGACATACTAATCAAATAGAATGATTAAATCAGCCAAAGAAGGGTTGCTAGGTGCTATTCCACATATGGAAATGTCACTATGTGAAAATTGTCTAGCTGGTAAGGCAACAAGAAAGCCTTTCGGTAAGGGAACAAAAGCTGAAAATCCATTGCAATTAATCCATTCTGACATATTCGGTCCAATAAGTGTAAGAGTAAGACATGGAGCTTGGTATTTTATTACCTTTGTCAACAAATTTTCATGATATGGTCATGTCTATTTGATCTCACATAAGTCGAAGGCTCTTAAGGGTTTTAGATGATACATAAATGAGGTAAAGAATCAAATGGACAATAAAATTAAAGCATTGCACACTGATCGAAGTTGTGAATATTTGTCTGAACAATTCAAGTAGTTCTGTGAAGAAAAAGGGATAATTAGATAACTAACTATCCATGGCACTCTATAACAAAATAGAGTTGTTGAAAGGAGAAATAGAACTCTTATAGACATGGTTAGTGATGCTGTTTGGACGTTTAAATCTGTATTTTATTCCACTATAGAAATTGATACATATAGGAGAAGAGGGTGCAATCAGATCACATCAAATCTGTCTCAAATGATACATCAAATCTAATCACACTAAATCAGGAAATAATCTTATATGAAATCCCTAAATAAAAAGGCTGAAAAATAATCCTAATTAAGAGAGTGTAACCGGTAATAATAAATTAGGGTTATCTAAGGGTTAGGCCCAATGAGAATAGGCCCATTGTCAACACTCCCCCTCAAGTTGGCGAATAGATGTTGATCATTCCTAGCTTGCTTATAAGTTCTTCGAATTTGGCTTTAACCAAGGGTTTGGTCATCATATCAGCTATTTGTCTTCCTATGGAGATGTAGGCCAGATCAACTACCTTTGCTTCAATTTTCTCTTTGATAAAGTGGCGATCAATCTCAACATGTTGGATAGGGTTATTAGCAATTTTTAGAGTTGCCAAACTGTCACACCACATCTGAACAGGTGCAGTTATTTCGATGCCTAATTCTTGGAGTAAATGAACAATCCAGATTCCTTCATAAATTCCCAAAGCTAAAGCTCTAGATTCAGACTCAGCTGAACTCTTTGACACAATTGGTTGTTTCTTACTTCTCCAAGTAACTAGGTTTCCCCAGACAAATGTGCAGTAACCAGTAGTAGAATGTCTATCATTGATTGCTCCTGCCTAATCTGTATCAGTATAGACTTCTATGTTTATGTCTTCTTCTGAGTCAGGTGCCCTTTTGTTTGCATCTATGTATATTTCAACCCCTTTTTGATTTCCCTTAGAGAAGAAGAGACCCTTGCCTGTAGTCTTCTTGAGATACCTGAGAATTCACTGAACAGCTTCCATATGCTCCTTTTAAGGATGACTTGCAAAATGGCTTACAACTCCTATTGCAAATGATATGTCTAGCCTTGTGTGTAATAAGTATATTAGTTTGCCAATTAACCTATGGTACCTCTCTTTATTCACAGCCTTTCCCTCTGGTTTTAATTTTAGTTTGCAATTTTGTTCCATTGGGGTTTCGACTGGTTTTGCACCTGTCATACCAGTTTCCTTGAGAAGATCTAGTGTGTACTTTCTCTGAGACACACTAATACTCCTTTTTGATCTAGTGACTTCTAAGCCTAAGAAGTATCTTAGGCTTCCAAGGTGCTTTACTTCAAATTCTGATGCCAGTTTCCTTTTTAATGCAGCAATTTCTTCATCATCATTACCTGTTACGACAATGTCATCCACATAAACAATTAACACAGTTATCTTGTGATTAGTGCACTTGACAAACAATGTATGATCTGTTTGGCACTGTTTATAACCGAATCCAATGACTGCAGGCATAAACCTTCCAAACCATGCTCTTGGTGATTGTTTGAGCCCATACAGTGATTTATGTAGTTTGCACACTTTCCTGTTATTCTCTGTTCTCCTAAGCCCAAGAGGAATTTCCATGTATACTTCCTCTTCAAGATCACCATTTAGAAAAGCACTTTTTATATCTAATTGATGCAATGGCCAATCCAAGTTTGCGACAAAGGAGAGTAAAACATTTATTGTGTTGAATTGGCCACAGGTGCAAAGGTCTCTTGGTAATCTGTGCCATATGTTTGAGTGAATCCCTTTACAACCAGTCTAGCTTTATACTTACTAATACTCCCATCTGGATTGTATTTCTTAGTGAACACCCACTTACTTCCTATAACAGACTTCCCCTGCGGTAAGTCAACAATGTCCTAAGTTCCATGTGAACCGGATCTCTGCGTAGCTATCTGAAGTAGAATGACTCTCCAATTATGCCCAAAAGCTTATAAAAAGTTTTAAAAAAAACGTGCTATTGGTGTCACCTATACATATGGATAATTGTAATAATATGGTGTTGTGGGGGAATATCTACATCGGTTGAACTACTTATTCATGTAAGAAATCAAACCTATGTCAATTAGAGAGTAATCAATGTAGAACTGATTAACTTAAATAATGATATAGTTAATAGAATTAGAAACAGATATAGGTTGGGACCTATCGAAGGTCTACAACCTGGCCTAATTGGGGCTTAATATGGCCTGGCCTGTGTCAACAAATATGATAGGTCTAAGGCCTATTTTGAGGCCTTTCAAGGTAAACAAACTAGGCTTTTAAATTTAAAGTTTGGCCTAAAGCTTGTAGGCATGGCCTAATTAATTTTTAAATTTGTTTTATTAAAATATATTAAAATATGTAAGTTTTTAAGTGTAACAAAAGCCTAAATTTGTATAGATTTTAACAGGCCAAACCTATTTATAACCTTCGAAGCTTGAAACGTGAGGTCTTTTTAAAAGTCTACATTGTAAATATATTTTTAAATAGGCTTCAAGCCTGCCATGCCTTTTAAAGGCTTAGGTTTGAGCTTAAAAAAGCCTATTCCATGTTTAGTTTCAGGTTCGGGTTTAGACTTTAAACTCTTATTATAAGCTTGGCAAAAAAAAAACTCCTATTATAGGCAGAATCCATATTAATTTTTAAAGTTATACAGACTTATATTCTTTTTTTAAATCTGAACCCCTTCTTAGTCAAGTGCTTCCATTTCTATTCTCTTCCTTTAAAACCCTATAATGGAAGTAACAACAACTATATTTTTCTTCATTGTCCTCTATCTTCCTCTTCTTCCTCTAATAACATTGTTCTCTCTGTTTGACCGCTCTCTTGTTATCATTCTTCTTCATTTAGAGGTGGGTCAAACTTTTTCATTACCAATTATTTTTTGTCTTTTTTTTTTTTTTCAAAATTTTTTCCTTCTTGTTAGCAGTGTTTGTGCTTGCAAATTGTGAGGGTGAAAAACTTGAGCTAACTATTGAGGAAGTAATAACTCTTTATTCTATCTATGAAATTAATATAAGTCTCTGAAATTACAAAATTGCTTTAGGTTTCTATCGAGTTTGAGTATGATCTAGATAGAGTATAGGCTTATGAAATTCATTGTTAATTATGGATAAATATTGTTTAGGAATGACTAAAACATATAAGGGCAATTGGTTCGTTCTGGTTAAAATGATGGAGTTCTAAAATTTAACAAGCATTATGAATATAATATCTTTATGGATGTCCATATATCTATCATTATCTCCCTTATCTCTCAGTATCTTCAATATCTCATATTATCCCCATTATCTGTAATTATCTCTTATTATTATGTTATCTGTAGAATCTATCAAAGATATTAAGTCGTGCCTATAAATAGAGGTCATGTATAATGTATTGAGCACCCTTGAATAGAATGAGAAATACTCTCTCTTATTGATTTTTTTCTTCTCTATTATTCTTCTTTATTTATAACATATCATCGGCACGAGTGCTTTAACGAAGGCATAATATTCCGATCTTCTTATTATTACTATGTACTATGTTTCATGATTTATTGTCTATCCTCTGTATTCTTCTATACTATGAGTATTTTTTTCCCTAAATGGCTTGAAGCCATATAGTTTAAATTTTTCTAGTTTATGGTCAGAAGCCATAAAACTTTGTTATTCTTTCTTATGACCAGAAGCCGTAAAACTTTATTATTATTTTTTTTTTTAATCAGAAATTGTAATTCAATAAAAAGGTCATGCCAAAACAAAACCTCAGCATCCTGCTTGGGAAACATTCCACTGTTGACAATAGGAGGTTGGTCAAGAATACAGAAAGAGCCTTGCATTGTATGGGAAGACTTTGCTAAATAGTCGGTGAAGGTCAGATTGCTTCTAGGAGCGTAAATCAGTTGAACTAGCCAGTCACCGTGAAAAATTAGGCTGGCTTCTTCAATAGGTCTCTAAAAGGATGATCCAAGTCGTAGCCTCTAATCAAAAGATTAATGGCTTTTATACAATCTGAATGGACTACGATATCCCTGATTCCTCTATCCCAGCACATCTGCCAAGCCATAGAAGATACCAAAGATTTCCGCAATCACTTGGGATACTGAGATTAGTTTACAACTGTATCTGAATATCCAGTCTCCTTCTTGCAAACGTAACATTCCTCCACAACCACTACTTTCCGTTCTGCAAAACTGAACCGTCTGACTCCAGGTGGGAATTAGTGTCTTGCTGGGGTCTTAGAATTTCTGAATTGGGTATCTCGCCGTGTTTCCAATTGTATTTCTGCACCAAGTCTCTGTCCATACATGCTCTAAACAAACTGTCCTTTGTCATATGATTTCTTGGTTCCTGGTTTTGATTAAACACTTTCCACAACGTGTGACCCAGATATCCCAACATATGTAACCAAACAGAAGGCTCCACGGGATCTTCTTAGTGTAGTTCCTCCCTGCCTCATGTAGAAGGTTCTAAAACTTTATTTTCTACTTTATGGCTAGAAGCCATAAAACTTTGTTTTCTTTCTTATGGCCAAAAGCCATAAAATTTATTTTCTAGTTTATGGCAATTTTGTTATTCTTTCTTATGGCTAGAAGCCATAAAACTAAACTTTTTTTTTACTTTATGGCCAAAAGCTATAAAATTTGTTTTCTTTCTTATGGCCAGAAGCCATAATTTTGAATTTTTCTATTTTAATAACCAGAAGTCATTATTTGATTTTCTAACATATGGCTAGAAGCCATATAATTTTTAACTCATGACTAGAAGTCATTCAAATTTGATTTTATCTTATTAAACAGCTAGAAGCCATGTATATATTATTTTTTAGAAATATTTATTTTTATTTGTTATTTTTTTATTTGATAAATATGATTTTAAAATGCTTATATCCGTGCAGACAATATACCAAATTTTGTCCTTTTCTTATTTAATTTTCTTTTCATTTGTTTCCTTTCAGTAATTTATGATTCTTTTTTTCTTTTCTTCTTATTACGAAGAGCAGTGTATTTCCATACATGCCATTTTTTTTAATATTATATTCTTTTGTGATAGTGTTATCATGTCAAACCTTGCAAAATTTGAGTTTGTGGCTCTTGATATTACTCGAAAGAACTACTTATCTTGGATACTAGATGTGAAAATTCACATAAATGCCAATGGTCTAGGAGACACAATTAAAGAAGAAAATAAGACATCTAATCAAGAAAAGCTAAAGCCATGATCTTTTTACGTCATCATTTGCATGAAGGACTAAAAATAGAATACTTGACCATTAAAGACCCACTCGTCCTTTGGAACAGTTTGAAAGAAAGGTATGACCACCAAAAAACTATCATTCTCCCAAGAGCTCATTATGAATGCATGCACTTGTGCCTACAAGATTTTAATCTATTAGTGAGTATAATTCCGCGATATTTACAATCAGTTCTCAACTGAAATTATATGGAGAAAAAGTCACTGATGAAGACATGTTAGAGAAAACATTCTCCACATTTCATACATCCAATGTGCTTCTGCAGCAATAATGCTGTGACAAAGTTTTCAAGAAATATTCTAAACTAATTTCTTGCCTTATTGTAGCCGAGCAAAATAATGAGCTTTTAATGAAAAATCATGAATCCCATCTAACTGGGTCCACTCCATTCCCAAAAGTGAATGTAGTAGTAGATGGACCAACACATGGTCGTGGACGTGCACATGGCTATCACATTGAACATAGACGTGGTCGTGGTCGTAATCAAAGTGGTTCAAATTCCTACTCAAAGAGGGCAAAAAATGATAAGAATCATAAAAGAAAGACTAGTGGAAGTAATAACCACTCTAAAGATTTGTGTAATTGTAACATACTGAAAAAAAATTGTAAATAAAATATATATAAAATAAAAATATTTTATTATAAAAAAAAGAAGGAAAAAAAAAAGAGACAACTTTCCACCGATCGGTGGAAAGTTGGGGGCAAAGAAGAATTTGAGGGGGGGTGTATTAAATGAAAGAGGAATGTTAAGGGGGAGTGT